>NC_091469.1:368932957-369269660 GCF_036971445.1 Narcine bancroftii
AGCTAGTATATGGCACTATGTTAACCTCGCAAGGTGAAATTGTGAATCCGAGTCCAAACACAATGCTCTATTATCCATCTAGTTACATTGATTGTCTTCAGGAAAACATGAGGTTACTCCAACCTACTCCTACTCAGCAGGGATCACCTGCATTGCATGTGCCAAATGATTTACAACACTGTATTCACGTGTTCCTCTGGCATGATGCTATTCGCAAACCACTTCAGCCAGCTTACGATGGTCCTTTTCAGGTCCTACAACGCCACCTGAAGACTTTTTGTGATCGACAGGAATGGAAAAGCTGACACTGTTTCCATCGACAGGATGAGCCGGCGTACATCGATCGTCCGTTTTCTGCATCGGAGCCAGAGTCAGAGGACCCGTCGCACTCTTGCCACTTGGACCACACATCGCCTGTTTTTCACTATTGTACGAGGTCGGGCCGAAATGTCAACCTTCTGGACCATTATGTAGATGGACAGTTCTAATCAGTCGTCTCCTTGCACAGCTCAGAGGCTGAAGCGAGGGGGGAAGAGCTGTTACTCCTGCATACTTATCTTCATCGAGAAATGCCAACCTTTGCTGATGACGTAAACGATGCAACGCACAGGGGTAATTGCATGTATGCGCGGGTGTGTTAAGCGTCAGTATACAGGTGATGAATCTCAGCTACAGGAGGAGGAGAGTGAGCATGTCAGGATCACCCATGTGGCAGTGAGCCAATGAGGTCAGAGGAGTTTAGTTGAGCGGTGTTTGGGGACTTTAAGAATGCAATGTGGTATCCAGTGAAGAATAAAAGAAAGTTGACTTCAGGGAGTGCTGAAAGGAACAAGTGAGTGTATTCTTTATTTGTTTGTAAATTGTGGTAAATCAGTGACATTTTAGGTTAAATGATGGGCTGTCAGTTTATAAGAAGATTTCACAAGTGAATCAAAATTAACATGGTGTAGTGTCTGCTAACGGTAGCGCTACTGAAATGAGAGAAGTCCATACAGCATGAGGGTGAACCAGTAACTGAACTTTATTTTGAATTATTCGCGCTGCTCGAGGGGACCACCCACTTCCTGTGAGGTGGCGCGCTGGCCTTAGCTAGTGACATTAGCACATCGTGGCGTCACTATCTGTCCAGTGGCATGCAACCAGGAAGTGGCGCCGTCCTCCGGGTAATGTGTGTCGCCAACCGCGGGCTTCTTCTCAGAAGGGAAGGGGGGCCCACGTCATCTTGTGTTGGATGACTGGGGTGGCAATTCGGCCCATCTAACTGCATAGTCACTGGCCTGCTACAATGGTGTTTTACTTCAAGTGAATTCTATCCCTAAGAATATTCCCCATCAGCTTTCCTTCCGTTGATGTAAACCTCAGCATCCTATAATTTTCTGGATGATCCCAATTATCCAAGGATTTCATCTGTGGCTAGAGAGGATACAAATATCTCTATCAGTATGTTCTCTTGCCTCTCTCAAAAACCTGATTTAGATTCCATCAGGCCTGAGAGACTTACTCACCTCAACATTTTAGGTTAAGTGGTTTCCCTATTTCACAGATGTTGCTTGACTTTCTCCCACATTTGTTTTAGTTTACAAAAATGGCAGGTTCAAGTATGTACCCAAATAATTTATTTGGTGTAAACATAGAATAAAAGATTTAAATAGTATGCAGCAAGAAGCAAAATTAAACACAAGACAAATCTATCGTTTAATAGCCAGCTTGTCAAGCAGAATACGGTATATGTTATGAATGTGCAAACTTATTCAAGTACCAAATGCAGTCTTCAGTGTCTGCTTATCATGTTTCAACATAGTCACATTCTTACATACTAAAGAATCAAGCAGTTTTAAGAAAAACGGACCATGAACAACATGAAATCAAACAATCATTTTAATGCTTTCTGAAAGGAATGCCTCTTGTGCATATCGAATAACAAAATATAATTAAAATACCATCATAGGAGTTAATATGCTCTTTTTCTACAAATCTTCATGTGTACCATATGAATTTATTTTCAATTAAACAGCTATATTTCAATCTACAATGCTGGATATATTGAAGAATTTTGTAGGTAAATTAGAGAGGTTCATCTTACATATCCAATGAGCTAAATTTACAACTGCCACACACTATTTCAAAAAGGTTATGCCCACCTGACATGACAAAAACATCAACTAATTTAATGCATAAAATCAATGAGCCTGCTAGTAACTATAAACATGAAATTAAATTTTGCACACTTCTCCACCATTCACTGCTTCAATCAACTGCACACCTGATTCCATTTTTGAGCATATTGGAAATCTACATTGAAAAGTTAGGAATTCAGAGAAATTACTGAACATTACAGAATTTTATTTTACATGGTAGAAAATTAAATATTTAAACATTTAACTTTCCAAAGGACATATTTAGTGGTATTCTCAAAATTAGATTTCTTGTGCACTGCCAAATTAAAATTGATCAGATTAAAAGAAAAGATTTGATTAAAATATAATTCAATTTTTGCAAATGTAGGTGATGACTGCAAAGTAGCATATGTTTAAAGAAAGCAACCTACAGAAGGGATTGGGGTAGACCTTCAGGCATACAGTCAAATAAATAACCATACATTTTTTTATTTGGGCTATTGTATGATTTAATCTCATACAACAGCCAGCAGAGCTAATCCATTAGCGACCACAGTGCAATTTATAAGTACATTAACCTGTCAGATTAAGCATGCTCACTTGGCCACAGGGCAAGATTTGCAGTTGTGAGGCAATTTGATCACCATTTTATTTTTCCATACTTCTATTTTTTAAATAATATTTTATTCAAATTCAGTTATAGTGATTAGGAGGATACAAATATTCATAAGGATGTAAGACTTAAAGATACACAAGATATTACATGAGTATTTCATTCTTTTTAACATTATGACTTTATTCCTTGGAGCATTGGCAGTTGATAAAGTTATGCTACAACTGTACATGTTACAGATGAGGCCACATCTGGAGTACTACGTACAGTTCCGGTCTCCTTACTTGAGGAAGAATGTACTGACTTTGGAGATGGTGCAAAAGAGATTCGCCACATTGATTCCAGAATTAGGGGACAGCCTATGAAGAGAGATTGAGTCATCTAGGCCTGTACCTGCTGGAATTTAGAAGAATGAGTGGGGATCTTATAGAAATGTATAAATAAGATAAGAGTTAGATAAGTTGTTTCCATTGGTGGGGGAGACTGGATCTAGGGGACATAGCCTGAAGATTCAGGGTAGTAGATTTAGGCTAGAGATGAGGAGGAACTACTTTTCCCAGTGGATGGTCAATCTATGGAATTCACTGCCCATTAAAGCAGTGGAAGCTACCTCAATAAATATATTTAAGATTTTTACATAGTAGGGGAATTGAGGGATATGGGGAAAAGGCAGGTAGGTGGAGATGAGCCTCTCATCAAATCAGTCATGACCTCATTGAATGGAGGAGCAGGCTCGATGAGCCAGATGGCCGACTCTTGCTTCTATTTCTTATATAAATGCAAGCAAGCTTTGTTTTACTGAGGTTGGGTGAGATACGACTAGAAGACACTGGTTAATGCTGAAAGGTAAAATGTTTAAGGGGAACATTGGGTGAACTTCTTCACTCAGAGGGTGATGACCATGTGGAACAAACTGGCAGCAGAAGTGGTGGATGGGGGTTCAAATTTGTATAAAAACATGGATGGGAGGAGTATGGAGAGCTGTAGTCTGGGTGCAGGTTGATGGGTCTTGGTGGAATAATAGCTTGGCACAGATTAGATGGCCAAAGGGCCTGTTTCTTCTGTGCTGTGGTGTTCTATATTTCATTTGCTGTAAAATATAATACCTTACTGTCAGCGAGGCATAGACTGATTGTTTTTATTTAAATGCAAAGGACAGAACACTCAAAATACTCTTGATATTTAAATACTTGATCTATTGGAGAGCATTTGAGGGCAAGGCAGAAGGGCATGTCTCATACTAACTATTTTTATTTTCAAAGCATATCAACTAAGAAAATTTGGATTAAAATGAACAAACATGGACCAAAATATTGAGAACAGGTTTAAGTTAATTTTTCATTTAGTGAGAGGTGGTCCTAGAGCCTTGCATAACAGCCACTTCTCTTCCCACAAGCAGTTAGTGTAGTGGTTACAATACTGTTACTGCGCCAGCGATCGCGACAGGGGCTTGAAAGGAGTTTGTACATTCTCCCCGTATGTGCATGGATTTTCTCCGGGGGCTCCAGTTTCCTCCCACTGTTCAAAATGTACTGGGGTTATATAGATTAATTGGGTGTAATTGGGCAGCATTGTCTCGTGGGCCAAAATGGTGTGTTGTTGTTCTGTATATCTAAATTTAAATGTAATCACTACCTAAAGATATGAAATAGCATGTACATTCTCCCATGTACAGTAATATTTTGAGAAACCATTATCACACACAATGATAGTCTTATTTTTCTAGATGTCATGGTTCAGAAATGCAAAACCACTGGTTAAGATTTGCTTGTTTGTACAATTGGCAAGAAGAATCTTGGAGTCATTGAGTCTGGAAACAAAGCCTTTGCCCCACCACATCCAAGCCAAGTATTGTATATATTAAGTACCTGCAACTAGGCCAGTGCCTTCCATCTATACTAATCTCATTGATCAACCTTCAATACTAAGTCCTTCATCAATTCTGCTCTGTCATAAACCAAAAGGAAGCATGCCCCAATGGTCAATCTGCACCAGCCATTCTAAACTTACTGCTTCATAGGGAAGGGGGGGCCATAAACTTTGAGCAGGGTCCTAAGAGGGCCATACCCAAAAAAGTTCCGAGAATGGTTGAACTAGACAACCTTCTGTCTATACAAGGATCAGTACTAATGAAAGGTATCAACATGGAATAAGTTTGTTTCCTTTCCCCAGATACTACCTAACTTTATGAGTATTTCCAGAAATATTATATTTCAGATTTATTTCATCCACAGTATTTTGTTTTAGTCATAAAGAAAACCAGAGCTTTATCAAACAAATGGTTCATAAACTTACTAATAAGAACTCATAAATGTACTAGATGTCTAACAGCCACTCTTTTGTTTAATTGTTACTAGCATATTAGCCTTCATAAATCAAAGTATTGAGTTCAGAAGTTAGGATGTTATGATAAAGTTGTACAAGACCAAATCTGGAGTATTGTATACAGTTTTAGTCACTTAACTACAGGAAAGATACCAATAAGATAGAAAGAGTTCAGAGAGGATTTACTAGGATGTTGCCTGGATTTCAGGAACTGAGTTATAGGAAAAGGTTGAACAGTTTAGAACTTTATTTCTGGAGTATAGAAGAATGAGTGGAGATTTCATAGAGGTATTTAAAATTATGAGGGGTATAGATAGAGTAAATATAGATAGGCTTTTTTCATTGAGGAGAGGTGAGATACAAACAAGAGGACATGGGTTAAGGTTGAAAGGGGAAATGTTTAGGGGGAAAATGAGGGGTAATTTCATACAGAGAGTGGTGGGAGTGTGAACGAACTGCCAGCTGAAATGGTGAATGCGGGCTCAATTTTAACATTTAAGATGAATTTAGACAGGTACATGGATGGAAGAGGTATGGAGGGCTATGGGCTGGGTGCAGGTCAGTGGGACGAGGCAAAAAAAATGGCTCAGCTCAGACTAGAGGGGCTGAGGTGGTCTGTTTCTGTGCCATAATTGTTCTATGGTTCAATTATTACACTTCTTACAGATTTTATTTTAGACATAACAACATGGGAGATTTCATGTTGAAGTCAAATTCAGCTGTTCAATCTCAAAGCAAATGTATTAAGCTGAATTTTACTGACTTCTCTTGAGGTTATGAATCCCATTTATTTCCCCAAGTTAACTAAAGTTAACTAAACTCTCAAATTCTAATGGTAGTTGCGAGTTTTTCGCAATATTTACACAATGCAATTGCAAATGTATCTGCATACGTTTTAACTAGTGCTATCAAACAGAAAAGTCTGTAGAGGCTACAATTGTAGGTTATACACAAAAGTGTTGGAGAAACTCAGCAGGTTATGCAGTGTCCATAGAAAGCAAAGATGTATAACCAACGTTTCAAGCCAGAGTCTCTTGTGAAGATATGAGCAAAGAACAAGCAGGCACCTAAATGTTAAGGGGTGACCACCATACCCGATCACTTCTCAGGTTTTTTCTCTTTTGCTCTCCCACTCATTTCCACCTATGACTTCTTGTCTGCTAGCCTGTGCTTCCCCCCCCACCCCCTCCTCCACCCCTCCTTCTCCTGCCTGCTTTATGTTCAAATGTTGAAGAAGTGCTCAGGCCCAAAATATTGATATACATTTTTGCTTCCTTTGGAATGTGCATCACCTGCTGAGTTCTCAAGCACTTTTTGTATTAGCTGGTGCTATTTGCTTTGAAAACAAATATTTTGTTGGTGCATATAGCAGGAAACTATCTGGAGCAACCTTCCAAACATTCATGTCATATCTGCAATTCTTAACAGTTCTTTTTAATTTTTTTTTCTAAAAGTGGCTATGTACATGATCTCATTTTTAGATGTTTTGAACATCATCCCTCCAACAAGAACATACCTCATGTAAGTGCTATCCTTCTTTATGACATTCTACAGAACTATGGCAACCAGATGGATACGGGAGTATTCAGTAGCATGTGGATCACAGCAACAAAATAATATGCTCTAAATGACTTTGAGATAGCTATCTTGCTAGTTATAGCACTAGTATACTTAACACTAAAGATTACAGGTACAATAGAAGTATTTTTTAAATATGTTGTTATACATTATTCTTGTAGATCATTGTATAAAACTTTTGAAATTGTAATGGATCTTATAAAGGCTTTAAAAGAAAAGGAAAAAAATGTTTTATTAGTCTTCTTTAGACCATCCCCTTAAAAACATATGGTACAACAAATAAAGTAATTCCCTTGGTAACTGGCAGTCATTTCACCTGAAACAGGAACAACTGTTATGGTTGTATTTCAAGTTTAAAAACTCATTATCATCAGTAACACTGATAACATCACATATACATAAAAGCTGAAAAGCTTGAGATTTCTTTTTTTTTTAAACTGTATCTTGACAATTACCCTTTCGGTGGTACTCAAATATCAACCCTCTTAAGGAAGAGGAAATACACAGCAACGTTTACTTCAATGAGGATTTAAGGTTTCAGGTTTGTTTTTTATTCATATACTATAAATAGGATTTCCCATGTGGATATTCAGAATTGTGAGCAATGGAGATGAGAATATTAAATTAAAAAGCTTGAAAGCAGAAAAGCTGGAAATGTCAAATGTGTCTGTTAGCATCTGCAGGAGAGAAAAGGAGTAGACATTGACTTCAGTAACCTTTCACGAAGGTTCTGATGAATAGCCTTCAACCAGAAACTTAATGCTATTTCTTTCTCCCTACTGTCGTTTCTCTCAGACCAGCTGTATTCAGTTTTTTTTCTCTAATTTGCAAGTTTTTTTTTGCTTTTTGATTGCAAATAATTATGAAATCCTTGGATTCAAAAAGGATGGAACAGATTATTTTCTAAATGTTAAAAAGCCAGGAACAACTATGATCAAGAACCCTAGGGGTTCAGATGCACAGATTCTTAAAATGTCATGCATCATACAAAAAAATTAATCAAAACACCTGATACAATGCTGACTCCAAATCCAAGGGTCTAGAATACAAAAAGTACAAATAATCCTTCAGCGAAAGATATCTTGTAAAAGGATTCCAGTGTTTAGAAAAGGTATATTGGAAAGAGTATGAATGACTCAGGTAAAAGGACAAACATTCATGTACAATTGACTCTTGAGTCATGGTGGGGAGGGTTAGAGGTTGTTGCATTCATAGAAAATGGGTCCATATTGTGACTATCTGTGCCTGTGTCAAAAACCAGATGAAAAAAAATTGTATTTACTTTCTTCCCACATATAGATTTACAGAATCTTATTCTGTAACTCAAATGTTTAAGGTGGTGATTTGTGAATTCTGTGAGTGAATTTCTGATGCGATAATGGATGGGGGCAGGGAAAGGTGGGGGGGGGGGGGGCAGGAAATCATCTGTATTGAAGTTTGCTGATTATAAAAACTAGATGATGCAAAATGGCTGCAAAGATATTCTGCCAGGTTAATGGAGTGGGCAAGAAACTCAGTCTTGTGGAAGAATGTTGTTTTGTTTGAAAGAATGGCAAAACAGAATATTTTTAAATGGTATGAAAATTCCAAGTCATTTTGTATGGAGGAGTACAAGGGTGCTGGTGTGTGAAATATAACATATCCAGCTATTATATTTTTGAGCTATTTCTCAGTTATGTTATCTATACTGAGACTACAGCTCAGCCTTCAAAACCATTATGTCCTCATTGCTGGTCAAGAAGCTACAAACTCTAGGCCTCTGCAACTGGATCCTTGACTTACTCATCGGAAGACCACAATCAATATGAATTGGAAACAACCCAGGCGGACCCCAAGGATGCGTGTTTAGCCCACTGCTCTACTCAATATACACCCATGACTGTGTGGTCAGGCACAATTCCAATGCTATCTACAAGTTTGACGATGACACCACAGTTATCAGTAGAATCACAAATGGCAATGAGGAAACATAAAGCAGGGTGAGAGATCAGCTCATTGAGTGTCATCCCAACAATTTTGAGCTCGACGTTAACAAAACCAAGGCGATGATTGTGGACTTCAGGAGCAAGTCAGGGGAACGTGACCCAGTCCTCATCGAGAGCTCAGTAGTGGAGGGGGTCAAGAACTTCAAATTCCTGGGTGTCAACTTCTCCGAGGATCTGTCCTGGAGCCTCCATGTTGATGCAATCATGAAGAAGGCTCGCCACCAGCTATACTTTGTGAGGTGTTTGAAGAGATTTGGTATGTCACTGGAGACTCTCGAAAACTTCTAAGGTGTACTGTGGAGAGCATTCTGGTTGGTTGCATCACTGTCTGTTTTGGAGTTGCCAACTCTCAGGACAAGAAAAAACTCCAGAGGGTTGTTAACTCAGCCTGCGACATCACAGCACCCGGCTTCACTCCATCAAGGACATCTACTAGATGTCTTTAAGAAAGCAGTCTCTATCCTCAAAGACCCCCACCCAGACCATGCCCACTTCACTCTGCTACCATCAGGGAAAAGGTAGAGGAGCCAAAAGACAAGCATTCAGGGGCACAAGGACAGCTTCTACCCCGCTACCATCAGATTCCCAAATAATCATCGCACCAAAGACACTGCCTTACTTTTCGTGCACTACTTTTTAAAGTTTATTGTTGTAAGGTGGTTTAAATGAATGTTCGTGCTGTGATGCTGCCTCAAAACAACGAATTTCGTAACTTCATCATGACAATAAATTCTGATTCTGAAATGCTAACATGCAAATACAGCAAACAATTAGGAATGTAAATGATCTGTTGACCTTTATTACAAGGAATTTAAAAATAAGGAGCACTTGGTGCAAATGATCAAGATTTTAACAAGTACACATCAAAGGCGTCATCCATAGTTCTGCACCATAGAAATGATATAGTTTCTTGCCAGGAAGCAATATAGCATTGATTCCTGGGAGTGGGGTGGATTTACAGAAGCTAATGGAAAAGTTATTTAACTGAAATAAGTTATATTCCGTCAGGAGTTGAAAAGATAGATTCTGAGAAGCTATTTCATCTAGTTGTGCAATCGAAATCTGGAAGAAGTGCTCAAGATAAAGCCTTAGACATGTGGGATAAGTATGAGGAGAATTTTTTTTAACTCAAGGTATGAATCTTTAGAATTCTTCCTTGTTCACATTTGCAGGTGCACATTTGCTGATATATTCAAGGCCGAGTTTGATAGATGTCTGTGTCTTACAGAAAATGGGAAAGGTTTGTGACCTTCAGGCACAGAATATCCCATGATTTTTATGCTCATAAAAATGATGAAACAGGCCTTATAAATAAGACAAACAGCTTGAATAAATCTGAGGCCAAATCTGATGCTGAAGTAGATCAAGATTAAGAGTTACATTGATACTCAATTCAAAATACATGGAAGGAGCAGGAGGTCCAAATGCAGTTGTGCTTCATTCTAACTTTTTATCTACTTTTGCACTGAAGTCAAGAACACTCTGAAGCATGTGTTATAGCTGGCTGCCATTTCTCATTAGAAACTCCTGGTAGTTATCTGTGCAATCCAGTCAATAGCCCAAGAATGCCAAGATAATTGTTGGTATCTGTCCACTAATCTCAATGACCCACAAAATGAACAATTGATTTGATTAACAGCAATGAAGCAGAATTTTGGAAGTAGGATGCATTTCGCAAAATGAACATAGTGGGGTGTTGATGACTCAAGGCGAGGAACCGACGCAGGCTGCGGGCTGCTAACGACTGTGATCAAGGGTTGCATGCTGCTGGAGACTGGCTTGAGACTGAAGGGGTACCAGGTATCAAAATTGGGATGCAAGAGGGTGCTGATGGCACTGAAGGCTTCCAGATCATGTTGTAGGTTTGGATCTGGAGCTCAGGTTGTTGATGGTTTGGACTGAAGTCGGTGTGGCTGAAGAGGCTGTGGGAGAACTGGAGGCAAATCCACAGAAACTCAGCGACTCTCTTTTGCTTCTCTTTCTCTGATTGTCTGAGGCATCTGGGAATTTCTGCTGATGGCAAATATGTCTGTCTTACTGCAGACTAGGCAATTTTCTGCAATATTACAGCTTTTATTACATGGCAATAAAAAAATCCTGAAATTCACTACCCAAATGTTATTTAATAAAGACTGATTCACATCAATATGAATCATAATTTCCCAAAGTTTTAAAAAATGAAATGGAGAAAAAAAAACTCCCTACCTCCATCTTAAGCTTTTCTACCTTCTAAATTTATACTGAATGTTTTTCCAATGATGTTTAAATTACAACAGGAGTATTTCCATTTCTGTAGCCTTGTTTCATTGCCGAAATATTTGAAGGCACTCATATCTACGACATAATAAAACTCAAATTGTTCTATTTGATGGACGTTACATTCCGAAGGGGTAGTCCTGATTGTCCCATGACTCTCATTCTCTGATGATCATTATTTTCCTGTACACCTGCCATTTGTTCTCTCTTACACATGTTTATCAACTCTCCCTTGATTCTTCTTTTGCCATGAACAGATTTCACATTTATTGTCAGAGTATATCCATGACATCAAATACAACCCTGAGATCCTTTTTCCTACATTGAGCAGCAATTAATAGTGATCAATTAATCTAATGACATATCTTTCCAATGTAGGAGAAAACTAACATTTAAGTAAAAGCCTTGTTTTCTTTTCACTTCACATTGGATGGCACAGCTGGCGTAGCGGCTAGCGCAATGCCTTTACAGCGCCAACGATCTGGACCGGGGTTCGAATTCCATGCTGTCTGTAAGTAGCTTGTACATTCTCCCTGTGTCTGCGTGGGTTTTCCTGGGGGCTCCAGTTACCTCTCACTATTCAAAATGTACCAAGGGTGTATGTCAATTCAGTGTAAATTGGGTGGCACGGTCCCAGACTCATGAGTCGAAAAGGCCTTTTGCTGTGCTGTACGTCCAAATTTATAACATAAATATTTATTTTTCATATAGTCAGTAGGAGAGAAGCATGGAAGAAACTAAAACTTGACTGCTTCACAGGGAAGGGGCCCATCAACCTTGAGTCCTGGGTGGAGGGAGAGGGGGGCATAGCTGACAAAAGGTTGAGAATGGCTGAAATGTGGTCACAGAGAGAATATATAAACTGCCTAGACAGCAACTGAGGTCCAAATCCTTGAAACTGTGAGATATGAACACCAACTGGGGGTGCCACAGTGTCACAATAAATATGATTGTCCTCAAGCAACAAAAAAAAATCACAATGAATGAGGGGAAAAAAAAGGTAGGTTTTAAGAAGCATCCTTAAGGTGAGAAAATTAGAGGGTGTCGGGAGGGAATTACAGAACCAAGGGTACAGGGTCACAAATGGTACAGTGATTAATCCTGGGAATGATCAAGAGGGGTAAATTACACAAGCACTGTTACCTGAGAGGATAATAGGACAGAAGGAGATTACAGTGTATGATGATATGCAAAGAATCCTAAAGCAAACTAATGTTCAACAATCAAGTCTGTGAGAAAGCTGCTCATGTCAAATGAACAAAAACTGGAATTTTCTTTTCAGTGTTACAGACTAATTGCTTCTCCTATCATGATTCTTATCTGTCAAACAAAAATTTAGAACAAGTCAAAATACGACCATCTGTCTGATATTCTAAACCAGTAAAGTGTACCTTTTCATGATGCAATAAAACCAGTTTAAATGCTGCAGAGACCACCCAAATAGAAATCAAACATTTCACGTTATTTAAGGTGTATGTCTGTTGGCTATTAGAAAACTCCTCTTTAATTTATTACAGCAACAGATATAATACTCATGTCATACTCATTTTCTAAATCAATAATCAGCACAGCATGCTTCATTAACAACAACCAATCACAAGCAAGTCAGGGATCTCTTTTAACAACATGAGCATTCCAGAGACATAAACCATCTGCCACTTGTAGTAACAAAAAAAAATCAAATTAATCCATTCTTATCATGCATTCAGATTTTTAAGCAATTAAAGATGCTCTTAGTATAATCGCAGCAGCAAAAGTACCTCTATAATGAGAAATGCAAACCTTTCAGTGAACTTTCTGCTGTTATAGATTTGTTTGGTACCTTTACAAGGCTTTCTGCACAGTGAACTTCTGTTGACTGATGTTAGAAAATGGGCTGTCAATTATAAAATCACCTCTAGAATTCAATTTAGTAAGCAATTTTGCCATTTCTAACAAACATGAACAATGCTTCCCTTACTCAGCTATCATTTGAGCATTCAAAAATATGATTTTTTAAAGTCAGAGCTAACACAGAATATGAACAAATACAAAGGCAAAAGATTTTTAAAAAATACTGTTTAGCAAAAATTTATTTGCTCAAGATTTGTACTAAGTGCTTTAGAAAAAAAACAATCCAACTCCATAACACTGCACCACTCCAGCATAACCAGGAGAGATTCAGTATAATGTAGCAAAATCAGAAAATGAAGTCTGTCAACGTAGACTGCCAGGATTTAATTGCTGCCAATCGATTATAGTTTCAATGTACTTTTTCCTGTTTAATTAGCCCAGAATATGCTGGACTGAGTTTTTTGAAGATCACACAGGTGAAGGATAATACAAGACCAAGAATCTATTTCTGTAACCTATGAATGAAAAATTAAAGTGAAATTGCAGGGCAAGAAATAGGTGCATTGGGGATACATTGTATTCCACTTCCATAGTTCATTTTCCACTGAAATGAATAGAATCACTGTTCAGAAATGGTGTATTCTCATATTTTAAGGATACCATTCCTTTCTCCCAGTATTTCAATAAACTTATTGGAGACTTCAGTCTCCACTGTGTTCACTCTCAAAACAAGGCTTTCCATTCCAGGATATCTGGAATGTTCTTGGCTTCTGCTGTCGTTGATAGAACTCTCTAATGGATTTTATTTTTCCTCAGACCTCTGCTCCCATACACCACACCACACCCCCATCCCCCCAAGCAGAACAAAGAGAGAGCTTCCAGTGTCCTCATCTTACACCCTACTATCCTCTGAATCCAACATAACAGAATCATTCCTAGTAATTTCCGCCTGTGTCAAATGGATCCCAGCACGACCCCCATTTTCCCCTTCCCACTCCTTTGCAGTTACTGCATTGACCACTCTCTGTAACTCCCTGGTCTGTTCATCTCTCCTCATCCTGATAACTGCAGGAGATGCAACATTTACTCCTACCCCCTCCCAGGAACCTAAACAGCACATCCAGTTGAGGGAAAGATTCAACCTCATCTATTGCATTCGGTGCTCCCGACATGGTCTCCTCTACAATGGTGAAGTCAAACAGCACCTGTTCTGTCTGCAACAGCCCCCCCCCCCCCCCTCCCCTGAATGCATGTCATTTCATCTCATTCTCACACAAACCTGTTCATCGTTAGCATTCTCCACTGTCAGGTGAGGCCAAATAGAAACTGGAAGAGCAACATCTCATTCTGCCCGTGTAGTTTACAACCCAATGGTACGAACAATGCATTTACAATTTCAAGTAACCTAACCTCTTTGTTCCCCTGCCTTTCTCTCTCTCCTCCTGATCCACTTCCCTTTCTTATCAACCCCACCTCCAGATGCCATCATCATTTTCATCCTTACTTTCCTGGCTCCATCTAACTACTGGCCATGCTTTCCACCTCCCAATTCCCCCTTCAACTTGTTCCATCTGCTTTTCACTTCTCCATTAATGGCTCCCATTAGCAACATCTGCAGCCTTTATGACACCAAATTTGGCCTCCATGTCATCTGCCTCTTTTTCTCCCCTTTGTCTGCTTTCATCTATCATTCATTTGCTTACATCTCCCAAACTCCACTCTTCTTCTTCTCAACCTTGCTCCACCTGCCCATCAATATTCATCCCTTCGTGGTCCACCAATCAATAACTAGCCCATTTCATCCCTTCCTCTCTCCTCTTTATACTGGCTATCTTCCCTTTCCATTCTGATGTAGGGTCTTGACCTAAAATGGCAACAATTCCTTTCTTCCGCCACAGATGCTGCTGAAGCTGGTGAGTTCCTCCAGTAATTTGTATTTTGCTCCAAATTCCAACATCTGCAGTCTATTTTGTCCATGTACTTTTCATATTTATTGGCATTGAGATTTATGTGAGATGCTGCCTCAAGGAAATAGCCAAAATCATAAAGGATCTCCATCTCCCCAGTCGAGTCACAATCACTTCTCACTGCTACCTACAGGCAGAAGGTTCAGACCCTGAAGCCCAGCATCTTTACATTCAACACAGTTTCATTCCAACAGCTATCAGGCTCTTGAACCTCCCAGGACTACCCTAACCACTCTGGGACCACCAAAAGACATGTCTGTAGGATTGAAATATCACTATTTTTTGCACTAACTGCAACTGTGAATATTTATCTATCCTTTTTTTTTAAATTTTTCTGTCTCATTGGATATTATAGTAATTTAATTTATGTTATTTAATTGGTGTTTCTTACATACCTATGTAGCTGCAGGAAGAAAGAATTTCAGTGTACCTGGACATTATATTCATGTATTTAGCTTATACTGCTCAGAGCAGTAATTTTTGCTCCAAAGAGTTAACATCTAAAATTAGTTAACAGAGGGAAAAGATCCAAAAAGAAAATTCAATAAAAGGTAAAATTATAGGATCTTCCAAGAATATGGCAATCAATCCAAGTGGTTTCCTTTTTGGTCTGTAGAGGTCAGGTGCCATGGCAGGAAATTTGTTCTTCAAGAGATCCTGCATTGTTCAATATCAGGCTTAAGTTCCTGCAAAGAATTTAATTTGTTTAAGCAGGTCCACAGAAATTCATCGCAGAACAATATTTTTCATCCAGCAATTTGTGCCATTTTGCAAATCAAAGAATATCTCTTTCATGCAAAGACTGCTTGGTTACTTGTACAATAAATATCATATGCGACTGAACTCATCATCTTCTTTCGAGCAAACTCTGAGCTATTATGCTTGCTCCATCCTTTTTTTGAAGTTGTATTAGGTTGAAAGTACAAATCTTACAGCATTCTGATTTAAAATCTTAGTCAGATGGTATCACATTTAAATCTTGTGCCACTTTACTGATACTATATTAAATAGAAATGTTTACATCATACAGAACATTTTCAAACCATTAATACATGAAGCATTGCCATGCTTGATGGCTAGAGATTTTCTTGCTCTTTAGAAATCAGGCATTTATGTTTAAATCAAAAACCTTAATCTTAAGTTATCAAATTAGTGGATAAGAAATAATAATTCTTAAAAAAGGCACAGTTATAAACAAAGGACAATGATCTACTTTCATTATTTAGAGAAATCATTCTGATTATTCAAGTTGCACCTGTCTCTCAAAAATGCTTAAATCAGCAAAGTTTAAACCTGAAACGTTGACTGCCCATTTCTCTGCATGGATGTTGTCTGGCTGCTGAGTTCCTTTAGTAGTTTGGGGTTTTTTGGCTCAAGATTCAGAAATCTACAATCTCTTATATGTATATTACACTGAAGGCCCATACCATTTGTTCATACTAGTACACAAGTATTGAATATCATTTAAAATATAATGTTGAGTCGGAAACAAAAATTTCAAATGAATCTCTTCACAAATATCTTAGGACTGTGCCAAGATAAGGATGCCTGTCCCATAGGAAAGACAATTAGTCACACTCACAATTCTCTTTCAACCAATATCTAGCCCTCTCTGTCACTATTCTTGGCAATGTTTAGTCCGACTGATATTCAGTTACCAAAACCACAGAGGAATGACCTGAAAATTGTAACTACTAAATCGTGAAAACTCATGGTGTTAGGTCAAACATGGTAAAGGTAAAGGTTTCACGATTATCACGTAATATTACATTTAGAATGTAACATACATGAAATTCTTTAACTTTTTTCTACCGTTAAGGAATCATTCTGATGTTGGCTAGCCTTGACTAATAAATGAGAGAAAACCTCCAACACCATCGACAATTGACCTCTCAAATGAAAGACTGGTAGGTATAACTTGAACAGTGTGGCATTATTATCATGCTAAGTGGCTACTCTGACAATAAATCTAAACTTTGAACTTTTTAAATTAAGAACGTATCAAGCAATTCAAAAATGGTCAAAGGAATTATGGACCATCAGTACCTCTATCTTTCCACTATTTAACCAGTGCGGACTCGAAAGGCCAACATGGCCTCTTTCCGCTCCGTAAATGGTTATATGGTTAACTGCCAGAAATGTGCTCTACAAACTAATGCACTTGATGTTTTTATAGCAGGGGTGGCAACCTTTTTTTAAAAACTCACATTCCACCTTCAGTAATCCCTATGCCATAAGATCTGTGTGATCATTAAGGGATTGCTTAAGGTGGTATGCAAGTGGAAAATAAAAGTTTGAAAACCACTGTTTTAATTGTACCTAATTGATTTGTTACATGCACGGTTTCAGAACTCCAAAGGAAATGGGCCAATGACAATCTTTCTCAAGCAAAATATTTCAGTAACAACAGGGTCGAGAGCAGTAGTTCTCAACCTTCCCTTCTCTGCTATAAACACATCAAAGTGATCCCACATATAGTGCACCAGGCCTCCAGTTCTGCTGCATCTAACCATTAATTAAAGTAGCCAATTAAACAGCAAACCAAAAGAAGAGTATCTTTGAACATCCCCATCTTTGGTCCTGGTCCACCACTTTTAACCATCATTGCCATGAAATCAGTGAATGGAATTTCAAATCCTCCTAACATCTCCACCAGCACACAATTCATACTTCAGATAATTTAATTCACTCCACGATTGTCAAATCCATTGGAATAATAAGAGGCAAGGAATTAAAAATAGTGGGTGATTTAACTTCTCTAATATTGACTCAGACTATCTGAGTGGTAGGTGATTAGATGGTGCAGTGCAAAGATATAAAACCAACGTTCCAGACCTGAGATCCTCGTTAATGTACACATAACGAAGGCAGGCGTCTGAATAAAACAGTGGAGAAGTTGATGTTAATGCTATCTGGCTGTAAACTATCCAAACAGAATATGAGGTGTTTGGCAGTGGAGGAGGCCATGGACATTCATGTCTTGCGTGGGAGTGTGGCATGGAATTGAAGTGGTTGACCACTGGAAGGTCCCTGACATTGCTGTGGACAGAATGAAGGTGCTCAAGGAAACAATCTCCCAGTCTGTGCCCAGTGTCTCTGCTGTAGAGAAGGCCACAACAGGAGTACTGGATGCAGGAGATGACACCTGCATATTCAAGTTAAGTGTTGCTTCACTTGAAAGGACTGTTTGGGGCCCTGAATGGTGGTGAGGGAGGAGTTCTGGGCAGAAGCTTTCCATTTCCTGTGCTCACTTGCGTAGGTACCAACGGGTGATTATTGTGAAGGAATGAGTGGTCGAGGGAGTCACAGAGGGAGTGGTCCTTGTAAAAGTCAGAGATCAGAGGAGAGGGATAAATATGTCTGGTGAGGGGATCATGTCATAGATGGTAGAAATTGTGGAGGATAATACATTAGCTGTGGAGGATGCTGGGGTGGTAGATGAGGACAAGGGGAATCTTCTTCTTGCTGTCGAGAGCCAGAGGTGGCTAGGGCAGTTATGCGGTAAATTGTGCAGATATGGGTAAAGGTTGAGTTGATGATGTTAGAGGATAAGACACATTTTTGGAACAGGAACAAGATCTTGGATGATCTGGCATGGAAGACCTCTCATCTTGAGATCAGATGTGTTGGATAAGGAGGAATTGAGAGAAAGGAACAGAATCTTTAAGGGGACAGATTGTGAGGAGGTGTATTTGAGGTCATTTTGGGAGTTGATGGGTTTATAGAAAATGTCTGCAGAGTTTCCTCCTGAGATGGAGACAGAGAGATCGAGAAAGGGGAGAATATTGCCAGGGATGGACCAAGTGAATTTGAGGTTGGGGCAGCAGATAGCAATGAAGTAGATAAAGTTGACGAGCTCATCATGGGTGCATGAGGCAGCACCAATGTTGTCACAATGTAGGCTTGTAACATGGTTTGCTCCACTTAGCCAACAAAAGGTTTAATGGACCTTGGTTGATGAAGGACATAAAGGAAAACCAAAACTGCAAATGTTAGTATTTTGAGTGAACAAAGAGAAGCTGGAGGGGCAGAGCACATCAGGCAGCGTCTATGAAGAGAAGTGTTTCTTCAAGATTTCAGGTCAGGACTTATATCGAGCTTCCTGAAACTTAAGAAAGAAATTAAAAGGGCAAATAGAGGTATGAGATATCCTTGTCAGATAATATAAAGAAAAGTAAAATATTGTATATTAAAATTAAAAGTAAAAGGGTAGCTATAAAGGCAGTAGGTCCTCTTAGGCATCAACATGTGGAACCATGGGAAACAGGCAAGGTCTGAAATGAATACTTCTCATTTATAATGACCACAGAGAAGGTCAAGGAAGTTCATTAACTTAAGGGAAAGCAGCAGTGATATTCTGGATCATATCAACATTACAAAAGATAATGTGTTGGAAGCCCTGAAATGCATAAAGATGTAAAAATGTCCTAGGATGTTATGGGAAGAGATGCGTTTGCTGGGGTCTCAGGAGAGATTTTCTAACATTAGCCCCTTACACACTTGCATCCCACTAAATTGGCCATTCAGCGTCCTGGGATAGGAATGAAGGTTTGGCTTTTCACACTTGACCACTCCTAACTGGGACACCAAATGCTTTCACACTTGCAAGGAGCCATCCTCAGGGTTAGGAATGTTCTACCTTCTACCGATGATGTCATGACACATGGTGGATCTGCCCTAAATTCTGATCAATATATTATGATCTTATATTTGAACAAAATTAATCATGCCTAATTATTATATAATTAAGCTTTATCTATAGCACAGTATGAACCCTTCAGCCCTGTTGATGTTGCGCCAACCTATATATACCTTTATAAGGGACCATGGGAAAATGCTAGCAATAAATAGCAATAGTGGACAATTTTTGAAAAGGGTGGGGAAATTGGTAGCGCTATAGTGATCAATTTATATAGTTTGGGAAAGTTTGTAGTGCTATAGTGTACAACTTATAGCGTGGGGAATCACTATCGCATACAATTTAAAAACATTGTGGGGAAAAGCGATGGCAGGCCTGCCCTCTCAGAATTCCATGCAGCAGAAAAAGGACTGTATTCCCGGCTGCATGCATGGAGCATTCATTGAGAGGTTTCTTTGCCACACAGCATTCTGGGAAGTCAGGTCCGCCATTGCTTTTTTCTCACTGTCTTTATAAATTGTGTGCTTATAGCAATTGTGTTCTCACGCTGTTTGAAAAATGTCCGCTATTGCTATTTATTGCTATTTATTTCCTCTCTCCCCCCCCCCCCCCACTGCCATTTTCCCACGGCAAAGATTTTACCTTCATTTTAATCTTTTCTTCCTTCACATTCCTGCACTCATGCAAACACTTGGGTCATTTCAATTCCACAATACAATGACCTGTTTCACACTTGCCTGATTGCAACACCGGCATCTGTAGACACCAGGGATTGTATTAGGAGTTGAGGTCGTCAATCCCCAGCAAGTGATTATGTCATCTGGCTCCGGCGTTGAGCTGATTTTGCTTTCACACTAGGTACTTTAAAGGCCGATTGGCAGTTAATTCCTGGGATCACTTGCAAATGTGAAAGGGGCTATTGTCAGTCACAGGCAAGGTACCAGAACATTGGGGGATAGCAAAAATTGTACCATTGTTTAGCAGGACAACAGGGATAAGCCAGGGAACTATAGGTCAATCAATCACAGTGGTAGTCAAGTTATTGGAAGGGATTCTGAGAGATTGGACTTATTTACGTTTGGAAGGGAAAGGACTGGTTAGCAATAGTCAGCATGGCTTAGTACATGGAAAATCATGTTTCATGAATGTGAATTATTTTGAAGAGGTGACCAAGAGGACTAACAAGGACAGGCAGTAGACCTTGTCTTCATGGAATTTAGTTGACAAAGACCTACATGGTGGGCTGGTCCAGAAGATTAAGACACAAGATCCAAAATGAGCTAGCCTAATGGACACAAATTTGACTTTACAGTCAGATTGTTCTTCCTCAGATTGCTGAAAATTACATCTCAGGTTGACAGCGTATTAAGAAATGCATATGGCATATTTGACTTCCTGGGCAAAGCACTGAGCGCACGAGTTGGGACATCATATTATTGTTGTATAAAATATTTGTATGAAATTCTGGTCACCACATGACAGGAACAATATGATTAAGGAAAGGTTTTGCAAAGATATTCCATGGATTAGAGGGATTCAGTTAGAATGAGAGATTGGATAAGCAGGGTCCATTTTTCACTGGAGCAAAAGAGGCTGAGGGTTGACATGATAGAACTATATAAGATTATGACAGGCACAGATAAGGTGAACAACTGGAGTCTGTTTCCCCATGTCTAAAACAGAGGACATAAGTTGAGACAGATCTAAAGGGTAAATTCCTCACACAAAGAATAGTGGTATCTGGAATGAGCTGTCAAAGGAGGTGGTGGAGACAGGAGGAACAGTAGTAACTTTAAGAGACACCTGGACAGGTATTTGAATGAGAACAGCACAGAGGAATATGGAATTAATTCAGGAAAATGGGATTAGTGTAGATAGGCTTGATCATAGGCAGGAATGTGATAGGTTGGTGGACCTGTTTTGATGTACAGCTCGATGACTCTATAAACTCTGTCAACATCCTGGCTCTGACCCTAAAGTCCTGCACTCCAAAACTGGCTCCAATGATAACACTTCAACCACAACACTGGCATCCATCCAATAATATGGAAATAAAAGTAGCAATAATTTAATCTGACCATTTACCACTCATCAATCCATCTGACTCAATCAGTAAATTAATGGAAAGTATTAGAAAAAGTGCTCACAATTACAACTCACTAAGAATTTGCTCAGCAGTTCTGAGTTTGGTGCAGCAGAACGACCTTGATTTCAAGTCTTGTTATAGTCCCTGCCCAGAAATGGACAAAATGAGTTGAATTCCAGAAGTGGGATGAGCATTAAAATCAAGACAATATTTGGCCAAGTGTGCAAGTAGGAATTGCAGTAGTTGATATCAATCACATTATGGAGTAAAATTTTCCATCGTAAAGAAAAAGGGGATGGCCATTAAAAAAAAAGGGCATTTTTGGAGAGGATAGGACCACTCAAGAATGAGGGAGGAACTTATGCTGGAGCCAGAGAAAATGGACAAGACATTAAATGAATGGTTTGGATTAGTATTCACCAAGGAGAAGGAGACAGACTAGATTGAGATAGGGTGTCGTATGCAAATACTCTGGAAATTGAGGAATAAAGAGAAAGTTTGATGGGACCTTGACAAAGATCTTTGCATCCATTCTAATCACAGATAAGGTCTCAGAGGACTAGAAATTGACCATTATTATTCCTTTGTTTCAGGAGAGCCATGGGGATAATCCAGAAAATTATTGGGTGGGGAATCTGATGTCAGTGGTAGGGAAGCTATTGGATTCTTAGTGATAGGCTTTATTCACATATGGAAAAGCATGGACTTAATATGGGTAGTCAGTGTGGCTTTACATGAAGCAGGTTATATTTTATAAACTAGATTAAGTTTTTTTTTAAAGAGTTGACAACGTCTATTTTCATGGCTAAACCAAATTTGAATCCAATGTACCAAGTCATTGTGGATCCCTTGTGCCTTATTCTTCTGGATTATCCTACCATGAGGGACCTAATTAAAAGTCTTACTAAAGACTTTTAATAGCCAACATCCATAGAACTACCTCATCAATCAGCTTCATCATCTCCTCAAAAAACTCAATCAAATTTGTCAGAAATTATCTTTATCACAGGATGACAAGATATTGCTGGCACGGATAGTGTAGTGGTTAGCACAAGGCTGTTCCAGCGCCAGAGACAGGGACCAGGGTTCAAATCTGCGCTGTCTATAAGGAATAGATATGTTCTCCCCGTGTCTGTGTGGGTTTTCCGAGGGTGCCCATTTCCTTCCATTGTTCAAAACTTACCGAAAGTTGTCGGTTAATTGGGTGTAATTGGGCAGCATTGGCTCATGGGTTGAAATGGCCTTTTACCATTCGCATGTCTAAATTTTAAATTAAGAAGTCCCATTGACCCTGCTCCGCCATTCTAATCATGAACTGATCCATCCTATCACTCAGCCCTACTCCCCATCTTTCTTCCCATAGCCTTTGATGACCTGACTTATCAAATATTTGTCGATGCCTGCCTTAAATACACCTAATGACCAGTTTCACAACCGCCTGTGGCAATAGGTTCCACAGACTCATGACCCTCTGACTAAAGAAATTTTTAATGCATCTGTTTCAAATTGACACCCTTTTATCCTGAAGTTGTGCCCATTTGTCCTGGACTCTCCTACCATGGGAAACATCCTTGCCACATCTACTCTAACCATGCCTTTCAGCATTCAAAATGCCTCTATGTGGTCTTCCCTCATCCTTCTGTACTCAAGTGGATACAGTCCAAGAGGTGACAAATATCGCTTATATGCTAATAAATCTTCTCTGAACTCTCCAATTCCAGCACATCTTTTTTCAAATTAGGTATCCAAAATGTACACAGTAGTCCAAGTGAGGTCTCACCAGATTCCTGTAGAATCTCAACATTCCATCCTGCTTTTATATGCTATCCCTTGAGAAATGAATGCTGACATTGCATTCGTCTTCTTCACCACCGACTCAACCTGGAGGTTAACCTTTAGGGTGTCCGGCACGAGGACTCCCAAATCCCTTTGCACCTCTGAATTTTGAATTTTCTCTTCATCTAAATAATAGTCTGCATATAAAAGCAGAATGGAATGTCCAGTCCACTTTCCATCATTGTGTTTCATCTGCCACCTCTTTACCCATTCTCCTAATTTATCCTAATCTCTCTATAGCCTTTCTGTATCCTCAGCATCACCTGTTTTGGTATCATCTGGAAATTTAGCCAGAAAGCCATCTATTACATAACGCAAATCATTCATATACAATGTAAAAAGAAGCGGCCGCAGCATGAACCCCTGCGGAACAGTGCTGGTAGCCGTTAGTCAACCAGAATAGGAGCCCTTTATTCCTACTCTGTTTCCTGCTGATCAGCCAATTATCTGCCTATGCTCATATCTCTCCTGCAATTCCATAGGCTCTCATCTTGCTTAGCAGCCTCATGTGTGGCACCTTGCTGAAGGCCTTTTAAAAGTCCAAATACACAACATCCACTACATCTCCCCTGTCTATTCTATGCACAAACTTATTCAAATTATTCCTACTGACCCATGTTTTTCCATATACAAGTAAATCTTGTCACTTAGAATCCACTCCAATAGCTTTTCTACTACTGATGCAAGGCTCACCATCCTATAATTTGCAGATTAGCCTGACTCTTCTGCTTTCCAGTGTTCTGGGGTGTCAGCTGTCAACGCTGCAGTGATCTCCTCTCCTCCTTCTCTTACTAACCTGCGATATATTCCATCAGTTCCTGGGAACTTATTCACCTTAATGTCTTTTAACAGATCCAACATTTCTTTCTTCTTGATGACAATATACCCTGGAATATTAGTAAGATCACTGAACCTCCATGTCCTTCTCCATGGTGTGTACTGACGTAAAGTTGTACTTTGCCTATTTCCTCGGGATTTAAGCATGTTCCCTCCTTTGTCCTTGAATGGTGCTATCCTCTCACTAGCTGCCTCTTGTTTTTAATATATGTATAAAACACTGGGGTTTTCCTTACTCTTACTTGCCAAAGACTTTTCATGGCCCTCCTGATACTCTCATTTTTATTCTTTCCTGTTTACTTTATATTCTTTACAGCCATTGTGTGATTTCACCTTCCTAAGCCTTATATTTACTTCCTTTTATTTTAAGCAACTAAACCAACAGCATTTCTTGTTATCCAAGTTTCCTGAATCTTACTATACCCGTTTTCCTCAATGGAACATATAGGTCCTGGAATCTAATCACCTTATTTTCAAACAGTTCCCATGTCAGATGTCGACTTGCCCAATAACAGCTGCCCCATCCACTCTCTCCAGTGCCAAGCTAGTATTATAATTGGTTTCACAATTCAAGTTACAGGGAAAAATTAAACTGGTTAGAACTTTATTCCTTGGAGCAAAGAAGAATGAGGGGAGATTTGATAGAAGTTTACAAGATTGTGAGAGGTATAGACAGAGTGGATGTGAGTAGGCTTTTTCCACTTAGATTGGGGGAGATAATTATGAGAGCTCATAGTTTTAAGCTTAAAGGGGAAAGGTTTAGGGGGAACATTAAGGTAAAGTTCTTCACTTAGAGAGTGGTGGGAGACTGGAATGAGCTGCCATCTGATGTGGTAAATGCACCCTCTATCTTAAATTTTAAAAATAGATTGGATAAATACATGGATGGAGAGGTCTGGACAGTTATGGAATGGGAGCAGGTTAGTGGGACTAGTGAATGATGGTGTGCATAGACTAGAAGGGATGAATAGCCTTGTAGCATTCTAGGGTCTTCTCCCATGTTAGTACTTTACCAAGTCAAGACATTATGTTTATCCTTAACTATCTTTAAACTTAAGGAGTTGTGATCACTATTCCCAAAATGCTCTCCCATTGATACCTCGATCACCTGACTGGGCTCATTTCCCTATACATGGATTGTTTTTTTAATTATATTTTATATAGCTTTTAAGAAAAGGATGGACACACACACAAACAAAGAGAATAGCTCAATGAATGTAGATACGAATATAAATAAATATACAAACAAACTGTATCCTTAAAATGCACATTGAGCTTAGAAATAACCCCTCTGTATCTTAAGAGAAAGGAAAAGAAACAGTGGACAGAAGGGGAGAAGAAGAAAAAGGATAAAAGAGCTGGCATCAACATTTAATACAATTAAAAAAGAAATAAAAATATTAAATTACTAATAAGGGATGAAAATTAAATATAAAATATTTAATAGATAGATTAAACTATCTGGGAATTTAAATAATTCAGATAAGGCTGCCAAATTTCTATGAACATGTTATATTCCTTTCTAAGATTGCAAGCAATTTTCTCCAGAGGTATACAACTTTGCATTTCCATATTCCAACAATCAATATGTAAGAGGAAATCGGATTTCCATGTTACCACTGAACATTTCCTGCCAATTGTCAAAGCGATTTAGACTACTGTGTGCAGTTCTGGTCACCGATTTATAGGAAGGATATTAACAAGACAGAGAGAGTGCAGAGAAGATTTACAAAAATGTTGCCTGGGTTTCAGCATCTGGAATACAAGGAAAGATTGAGCTAATTAGGTCTTTATTCCTTGGAACGTAGAAGGCTTGAGAGGGGATTTGATAGAGGTGTTTAAGATAATGAGAGAGAATAGATAGAGTTGAAGTGGAAAGGCTTTTCCCATTGAGAGTAGGAGAGATGGATACAAGAGGTCAAGGGTTGAGAGTTGACGGGCAAAGGTTTAGGAGTAACATGAGAGGGAACCTCTTTTCTCAGAGAATGGTTACTGTGTGGAATGGGCTTCTGGGAAAGGTGGTGGAGGCAGGGTCAATTTTGTCATTTAAGAAAGAGTTGGATGAGTATATGGATGGGAGGGGGATGGAGAGATATGGGCAGGGTGCTGGTAGGTGGGATTAGAGGAGGGTACTTGGATCAGTGTGGACGAGAGGACCAAATTGGCCTGTTTCCGTGCTGCAATTGCTATATGGTTATATATGGCTAAATTTGGATTTACTTTTAGGGAAGTTAACATTCATGACAGCCAAATTCCCCTAAAGCAGTGGTTCCCAACCTTTTTCTTCCAACTCATATACCATTTTAAGTATTCCCTATGCCATAGGTGTTTTGTGATTAGTAAGGGATTGCTTAAGGTGGGATGTGGGTGGAAAAAAATAAATTTGAAAACCACTGTTTTAATCATGCCTAATTGACTTGTTATGTGCACGGTTTTATAACTCCAAAGGAAATGGGCCAATGACAATTTTCTCAAGCAAAATATTTTGGTAACAATTGGGTCTAGAGCAGTGGTTCTCAACCTTCCCTTCCCACTCACATAGAGTGACATAGACATAGAGAATACTTAAAATGGTATGTGAGTGGGAAGAAAAAGGTTGGGAACCACTGCCCTAAAGGAACAATTGCAGATCAAGAGGGAAGTCCTTCCCTCATAATTTTCATTAATATTTCCCCCAAATTTATCTATAAAAGTCTTCATTTCATGCATAACCAGGTAGAATGTATAAAAGTACCAAAATCTATGCCACACTTAAAACACATATTTAAAATTTCCAATTTACTTATGATGTAACTTTGAGGTGTGAGATATTGTTGATGTCAAAAATTGAAATGTATCATTCTATAATCTTGAATTAATAAGAGCTGTCATACTATCTAAGCATAAATTTGACCAGCATTATTGATCAATTACAATGCCTAAATCTGATTCCCATCTCTCCTGAGATCTATGTAACCTTTTCCCTAGCATTATAATTGAGTATGGATCCTTCCCTGGTTTGACAATCTTCCTACCATTCCAAGATAGATCTTATAATTTCTGCCTCATCAAAGTCCCAGTTAATATTGAAGAGATTCAAGTCAACTACTATGTCTATCTTGCCACTTTTACATTTTACCATAATCTGCTGACATATCTGTTTCTCATATTGGCTATTGGGTGGCCCGTTGTATAATCCCATCTTAGTGAGAGTAACTTCTTATATCCAATGAGCCATCCTTTTGTCCTTTCTGAATGCAACTATGACATTCTCCCTGATAAATAATGCAAGTAAACACTTTTTTCTTCTTCCCTATCACACCTGAAATCTACAAGTCCTGAAACATTCAATGTGCTCTCATCCATCATTTCAGGAAGGTTAACCATTCAAAATGTGTAATTCCATTTTATGTCACCTTTCCATTGACAATGTCATTCTGTCACCATTTTCTGTTCACTAAGATTTCTAAATCTTCCTTTCCATAAGGTTGTTTCTTAGGAGTCCACCTGTCTATATCATTCATTAATCATCTTGTGAGCCTGTGTAGTTCCACCAATTATTGCCAAATCCTTTTCTTTGGTTAGCCCTGTATCCCACTGATTTCCACTACTGATCAAGATTACTCTATTGAAGCTATCAGTTTTCCTGTCCCATGTTCACTCAGTTGGAAACCATAGGTTTAAAATCCTTTGAAAAAAAATAGCTGCTTTCAAGCTTATCATAAAACACCTACAAAATACAATTATTAACTTAAATGACTAGCTTCCTCCAGCTTATCCTGTTCTTCAAACTAGCTACTTCCCCAATCACATCGCTGCTAGTTACTAATACTTAACTCTCCATTTCCAACTCCTGCTTGCAAAACACCTTCACATTTCCCATTCTTCCTGTCATCTCCTACAAAGCTATCCTAAAATCTCCTCAAAAATCACCCTTCTCATTTTCTTGTCTCCCTCTCACTGTCTCCAAACCATTTCTCCAACTGCTTATCCTTCGCCACGAAGCATTCACACTGATGGACATTGAAAAATGCACTTTGCTCCTTCTCAAGATGCCAAAATGTAAAAGAGCAGTTTGCTGGACTACTCTCCTTGCACTCTAACTGCAATATTTTAAGCAATTCCACAAATTTAGTTTACCAGTTAACCTCTCCACCATAATTAGTTAAATAATGTTGACCTTACTCCATTTGAACTGTTCTCTCACTGTAATTCCACTCTCTGTACTGTGATTTATTCTCCAATATTTCGGTTTGGAATGACTTCTTGGATAGCATACTCAACAAACTTTTCACTGCACCTTTGCAAGATGATGATAAACATAAACTTGAAACATTCAGATGACAAAAGCAGTAAATGTAGAAGCATTGTCATTATCTTCTACCTATTAACATAGGGGGGGGGGGCATGTATGTGTGTATCTACCAATTGATAACAAAATTGCATCTGTTATGTCCCAATTACATGATATTGCAAAATATGACATTTGTAAGATCCCTGCCCAACACAACATCCTGCGACCACCACTAAAAGTAACCTTCTCCTCCACAAAACCCACCATCTCTCATCCAAGTTGACAGAGGACATAACTCAGCTAAGAAACTAGGAGAGGTATGGAGAGAAGATGAGAAAGAAAAATAAAGGTAAAAGCCTGGCAATTTGAAGTACAAAAAAATTGTTAGAAACACTTGTTTATGTAGAAACATGGAAAATAGTTGCAGGTGAACACCATTCAGCCCTTTGAACCTGCTCCACCATTTAATATGATCATGGCTGATCATACGAAATTATGTGCTGTCTTTATACCCCTTGATCTCTTTAACCGAGAGACACATCTAACTCCCTTTTAAACACATCTAATGAACTGGTTGCCACAACTTTCTGTGTTAGGGAGTTCCAGAAGTTTGCCACTCCCCAAATAAAAATGTATGTTCTCATTTGTCCTAAATAGCTTACTCCTTTTATCCTTAGACTGTAATCGCTTGTTCATGACTTCCTCAACATTAGGAACATTAGGAACATTCTTCTTGCATCTAACCTGTCCAGTCCTGTCAGAATTTAACATCTTAATGAGATGTCCTCTCATTCTTCTAAATTCTATTGAGTATAATCCTAATCTATGCAGACTTTCTTCATAGGTCAGTCCTGCCATCCCACCCAGGAATCAGTCTGGTGAACCTTCACTACGCACTCCTCACCCCCACCCCACCATTTCTTCCCTCCCCCAGAGCAGGAATACAAGAACATCTTTCCTCAGATTAGAAGCGTCAACCTGCACAAAATACCCAAGGCCCTATAAAACTGTAGTTCTGACCTTCCTGTTTCTATATTCAAAACCTTTGAACTGTTTGCACTCAGTTCAGAGATACACAAACTTGATACATTATTAGATTAACACTTTACAAACAAGTACATTACCAGAAAAAAAATGGGGGAAAGAACAAAGAGAGGATGTGGGGTGAAGGTCCTGATAAAGCAGAAAACTCTGGTAACTAAAGGTGAAATAGAATGATACTAAAAGTCGTATCTAAACAAAATATGATTGAACACCAGCAAGGAGGAACAAAAGTATAAAGCATCAACAAAAAGATGGCAAGGATGAACGCTCTGACTAAAAGTGAACAAGGCCGTATGGGGAAAAAAAAGTAACAAATTTGAAAGAAACTTACCCACAGCACCACCTAAAGGCACAAGGTCAAAAATGATAGCTTGATAAACAGTTGGGGACCTGAAAAGTAAAAAAAGATAATAAATGAATTAAACAATTTAGGTCTAATCTTACCTGAAAATATCATTGCATGGTAGCATGTAAGTCAACAGAAACTTGCTCTTATGAACTGCTTTAGCAAGAGCATTACAAGGCAAATTATGTCATCAAGTCACAAAATTACCAGGTTACGACAAAGGGGGGTGTGTGTGTGTGTGTGTGTGTGTGTGTGTGTGTGTGTGTGTGTGTGTGTGTGTGTGTGTGTGTGTGTGTGTGTGTGTGTGTGTGTGTGTGCGCGTGCGTGCATTTAAACTTCTATTCTTTAGAGTCAGAATGCATGAAGGAATGGGTACCATGAATGATGGAATGATTGAAAGTAAACACTGAAGATACAACAGGTATTTTGAATATACAGTTAAGAATGGTATAAAAAGGGTGGATTGTCAGCCCATAAGCCAATGCAAGTCTTCAAATGCAGAGGATATGGGTGAACAGATCTTGGAATGGCAGTTTAGATTAGCTCATATTTTTTGGAGGATAAAAAGTTGGAAGGACTATCGGCAAATTAGTAGCATAGTCAAGTCCAGAATTAGCAAAGGCAGAGGTGAATGTTTTGATGTGTGCATTACTTTTTTATAAAGTCGTATTGTGGTGGCTCACCACGAGGCAGGCGAACCGGCACCGCTTGTAAGCCACGTGGTGGGCAACCAGCCAAAATGGCACTGTCAGGGGGTTTCCCTTCCTTCCAGCACGGGGCTCAGAAACCCACGCTGGGGGACCACATGACGCCCGGGTGATATCAACGCCCTCCAGCGCGGTTCTCAGGTCCAGGCTGGGAGTATAAGGGCAGCCCAGCAGCCTGCAATAAACTAGTCTGCTCACTGAGCTCAACCCGTCTGACTGTGTGTGTTATTGTACAATTGGTGACCCCGACTGGTTCAAACGTCTTTGAACCCATCATGAGCAAGTCTGGGATCTGCACTATAGCTGTAAAACTGCCTGAATTCTGAGTTCAGGAGCCGGAGACCTAGTTCGGCCACGCGGAGGCTCAGTTTCATCTCTGCCAGATTTCGTCCGACATGACCAAATTCTACCATGTGGTCGCTGCCCTGGACCAGGCCACCGCCAGATGCGTGCTGCACCTTGTTCAGAACCCACCCACCGAGAACAAATACGAGACCATCAAGCGAGTGCTTACTGGGTCCCTCGGACTATCCAGACACCAGCGTGCCGCTCAGATGCTGCACCTCGACGCCCTGGGGGACAGGTTCCTGATGGAGCTGATGGACGAGATGCTCACGCTCATGGGTGAGCACACCAACTGCCCACTCTTCGAGCGCATCTTCCTCAATCATATGCCCGGGGACATCCAGCCACTGTTGGTCAAGGAGAGCTTCACCGACCCGAGGAAGGTTGCCCAGAAGGCCGAAGAGATATGGCTCGCATGATTCATGGAGGGCTCAGTGGTCCAGCAGGTCACGAGGCACAGGCATGACCATGCCAAGCCTGTCCCTAGCACTGTGGTAGAGCACCCGGCCCCTACAGGGGCCCCCAAGAGCATAACCAAGGCCACAGCATCCGCTCCAGGCCTCTGCTTGTACCACCAGCGCTGGGGAGCCAAGGCTCGGAAGTGTCGTCAGCCCTGCTCGTTCCAGGGAAACGACCAGACCGGCCGATGTTAATGACTGCAGTGGCTGGCCAATGACACAGCCTCCTCTACCTGTGAGTCTCAATCAGCGGCCGGCAGTTCCTCATTGACATTGGAGCCCAGATCAGCGTCATCCCGGCCAGAGCAATCGAGTCCAGGAACCGACCTCGTGCACCTCCCCTCCATGCAGCCAACACAACTGCAATCCGGATGTACAGAGACAAGACAGTCCATTTCCAGATCGGCCAACGGAATTTCGCGTGGAGGTTCACCGTCTCGTCCTTCCTGACTGCCATCTTGGGTGCAGACTTCCTCCTCGTGAACGGGCATTTGGTGGACATTTGAGGTAGGCACCTGGTGGACGCCTGTACCTTCCAGGCCATTCGCCACGACACCTCCCACTTGGAGCAACTGCAGGTGGCCACGATCAGCACACCCATAGGCAAGTTCCAGCGAATCCTGGATGAGTTCCTGACACTCCTCAAGCCACAGTTCTCCGCTGCCTCGCCGCACCACAGGGTGTTCCACAACATCACCACCCAGGGCCCACTGGTTCACGCCAAGGCACGCCGTCTCCCACCTAACAAGTTCCAGGTAGCGAAGGAGGGATTTTCGCACCTGTTGGAACTGGGGATCATTCGGCGGTCCGACAGCCCATGGGCCTCGCCGCTCCACGTGGTCCCAAAAGCGGCCCTGCGGAGACTATCGATGACTCAATGAGGTAACTGTTCCTGACCGTTACCCCATCCCTCACATCCAAGACTTTACAGCCAATCTGCACATTGCGAGGGTTTTCTCCAAGGTTGACCTGGTGCGTGAATATCACCAGATCCCAGTGCACCCTGAGGACATACCCAAGACGGCCATCATCACCCCCTTTGGCTTGTTTGAATTCCTGCGCATGCCGGTCGGGCTCAAGAATGCCGCTCAGACCTTCCAGTGCCTCATGGACTCTGTGGGCAGGGACTTGGTATTCGTCTTTATTTATATGGATAACATCCTTGTCGTCAACAAGGTCCAGGTGCAACACAAGGCCCACCTACGTGCCCTTTTTTTCCAGCTGGCCGACCTCGGCCTTACCATCAAACCAGCCAAGTGCCAGTTTTGGAAAGAGTCCATGCAGTTCCTGGGCCATACCATCACGGCCAAAGGAGCCACGCTCGCTGCTGCGAAGGTCATCGCTATCAGAGAGTTCCCACGCCTGGACAGCCTTAAGGAGCTGCAGGAGTTCGCGGGTATGGTCAACATTTACAACCACTTCATCCCGGGAGCTGCGCGCATTATGCAGCCGCTATTCGCCCTCATCACAGCCAAGCACAAGACGCTCGCTTGGAACCCAGAAGACTGCAATGCATTCAAGGCCACCAATGAATGCCATCGCGAAGGCCACCATGCTCGCCTACCCGCACACCGACTTGCATATGGCACTCTCTGTCGATGCCTTTGCCACAGGAGTCGGTGCCATCCTGGAGCAGCAGGTGAATGGACATTGGAAGCCTCTGGCATTCTTCATCCGACTGCTCCGTCCGCTGGAACGCAAGTATAGTGCCTTCGACCGCGAGTTACTGGGCATGTACCTGGCGGTGCGGCATTTCCTCTATTTTTTGGAGGGGAGGTCTTTTACCATATTCACCGACCACAAACCCCTCACCCTGGCGCTCGCGATGGCAAAGGATCCCTGGTCGGCCCACCAGCAGCATCACCTCTCCTTCGTGTCGGAGTTTACCACCAACATTCAGCACAAGGCAGGGAAGGACAATGTGGATGCCAATGCACTCTCGCAACCGGCCATCTGCACGCTGACTTCGACCATCTCATCCGGGACCAGGAATCTGATGAGGAGACGAGGGCCTTCAAGACCACCTGTGGTTCTGAGACCTCCTGACTCCGAGCGGCGAAGGTACCATCCTGTGCGATATCTCTTTGGGCACCCCGTGGACAGTGGTTATCCAGCAGTGGTGCAGGCAGTTCTTCCGTCATATCCACGACCTTTCACATCCGTCCATCAAGTCCACGGTCCGGATGGTGGCAGAACGGTTTGTATGGCATGGGCTACGGAAGCAGATCGCAGTCTGGGCCAGGACATGCACCCATTGCCAGACATCCAAGGTGCATAGGCACACCAGTGAGTTCAAGCACTTTGAGGAACATTCCAGCCACATTCACATGGACATCGTCGGGCCCTTACCCGTTTCCCGGGGCAATCATTACCTGTTTATGGTGGTAGACTGCACCACTTGCTGGTCTGAGGCAGTCCCGATGCCAGACACCTCCACCGACTCCTGCTCCCGACAACTATTGCATGGTTGGGTCACCTGGTTCGGTGTCCCGGGTAACCTCACCAGTGATCGGGGTGCCCAGTTCACATCTGTGCTCTGGGCACAGTTCGCCATCAGGTTGGGGATCCAGCTACATCACACCACGGCCTACCACCCACAGGTCAATGGACTGGTCGAACGTCTGCACCGCCACCTTAAATCGGCACTCATGGCCCACCTCACCAGTCCCAACTGACCAGACGAACTATCTTGGGTGCTCCTGGGCATCCGCTCCACTCCCAAGGAAGATCTGCAGGCGTCATCAGTTGAGCTGGTCTACGGTGTGCCGCTGGCACTACCTGGTGAGTTTGTCAACGCACCTCACAATCCCCAGCGGTCACCACACGAACTACTTCCTCACCTTAGGGCATGCTTGGACTTGTTCAAACCCCCACTGTCACCCAGGCATGGCACCCGTCCGTCTCACGTTCCTGGCGAACTGATTTCCGCGGAGTACATTTTCGTTTGGCGTGACCCGACTGCGGCACCTCTGCAGCGATCGTAAGAGGGGCCGTACAGGGTTGTACAGCATTCCAACTCGATGTTCACGGACATTGGCGGCAGGTGGGAGCTGTGTACCATGGACAGGCTGAAGCCAGTGCACCTCGATCCCACTGAGCCCTTGGTCATTGCCCAGTCCAAGAAGCGAGGCCGCCCGGCGAAAAAGGACATTGGCGTCAGTTCTGGGGTGGGGGTGCTGTGTGGCGGCTCACCACGAGGCTGGAAAACTGGCCCCGTTTGTAAGCCATGCGGCAGGGCAGCCGGCCTAAATGGTGCCGTCAGGGGAGTTTCCCTTCCTTCCAGCACGGGGCTCAGTAACCCGCACTGTGGGGACCATGTGATGCCCGGGTGACATCAGCGCCCTCCAGCGCGGTTCTCAGCCAGTTCTGGGCTGGGAGTATAAGTCCAGCCCAGCAGCCTGCATTAAACTAGTCTGCTCACTAAGCTCAACCCGTCTGGTTCTGTGTTATTGCTGGAGGAGTGTAGCTGCCGCTACAATATGTTAATTTCCTTTGAGGAGTTCATTCAAAGGGTAATATTTTAAACTTCGGCAGTTATTCCTTCAGTCAATTTGGCCCTGACAAAAACCATGACAAATGTTGTTAATTCAGAATTAAACTAAAAAGAATGCAACCAACGAAGAGTATTTTTAACAATGTGTCTGGTCTTTTACAGTTATCACACAGAACCAATCAAAATATTAATTATACATGCAAAAGCACTCATCCATTTGGCTCACCTTAAAAACCTGACTTTCAATAGAACTTTTTAACAAAACAACATACTTTGAATGATAGGAGCATGATGTCAAAGCTAACTTTAAAATAAGGAATTCTCTCTGCTATCAACCAAAATTAAATTTCAGCACTTGAAATGTTTCAAAATTGAATGATCTGATTAGGGTGAAGCAGTCAATAATAAAGTGCAACTTAATAAATCATGTGAATTTTTATTTTGTTGAAACCTTCACAAACTCCTAGCACCATCTGTTATCATCAAAACTATATGACAAGATATGCTATATAATTAATAGGTAAACAACAATCTAATTAAAATGGACAAATACCCCATGTTCATGCCATTTGGGAGCTCTAATTACAGGCTAAATTTTAAGCTTGAATTAAATATTTAAGCTGGAAAATTAACTTTCCCTCTACAGCCTTGAATACATTAATACAAATCTGTGAAGTCATTTTCAACACAAGAGTTGGATGCCAGAGAAACTTCGCTGTTTCTGTGTACTGACCTGTGTTAGCTAGATATTCTTTTATTCACCATAAAATGCATTTGTTTGGAACATGTTCCAGTAGAAGAGATTACATTCAAAAGGTGGTAATGCTAGAATTATGGAATCACTATTACTTCAAAGCTTGAGACAACTTGGCATCTATCAGTTGTAAGTATCAAATAATCTGCACTTAAATGCAAAAACTAAGATAGAAATTACCTTTTTAATATAAATTATTGAACATATCAAAATGCCCCTACAGTAGCACTTTAGTTGTATATAGCAAAGACCAACATGAATGAATACATGCTATGAGATGGAAATGTTTAAGGTAATAACATCTTCAAAACAAACCCCTTTTCAACCTGTTTCAATGATAAATCTATTTTAAAGACTAATTTAACTGAATGAAATACCCAAATTAAATGCAAAAGTCTGATTTTATTCATTTAAACCCAAGGAATATATCAAAATCTCTATGCAAGAATTAGAGTGAAAATTATACTCCACAGTGAAGTTTCTAAGTGCATTAGATCTCAGATAAAAGGAGTCAAGTACAATGATTTTTTTAAAAACTTTATATTTAATACTGCCTCCTTATGAGTTAATGGTGAAGTTTTATGATATCAAATCCGTCTCAATTAAAACAGAGGTGTGTAGAAATTTCTTCTCTCATACAGTAGTGAAACTCTGGACCTTTCTGCCCAAAATGAGGGCGGCATGGTTAGCGTAGCAGTTACAGCGTTCCAGTTTCCTCCCACCAAAACATTTGGGTTGCAGGTTAATATGGGTGTAATTGACATCATGGGTTTAAATGATTGAAATCGGCTTCTACCCTGCTGTAAATATTTTTTTTAAATAATTTTTAAAAAGCTTGGTGGAGGCCTCATCATTCAATACATTTAACATAGAGCTAGATAAGTATTTTTAAAGTTCAAAATATGAATCTGTTACAGAAGAGGAGTTGAGGCCAGCATGGATCATACAGAATAGTTTGACCAGCCTGATGGCCTACTCGTGTTCACATTTTTCTTTGTTCTCTTATCTTCAGTAACAGATGAAAACCTTTAGAAACAAATTTGTAAAATTTGTCTGAAAACAACAGGAATGAGACTTCTCAAGAAGATTTATTTCAGATTGCATTGGCAGTAGCAAGAAAATGTATAGCAATAACATGGAAATCGGACACCCATTTAGGTATGGAGCAATGGAACACAGAAATGCATAGCTGTGTTCCTCTCGAAAAGATTACTTTTAATCTGAGAAATAAATATGATGTATTTTTGAAAATTTTTCCCCCGTATCTACAAATTGTGGAAATTAATTTATAGAAGTTTTCCCTAAACTTTGAAAACCTTGTTAACCTCCTTGGAAGTATTAAAACATACAAATGGTCAGAGCTGTGTGGTGAGGGGTGTCCTCTGGTAACCAGGTTTCTTTTATTGTTTTTCTTATTTTTCTTTATTTCTCTTTTTCATGTTTTTTCTTATTCCTCTTTCTTTTCTGGGTGTTCTGTTAAGGGAGAGGAGATTGGGGTGTTGATGTTTGATTATTGTATTTTATATTTGGCTATGATTACATGTATGGAAAAAAAATTAAATAAAATTTTCAAAAAAAGATTTCTTTCTGTTTCAGATTTTGTGAAAGAAAATGCAATATTGAATGAACAAATGTTTACTCAATATCATGGCAAAGAAGGAAAATGAATTCTCAGAAGTGCTTCACAAATATAATTTAATTTTGATGGACAATGAATGTTACGCCAAAAAAGCAATCAAATATGGTTTTAATGTTTGTGTCCCAGCAAACCTATGTTTCTAAATTAACATACCGATGGTTTACTGTCGCATTGTTGACTGATGGAAAAGTAGTATGATAAATTGCAGGATTTCCTTTTACAATACAATTCCATTGGTATCACTGCAGGGATATTACTCCTAGGGTTCAGAAAACAAAAATCAACATATCCAAGATCATTCTCATAATTTTTCTGTGCCAAAAACTTGGAAATTAATGTCTATCTAATGTCAACAAAGAATCAATTCTCGATGATAAGCAAATCTCAAATAGAAAATACAACATTAAAAGTCATCTTGGATATATCAGTATCAGATGTGGTGGGCCAATCTCACTGGTAGGATTCAACAAAGTTAAAACCTGGAGAAATCCAGAGATTCATAATAAATATTAAAATTCATGTAATAAACAAAATGAAAATAGAAGAAACACACCATTTGGTCCCTTCTCTTGTTCTGCTATTCAGTGTTACAGCTGATCTCCTATCTCCATGACACTTTTCTCCACTTATTCTATATCTCTCGATTCTCTCAATATCTATCTGTCTGAATATACTCAACAACTGAGCCACCCGTTCTCTTGAACAATTTCTATGATGCATTAGCCTCTGAATAAAGAAATACCAAGATTCTCCACCCTTCATGTGAAGAAATCTCTTCTCGTATCTATCCTAATTGGCTCAACTCTTACTTTGAAACTGTAATAATCTTAACAGACAATCCCATAGATAGTACATCAAGTCCAAAAGGGTCTAGAACTGAAGTATTAACTGCTTCTCTCTCTATAGATGTTGCCAGAACTGTGAGGGTCTCCAGCATTTTATGCTTTTAGTTTTGATTTCCAGCATCTGCAGTTTTTAAAAAAATCATTCTAGGCTGTGGTCCCCGATTTTGGATGACAAGCCAGATTAAAACAAAACATTAACCCTGCATTTGCCTTGTCAAACCACTCAAGAATTAAATACTAATTTTGGAAAATAATAATTTTGTAAGTTATCAAAACAAGAAATAAATTTATGTCCCTCATTTTGCAGACGGAGAATGTCCATTGAGCTGCAAGCTTATTCAACTATACTAGACCTGATCTGATTTTTGCCATATCTGATTCCCTGGTGCCATACTGCTCATGCTCAAGTGGGGAAGAATGACAAAGATGCCAGCAACTGTCACTCAATTGGTTACAGATCTGGTCAATTTATGTAAGGCCGAAACTTGCTCCTGTCTAAATGGCAGTTCCTTTTGCCAGCAAACTACCAGATACTGTCAGCAAAGTTCAACTCTTTATACTAAACTGATACAACAATATTTTCTACAATGTACTCATCTTTGAATGTTAAAGATTCACTAGAATTCAAGAGAGCTTAATTAAGTGATCTGAACTTTTTTTTACTCATCTAAATTTAAACTCACAATACAATCTCTTCCAACGATAGTATAACGCACAGAGTTTATTTTTATCCACCACCCCCCCCCCCCACCCTTGTCCTGCTACAACTAAAAATAAAGTCTTATAAATTATACACATACAAAAAACACAGTGGGGTCAATGACCCCAACGTAAACCTAGCAAAATGCCTAGGGAAGAGAAAAAAAAACATCCAAAGTAACAGAAAAACCAAAGGTAAGGGATAAAAAGAAAAAAATGACTATCAGAGCATGTCATCTGAGCCATGCCCCATTTCCTTGATCCTATTCGTTTTTTTGTCGGGAAGGATCGTTTCAGTACCCTTGTTCCAGAGGGGGATAGTCATATCTGCAAACCAGATAAGGCTACCACACTCGAACAAATGTGTCATATTTCCTTCTTAAATTGTATGTGGTTTTCTCCACGGGAATGCAACTCTGTATTTCCTTATTCCATCGTGTAATGTTTAGTTGTAAATTGGAAGTCCGCTGAACTTTAATTGGAGCATTCAAAAGACTATTGAACAATTAATTTTTTTTTAAATTATTTAATCATCATAATAAATTATACAATAAAAATACAAACAAAGAGATAACATTTTATCCCTTTACAACCCCCACCCCTACCCTAACCCACCCCACCCTCCCAACCCCCTTCTAACTACCCCAAAGGAAAGAACAAAGCAAAAGGAGATCAATGAATGTAACACCCATCAGTTCTTTGCCATGGCTTGGGGCACCACCACCAATGAGTGGGGGGAAAATATTAATAATTCAACTGCATATATTCTATATACAGGCTCGTTTTAACAAAAAGGGAATAATTATTACATAAATTATGTTATCTTTTCCAACTAAATACAAGATCTCATTTCCAAATGGCATCATTGAATACTCAAATTGGTCTCATTTTTCCAAGTTATTGCCAAACATTTTCTAGCCACAGCTAAAGCTAATCTCAAAATAGCAATATCAAATTTATTCAATTTTAACTCCAAGCTCAGTTTCTTAATATAACCCAATAAAAATACCAAAGGATCAAATGGAAGTTTAAGTTTGAAAATGGCTTTCAAAAATTCCCTAATTTTATTCCAAAGAGATTTGACCATCTCATATAACCAAATAGAATGTAAAAAAGAACATCTAAAACATAAATCAGAAGAAATAAACTTATATTTCCTTAATTTCTCCAGAGTTAAGTATAACTGATGAAGTAAATTATAATGAACCAATCTATACGTTACATTTCCAATTTTAGTCATACTATCCTCACATAAAGTCATCCAATCATCTTGAGAAATCGATATGGACAAATTGTTTTTCCATTTTAATTTAGATTTATTTACATCCAGCTTAAGCATTTTATTCTGCAATAAAGTATACATCTCAGATATAAATCCTTTCTTACCACCATCAGTAAGTAGACTTTCAAATTTAGACCGCCTAGATAGCCGTAATGTATGCCCAAAATTATCCAACAATAATGCTTTAACTTGATCATTTTAAAAAAAGAGTATTCAAAGATCTGAATGCTTTGGTGAGGAAAATTTTGTGGAAAGGTAAAATGGCGAGGGTGTCATTACAGAAATTAACTTGGAAGTATGCTTTAGGAGGGTTGCAACTTCCTCTTTTTCAGAATTATTCTGAATCGGCAGTTAAAATGTATTAATAGGATGTTTGAAGTGGATAAACCTTTGATATGGACTAATATTGAACTATCTCATATTGATGAGAAGAGGATGGATCTGTTTATTTATATATGGAATCCTCAGTTATTATATAATTACAATTTGCTAGTGTTGAAACATTTAATGGAATTATGGACAAAGAAGAATTAAATTATAGGTATTTAAGGTAAAATTTCGGCTAAAACTCTTTTGTTTCAAAATAAGCCTTTTCCTTTCACACTTAATGATCAACTTTTGAAGTTATGGGAACAGAAAGGAATTAAATTGGGAGAAGATTGTTACAAAGCTGGATATTTTATTTTGTTTCAAAGAATGAAAGAGAAATATGAAATATCTTCAAATACTCTTTTTTCTTAATATCAAGTTAGAACAATTATTAATTAATTAGAGCAACTATTATTACATATCAATAAAACTTGCCAAGTATTAATACATTTCCAGCATCAAACAAAAGAGCATTAACAGAACTAAATCTCTATTGTGAACTTCACAGTAGACCAATATGAGCTACAAAACCTTGGCAGTTACATGCTAAGCCATATAATTAAAATTACTGTCTGATGGACACATTTTTATTCAATCTTAAAGCATCTCAAGTAAAAGGAATAGAAAGACCTTGTATAAAAATGGCATTTCGTAGAAATTTTATTTTTTAGGGCTTATCAATGCAGCTCACAAATAATAGATTGCATTTAAAGTACAAACACTATTCTCGAGACAGATCCAGCAAACAACGATTATTTTACATGCATCAACTTAACACTCCCCATAAAAAATAATAAATTATCAATAACAGATAAAAATATAAAATTAATCATTTAATGTGCATTAAAACAAAACTGTAAATCACTTTTGTACAAAAGAATACAACACACTTAAAATCTTGCAAAGATTTGGTTATGTTACTTGCAATATTGTACTGTATACATTTATTTCTACCAATACAAAAATAGAGGTTTCAACAAATTCATACATCTTTACCTCTCCCAACATATAAATTAAGCAAAATAGTTCTGCATATGTACCTAAAAACAATGCAGCAGCATCTTAGCTGCAAGGACCGCAATGATTAAAACAGGACTACAACAACCATATGGGCAATTAAGGATCAGTGATTCCGCAATGGTCACATCCCAAGAATGAAAAAAATAATTTGCCAATTTAATTCTGGCATAGAGGCCAGAAATACAGGTGCAGACATGCAAAATGTTAAAGCTTGAAAGAATTAGATAAGGGTAGGTGGGATATTAGGTACAAGAATATGGTAGGAATTAAAAACTATGAAAATTCTATAATCAGGATGTGGACCTAGAAGGTCAGAGTTTATCTGCAAACACATGAAATGATAAAAATGAGACATGCCTCAAAATAGGACCTGGCCTGCAAAATTTTAATTAAATTCAAGAGTTACAAAGAGATTGAAAAAAGTGAAGAAATATCTTGTCCAATTAAAAAAAAACAAGTTACTGATCCCCAAAAAATCAGGGAAGCAAGGATAAAGTGGACTATCAAAAAGGAATAAAATAAATTATCAACTACCAAAATTAATATTGACACAAAATCAACAATCCCTTTCACAATAAAAAACCTTTCCTTCAGAGAATGGGAGAGAAAAGGGATCAAAAGAATAGAAAATTGTTTTTCGGGAAATAAATTATTATCTTTTGAACAAATGAAGGACAAATATAATATAACTCCCGATATAAGGTTTGCATACCACCAACTGAAAACCTACTTAAAGGACAAATTGGGAAACTGTCTGAGGTTACCAGAAGGAAGAAATTTTGAATATGTGATTACAGACACAATGATAATTTTAAAATTTATAACAAACATGTACATCAAACTGCAAGAAAAGGAGAACGAGGAAACAAGCTGTAAACCTAAACAAAAATGGGAACAAGATCTAAACATAAAGATAAAGAATGAAACATGGGAAAAGCTATGCTTCGGAACTATGAGAAATACAATAAACACGAGGTTACACATGATACAATATAATGGTTACACAGGCCCCAAAAGTTAAATAAATGGGAACCAACAGTATAAGATTGATGTTTTCGCTGTAAGAAGGAAACAGGCACAACAGTACATGCAATTTGGGCATGTGAGAAAGTGGAAAAATTTTGGGAAGATCTAAACCAGATATTAAATAAAATCACAAAAAGCAATATACCAAAAAAACCCAGAGATCTTCCTTCTAAGTAATATAAGAAATAAAAAATTTGGACTTGATTTGGATGGAGCACAAAAAAGATTTATTATGATAGCCCTAGCTGTAGCAAAAAAATGTATTATGTCAACCTGGAAATTAGAAGACAACTTGAGAATACAACAATGGTACATAGAAATGAATAAATGTATTCCATTAGAAAAAAATAACATATAATTTAAGAAATAACATCATAATATTTGAACAAATATGGGAACCATACATGAAATATAATAGAGAAATCCTACCATGGACCTCCACCACCTAAAATGACAGAAGGGGAAGACAACAAAATGAACTGACTAAGTATGTAAAAGTAAAAGATAAAAATTTCTTGTTTATTTTTATTAAGTGATGACATTGTTTAACGGGTTTAATGTATCTTATAGATTGAACTTTGAATAAATGGGAAGGGGGGAGAGGGAGGGAGGGAAGGGAGGGGGGAAAAGGGGAGAAAATGACACTATATATTCAAGAGAAAAATGTCTGTATGTATTTTGGTCAGTATGTTTTATAGTGTGAAAAATAAAAAAAATTAAAAAAACTTTGGCAAGCACCTGTTCAAGCGGGACAAGCCTTGAGGAAACGATGTATGAGCCTTCTGAGTTAGTCTTCTAAGCTCCATGACTGCTGCAATTCTGTAGCCGATCCAAATGCATACCTTGAATCCCAGGTTATCCCAAGGAAAGCAAGGGGAATTATTTTTTACATAATTCCTGGAAATGTATTATGGATTGGCGGATATCCTCAGACTTCAGCTTCAAAACATCCTCATCTATTTCCCACAAGTCAAAATCATACGATTTTTCATTCATTTTCTAGATCCTGGGCATCACTGGCAAGGCCAGCATTTAGTATTTTCTCTCAACAACCCTTGAAAAGATAATGAAAAAATAGTTTTCCCATGATAACATCAGCAAATACCAGAGGACATTTGTTAAAAGTGAGAGGAAAAATGTTTTGGGGGAGGGAGAGCTGTCTGAGGTAGGTTTTAAAAAAAAGAGTGAGTTGTGTTTGCGTGGAATGAATTGCTGGGGGTCAGGGTTTGGAGAAGGTTCATTGAAAAGACTGTTCGGTAGGGACATGGATGTAAGAAAAAGAGGGTTTTGGGTGTGGGGTCATAAGGTCAGGAAGGATTACACTTACGGAGTAGGTTTACATAGGTAGGCATAATATTGTGGGTGAAAGGGTTTGTACTGAACAAGGTTTGTATTTGCCACCATGGTGACAAGCTACCTTCTTTAATCACTGTACTTTTTCCAGTGATGACACTCCCTCAGTGGTGTTTATTTTGTCAAATATTTAGACATACATCATGGTAACAAGCCCTCTGAGCAATGAGCCCATGGTGCTCAAATACACCAATTAACCTACAAACCCCATGTGTTTGGTGGGTTGGAGGAAACCAACACAGGCATGGGTAGAATGTATAAACTCGTTCCAAACAGCTCTAGAATCAAACCAGGATCACTGGCACTGTAACTGTGTTGTGCTAACTGTGCATTGGGTAGGGAATTCAAGAATTCAATCTTGAAACAATAGTAAAACAATGTTATATTTTAAAATCATGATGGTGTGCAAGCTGGACGGAACCTACAGGTGGTGGTTTTCCCCACACATCACTGTCCTTGTCCTTCTTGTTGGTTGAGGTCACGTATTTGGGGCTGGATGTTTATTTGCCTGGGTAAGCAGTTGTAGTGTATTTTGCAGTTGGTACATGCTACAGCAGTCACACTGTACTGGTAGTGGTGGGATTGAATATTTCGGGTGGTTTAATGAGTGTAAATAAAGTAAATAACGGAGTGTAAACAAAGCAGCTTGGATGATTTTTGGATTTTATTATGCTCCGGTTCGGTTACTTGTAGACAGAGGAAAGATCTTTGGGTGTCAGGACATGAGTCACTCACTGCAGGATTCCCAGCATTTGATCTGCTTTCATAGCTACGGTATTTAGGTGCCTGGTCGAGCTGAATTACCCGTCAGTAGTGACCCACAGGAATATATGCAGTGCTGGGTCTCAACAAGTGTAATCCCTTGTAATGTCAAGGGCATGGACTAGGCTCTGTTGTTGGAGATGTTCACTGGCAGGATTTCTGCAGTCCGTGGCCCATGTCTGAATGTTTCTTGTCTTTCAGCATACAGGTATGGGCATCATTTACTGAGGAGTTGCACGTGAAATTGTACAGGTTGCAGTGAGCAAACATTCCTACTTCTGACTTTATTCTGGAAAGAAGATCATTGGGAAAATGTATGAATATAGTCTGGCCCAGAACATGGTCCTTGGATGCTCCTGGAAGTGGTAACTTAAGTGACTAATTTCCAACAATCACAACCATCTTCCTTTATCCAAGCTAGGAATCCAATGGTTTATTTCCCCATGATGCTCACTGCCTTCACTTTCACCAAAGCAACACCCGGTCAAATGTTAATGGCAAAGTATTCTTCAGTTGCTTACAAAGTGGGAACTACAGTGGAACAATTCAAGAAGTTGATCATCGCCCGAGATGATCACATTAGCATTTCATCAACAGCAATCGGACCCTTGAAGCTTCCCTTTTTTATAATCGTGAACTGCTGCGACATCACAAAAGGACGGTCAGCAGTTTTGCAAAGTCACTTTTTTTTTACACAGGATAACTGAATATGAAGGCCCCAGGCTCAAAACACTTGTCACACTTTACTTCCTATGGATACTGCATGACCTGCTGTGTTTCTCCAGCATGCTTCATATTGCATATTTTGTTATCTATCTTTTCTCTTTATTGTCTCTTTTTAATTCCATTTAAATTAAATTTAGATGTACTGCATGGTAACAAGCCCTTCCGGCCTATGTGCCCTTCCTGCCAAAATATCCCAATTAACCCCGGTACGTTTTGAAGGGTGGGAGGAAACCAGAGCACCTGGAGCAAACCCAAACTGTCAAGCGGAGAACGTACAAACTCCTCACATATAGTTCCAGATTCTAACCTTGATTGCTAGCATTGTAACAGTACTGCGCTAACCGCTAAGCAAACTGTACTGCCATAGGTTTTTTTTGTTTGTTAAATATGTTTGGCTGCAGCAAGCAAGAATTTTGGTGCAAATGTACAATATACATTGAATCCGGCAATATATTCATTATAATTTCATAAGCAATCCTCAATGTCCTACTATTTCCCCGAAAGGAATAGTAGTTTCTTTGGCAGCTGCCTGACTGATTAGAACAGGAGGTACAGTATTTAAAGTAATGTCATGGTAAAATTATTGACCCAGCCTACAGAACTCTGCAACATTAATCCAAAGATACAAGTTCAAACCTCATCATAGCAGCTAAGGGAATTTGAAATGAAGTATTTAAGCAAAAAATTGAATTTTTAAAAACTAACATTAGTAGAATAATAAAGAAACTTTTAGCTGCAATAAAAACCAATCTGGTTAACTAATGTTCTTTAGAAAACTAAAATGCCATCCGTACCTGGTCTGGCTTACGTGCAGCTCATCTAACAATTAGAGATGGACACTAAATGGTGATATAACTAGTGATGTCCACACCCTTTCAACAAATGAAAGATGCAAGGAAGGAAAACTACAGTAATGATAGGTACTGCTGTGGAGGTTCAGTGAGGTTGCCCATCTGCATTCATTAGGGCTTGCTGATGGGGAAGTTGGGGATCTAATGGCAGAGGGACAGGGTTCCAGATCCCTCAGTTTGATCATATTTGGCTGATATGATGGTGTTGAATGCCAAGCTGTAATCAATGAGACACAAGCAAAACACGAAAATCTGTCGACTTCGTGGTTGAAATAAAAAACACAAATTGCTGGAGAAGCTCAGCAGGTCAAACGGTATTGTTCATGCAGCAAAGGTAGAAATACAGGCTGATATAGGTTTATCGTTCTCAAACAAGTGATTGTAGATTTTTTAATTGTAGTTACTGTAGAATATTAGAATCAAAGAAGTTAATATTCATACTGCAATGTTCCAATTACTAAATAATCTGTTTTGGGTTTTCACTAGATTGGAGGAGGAGGAGGACTAAACACCTTACATTTCTGGGGAATTTGCAACAAAATTCCAGAGGTTCTGCATCAGTGTTAAAAGATATTGATAATAGCACCAATCTTTGTTTTCAGAAAGAAGCAAATTCATTGGAAACTGTTCAGAGAAGGTTCACAAGAATGATATCTGGAAGAGGCAGATTGCCTTGCATTGAAGGTTTTTTTTAAATGTAGACAACAGTATGATAACAGGCTATTTCGGCTTACTAGTCTGTGCCACCCAATTTACACTCCATTAACCTACACCCCTAGTAGGTTTTTTGAACAGTAGGAGGAACCCGGAGCCCCTGGAGAAAACCCACGCAGACAGGGGGAAAACTCCTTACAGACAGCGCTGTGTTCGAACCCCGGTCACGTCCTGATCGCTGGCACTGTAAAGGCTAACTGCTACGCCAACCGTGCCACCAGTCAGGTTAGACTGGCCTGACTTCTACCATTAGAAGCTGCAAGAATGGGAAGTGGCACTTTAAATATAAAGGTTCTGACAAGAGAAGTAGAGAGGATAATTCCTTTGGACAAAGAAACTGGAATTTGGGGGTCACTGTTTTAAAGTAGGAGGTTGTCTGTATCAGAAAGAGATGAGGCATTTTTTTTCCTCTCTCAGAGGCCTGTAAGCCTTTATTATTTTCTTGCTTAAAAGACAATGAAAGTGCAGTGTTTGAATTTTGTGGTGTTTAGATTGACAGATTCTTGAGCAAGGAGTGATTTTTTTTTAGGTATATGTAGCTCTACTTCAGGTATAACAGATTGCTGAGTTGATATTACAATCAAATCAGTCATCATCTTATAATCTCAGGGATCAAGTGACCAATTGCTTTTCCAAATTCACAACTTCCTATTAAGATTTGGAAATCAAGTCAAAGCATTAAGTTTGTATGCAATACACAAACATGGTGGAGAATCTCAGGAGGTCACACAGCATTCATATGAAGTAAAGGATAACCAATATTTTGGGCCTGGGTCCCTATGTTCCAACAAACTTACCGAGTTCCTGAATGCAAATAGCAGTCCAAAATTAGATTCAGCATTGAAGCAAACAGTACTCCTCGCTGAAACTTCCTAAATGCCCCACAACAATCAGTCTCTGCTGTAGGATTTCCCAATTTCCGATAATGCTACCCACAATTTTCAAAGGTGACCAATTTATATTTTAGATTTTCTGTACGCATATAAAGTGCCTCTCTAATTCCTCATGTGCAGCAGAGCTTGCTTCCAATGTCTAATCTTCCAAGTTTAACAGAGGTTACAAAATGTAATCTTCCTGGCAGCTGATTAAAATAACACATGAAGTAGATCACTTGTGACAGAGTACAAAACAAAGAATACTTTGTACAACTTTTTCTGTGTATTAAACTGCAATCACAGTATCTGCAGACATTCTTGTTTAACAACATACATTGTGCAACTAATAGTTGTTTAGTAATTTCCCTAACCAAAGGGTATTGAAAATCTTGAATCATTACATTAGAAGCACATGAAGCCCTGATTAAAGGATAGAGGAAATGGATCATGTCACAAACTACCCTCTCACTTCAGTGGCCACCATCTGTGCAGAATCGAATCTGCAGCTCCCAACTTTACCTCAGTCATACCAATATCGATGACTGAAGAGTAAAAGCAAGTCACCCTCAATCCTGAGGGTATGATCGGGAATACAGAAACAGAATCTGTAGGTGCAATCACAGTTGTAATGCAAAGTGTTGGAATTAATTGATCCACCAGAGATCATTTTGTTTGATGGACAAATCATCTGATGGGATATGGGGTGGAATTCTTTACTTCCTCAAATCAGTACTAAATTAAAATACATTTAATAACTCTAGGGAGCAGTCAAGGCCTGAATTTGCCTTATTCTGACAGGACAGCCTTCCTTCCAGTACTGCACCAAATATCATTTGTCCTCAAGATTCCAGCAGTGGATTTAACCCTTTGGACTCCGTGTTTCTGTTTTCAGGGAAAACCGACAACTGCATAGACTCCATGTCCTGGTTTTCAGGGACTACCAACAAGCACATAGTCTCTGTGTCCCCATTTTCGAGGACTGGTTTTAAACCCAACCACTAGTTGGATCATATTGATCTTTAACCTTTTATACCCATGGACCCAGTCCGTAGTATATACAGATAAATAATCTTTTTATCTGAAATCTATCTGAAACCCTTGGGACAGGCACTTTTTGGAATTTGGAATTTTTCATATATATAATAACAACTGTACATTGAGTAATTGTTTTCTGCTAATCTGAAATCAGCTCAAAGACACATTCCAACTAGAAGGGTCTCTGGACAGTGGGGGGGTTTGCGGCAGTGCTGGATGGGGGGGTTGGGGGTGACGGCAGCACTGGACTGGGGTTGGCAGTGCTGGATGGAGGGATTGTGGTGATGCAGGACTGGGGGGGTTGCGGTGGCACTGAATGGGAACCAGGGGGGTTGCGGCAGTGCTGAATGGGGGATGGACGGGGATGGAAAAGGAAGAGAGATAAAATTACTAGCGTACATTTTATTTTTAGTAAAACTTCAAACTTAAACATCTGAAAATATGGTGACCATTGGCTTCAGGTTGGAGTCTTTTTAAAGACTTCTTCCAGTGCCATGGAGTCCCGAGCATGAGCAGGGGCCTCGAGCTCCTGGTACGTCTAACTGGTAGGAGCACTGAGGCACTGGGGTGGGTTGCAATTAATCCCTGTGATCTTTGCCAGCCTCTTGCTGTGGATAAGTCTAAATACAACACTTTTGGTGCCAAAAGTGAGCAGATGACATCCAAGGAAAAAAAAATTTGGTTTTTGGAGGTTTCGGTTTTCAGAATTTAGGAAAAAGATTATGTACCTGTATTATGAAAGGTTGAAAGTGGCCAGAGTCCGAAGGATTAAAACCACAATTTTAATTTTCAAAGAAGAATCTATGATTGATTGAATCACAACTAAACAGTTAACAGAATGGAAACGGAGCATATAATAATAAAATTTCAACTTTTAAAGAAAAAGCAATATAGTGCAGTATCACAAACACAGACATGTCGAAATAGATTTAATTTAGGCCACCATCGTTAAAATGATAAAGTATCTGGATGATTAAAAATGTTATTCCTAAAATATAAATACATCACTGAAATAGAAAATGATGTTGCTGATAAAATACTAATTAAAATTTAAAAATTAAGGCCTAAAAATTGAACCCATTTTAACTTTATTGTTGATCTGAATAAATTCCTTATTAAAATTGCATCAAAATATACGAAGCAAAAGAAAAGATGATTTTTCAAGATTTAGGATCTGAAATAGAACGTGCTGCCCATTTTTCCTATCGTAAAGCAACAAACATTCATGTCAATATTATTTTAGTTTACCAGAGATGACTGGAGAGCCATATGTTTTTTTTCTATTGTGCAAAGAAAAAATGACTCTCAGTCACTTGTGTTTCTGATTAGCAAAATGATTTATGCCATTATCACTAAAAAAATGCCAGCAAGTGAATGAAAAAGCGCACCAGATGCGCACGTTGAAAAAAAATAGCAGTAGTTGCTACATTGTAATCACAGCTACCTAGCTTACTTAATTTGTTATCCATGTACAGTGTGTGGCACTTAGAAATGGCAAGTTTTCACTTGGCAAAATAAATGATACATTTTATACTTTTTGCCATGCATGATTCAATACATTAGGCACAGTTTTGTATTTAGACTTATCATCAGAAAGAGGCTGGCAAAGATCACAGGGATTAATTGCTTCAGAGGTACAGTATGTAATGCAGGTTCCTTTTCCCTGCATACTTGGTAAAGAAACAATGATTAATCACTGTTTAACTATTCTCCAAAGGGAATTGAGAGTTTGCCAAACCAGGCCGCATCCTCATAAATCCAGAAGTTATATTCAGATAAGTTGCCAGCAAAATATAAAATATCAAAACCTTCAATCATCTTGAATCAATTTACACTGAAACCAGTTATTTCTAAATGAAGTGAATAATTTTAAGACAATTTTTAATGTTTTTCTTGCTTTTATTCTTACTAAGCATATTCCAGTACTGTGTTTCTCAAATGTTTTCAGCCTTGCCAACCAAAGTTTTGATTGTCTATTCAGTTTTGTTCTGAATTTTGATTACTTGATGGAACTTTTAAAATTCATCAACAAATGAAGAATGGAAGATAGCTTAATATAGTCAATCATGAATGAATGTGGAAGGAAATATTTTGAAATTTCTTTGCTATTTTTATGCTTACAAAGGGTTCCCTGAGCTACTGGGAAGATTAGTATACAAGTGAGGTCATAAAGAGAAAAGTAAAACAAAACTTCACAGAACATCTCAGTGATTGGACTGGCAACAGAAGGAACAATACAAGCAAAATGAGGAAATTTCTAAATAAACATTTGACTATATTTTCTATAAAAGTGTCCCAATAAATCTTTCTTTATTCCAGTTTCCAAATTTACAACATGCAACTTTTATTTCTTCAGCCTAATTACATATAGCAAAATTTCATCTTCTCTTGAGGAGACAAGGGTTGCAGGAATAATAAAAATTGCAAAACAAAACTAGATTCTGCTTAGAAAGTTTATTAGTTCATAATATTATGAGATTTGCACACTAGAATTAACGGTTTATGATTACATTATCATGATACCTCCAATACCCCCTTTTACACATCGATCCCACTTAAATGGCATGTGAATGACCCATGTTAAAGCCACTTTGGTTGTTCTCACTGAACCAAGAATAGCTGGATCAGTATGTCTTTTAGAAAAGGAGTTGATGCGAAATGCTTTAAACGGCTGTGTAATTTCCCCAACACATCTTTTTCCAAATATGGGAGATGAGGCTGTGGATTTGTAACTGAAACTTTTCCCCACCAAACAATTTCAGTGAATAAACTGCTTGCTCCCAAAGCCCATTTTTTCAGTTTACAAACGTCCTTTCAAACATTTTGTCAGAGAAAGATTCAGAACACATGAATATAGAAACATCTAATCAATATTAGTGGTCTAATACCTACAGACATGGCTCCCAAAAACAAATCATTCTTCTGCATTAGAATAAATGGGAGTGGTTTTGAGTGGATAGAGTTTAACTAAAGTATGCAATTACTCTTTCCAAAATGGCTTGAAATATTTGAGAATCCCCTTTAAATTCCTTCATGTAAAAGTGTATTGTTCAACAGGACAGTGTATGCTTCACCATTTTGTCACTCAAGAAATATACATATCGAACCAAAGTGTAACCAGAAGGCGTGTTCAAATCACGTCGGGGTCACCAAATTGTTAGGTCTGCTTTGTTCGAGAATGAGTGAGTCAGATACCAGACTGAGTCGAAATCAAGGTTCTTTATTACCGGATTGTAACACTTGCAACTAACAGTGTTAGTTGGAGAAGGCGCATTCTTCTGATATCAGCAAGTGGTGTTTTTTTATATCTCAGGACACGTACTTAGTAAATTATCATACCATTACATTGTCCAATGAATAAGCTGTTGCTATCCTTCCTTCTCTGTTAGTCTGCTGCTCATCAGCTTGTTATTGCCAAACTTATCTTGAGCGTACAAGGTCACACCTGCATCCTGTTACTCCTTAGTACTGGGTGACTCCTTCTCCGGTCCCAACTCATAATGTTTTTACCTTACAAATTTTTTGTGCACTATTTTTTTTTAAATAGTAACGTTGTAAGTTGGTTATAATATGAATGTTTACACTGTGATGCTGCTGGAAAGAACGAATTTAATGACTTGTTCATCACAATACATTCTGATTCTGAGAGCATTACAACATAGAAAATAAAAGCCCTTTGGGGCTTCTAGTTTGTGCCAAACTATTATTCTGCCTGGTCCCACTGACCTGTACCTAGACCATATCTCTCCATACCCCAACCCGACCACCCTAATATTTCTTAAATATTAAAATTGAGCCCACATTTAGTATTTCAGCTGGCAGCTCATTGTACACTTACACTATGCACAGCATGAAGAATTTCCCCTAATGTTCCTCTTAAACTTCTCCCCTTTCACCCTTAACCCATGTCCTCTAGTTTGTATCTCACCTAACCATAAGACCATAAGATACATGAGCAAACTAGATTTGTTGGGGCGTGGGAACTAAAGTGAAGAGGCAGAGGAAGAAGCCGTTGGCGCAAAGTGGAGGCAGCTGGTAGGGAGGCCGTGTGGAAGGACAGACAGATGGGGCAAAATTGCAGCCATTGTGATGAGTTGCAATGAAAAAGGGACGCAGAATCAAAAAAAGAAACAATACAGGGCTAAAGGTATATGTTTAAATGCACACAGAATAAGAAATAAAGTGGATGACCTGGTAGTACAGCTACAGATTGGCTGGTATGATGTTGTGGCCATTATGGAGTTGTGGCTAAAGGATGGATGTCTTAGGAGCCCGAATATTCAAGGATACACAGTGTATCGAAAGGACAGGCCAGTAAACAGAGCAAGGTGTGGTTCTGTAAGGAATAACTTCAAATCATTAGAAATGGAACAAAGGATCAAAAGATGTAGTATCATTTACCCCCTTTACACAGTGATCTCATTTAATTGACATGTGAAAGACTAGTGTTTAAAGTCAGCTCAGGTCATTCACTCTGAACCAAGAAAAGCCGGGTCACTGAGACCCTTTACATAGGGACCCAGCATCCCAGTGCGAAAGGAGGTGGGACATGCAGCATTACAGCGTCGGCTTCCCAGGAAGACAGGTAAGCCTTTAAGACAGGAGCCGACGCGAAAGGAATTGGCTCTGATACTACCTTCCTGTGCAGGTAATACATGGGATGAAAATGACCCCCCATCTCATGTTCGTTGTGTTCACACAGTTAAGTGAAGTGGTTAAAAGGCACTTTTACCTGTCTTTTAAGGGTAGCATAAAAGGACCACTAGTGGATTGAGTTAAGAAATGGCAGGAGTAAAAGGCAGTTATATACAGACCTCCAAACAGCAGATGGGATGTGGACAACAAATTACAACTGCATTTTGAAAATGTGTGTCAAAAAGGCCAATGCTATGTCAGTCATGGGGAATTGTAACATGCAAGTAGATTGGGGAAAGACAGGTTGGGATGGTATCTCATGAGAAAAAATTTGTAGAATGCCTACAAGATGACTTTTTAGAACAGCTTGTTGAGGAGCCCATGAGGGAATCAGCTGTGCAGGTATTGATTGGGTTTTGTGTAATGCACCATAAGTTATTAGAGAGCTTGGGGTAAAAGAACCCAGTGGGGGGGGGGGGGGGCAGTGATCACAATACGAATAACTTCAATTTGAGATGTAACAAGCAGAAACTAAAATCAGATGTGTTGGTATTTATGTGCTTCAATAGACTGTTTTTCCCTAAACACTGGCAGATTTTTTCAACAAAAAAAAATATTCCCGTTAAAAAGAAGAGCAGTAAGAGAGGGAAGAGTCAGCCTTCATCAACTAACAAAATAAAGGAAAGTAAAAACTTAAAAGCTCATGTGTACAAAGTAGCCAAGAGAAGTGGGAAACTGAAGGATTGGGAAAACTTTAAAAGGCAACAAAAGTCAAGTAAACGAGAAATAAGGAAAGGGAAGAAGGATTATGAAGGTAAATTAGCACAAAATATAAAAACAGATAGCAAAATATTTTATAATTATATAAAACAGAAGAGGCTGGCTGGAGTCAACATCGGTCCCTTGAAAGATGGGAAGGGAGATTGATATTGAGTAATGAGGAAATGGCCAAGTCATTGAACAGATATTCTGTGCCAGTCTTCATGGTGGAAGACATGTCCAGCCTGCCAAAGAGTGGTGATCGGGATGTGAAGGGAGGTGAGGGCACTGATAAAATAATTGTTACAAAAGAGATAGTGATGAACAAACTAATGGGCCTGAAAGTGGACAAATTCCCGGTCGTGATGGGATGCATCCCAGGGTACTGAGGGAAATGACAGGAGTTATAGTTGATGCGTTGGTAGTCATTTACCAAAATTCTCTGGATTCTGGGCAGGTCCCGGCATACTGGAAGGCAGTGAATGTCATGCCACTTTTATAAAGGGATTTAGGCAGAAGATGGGTGACTATCAGCCAGTAATATTAATGTCTGTAGTCAGGAAAATGCTTGAAGCTGTCATTAAGGATGAAATAGCGAGGCAGGCACGAAATTCAGGCAGACGCAGCATGGATTCAGAAAGGGCAGGTCTTGTTTGACAAACTTGCTGGAGTTCTTTGAGGATATAATGGATGTAGTAAATTGAGGGGGAAGATTGATGTTGTATATTTGGATTTCCAGAAGGCATTTGATAAGGTGCTACACAAGAGACTTATTAATATGATACAAATGAATGGAGTTGGGGGAAGTATATTGGCATGGATTTAGGATTGGTTAACTGACAGAAGGCATGGTGTTGGGAAAAATAAGTGTTTTTCTGATTGGCAGACAGTGGTAACTGGGGTGCTGCAGGGGTTGGTGCTGGGCCTGCAGCTGTTCACCCTTTACATTGATGACTTGGAAGAGAGGACAGAGTGTAGTGTAGCCAAGTTTGCAAATGATACTGAATTGAGTGGATCAGCAAATTGTACAGAGGCTACAGAAGGATATAGTTAAGTTAGGTGACTGGGCAAAGGTCAGATGGAGTACAATGTTAGTAAATGCAAGGTCATCCATTTTGGCAGAAAAAAATAAAAGCAGATTATTATTTAAATGGTGAAAAACTGCAGCATGCTGTAGTGTAGAAGAAACTGGGAGTGCTTGTGCATGAATCACAAAAGGTTGAGTTGCTGGTACAATAGGTTATTAAGAAGGCAAATGGAATGTTGGCCTTCATCGCTAGAGAAATTGAATTAAAGAGCAGGGAGGTCATGTTGCAACTGTACAAGGTAATGATGAGGCTGCACCTGGAGTACTGTGTGCAGTTCTGGTCTCCATACTTGAGAAAGGATATACTGGCCTTGGAGACAGTCCAGAGAAGGTTCACTAGGATGATCCCAGAGATGAAAGGGTTGACCTACAAGGAGAGACTAAATCGCCAGGAATAATACTCACTCGAATTCAGAAGAATGAGAGGAGATCTTATAAAAACATGTAAAATTATGAAAGAGATAGATAAGATAGAGGCAGGAAAATTGTTTTCACTGGTAAGTGAGACCAGAACTAGGGCACACAGCCTCAAGATTCAGGGGAGTAGATTTAAGTCAGAGATGATATAAAACTGTTTTTCCCAGAGAGTAGTGAATCTGTGGAATTCTCTACCCAGGGAAGCAGTTGAGGCTACTTCATTAAACATATTTAAGGTTCAGTTAGATAGATTGAGTCAATAATCAGATCAGCCATGATCTTATCGAATGACAGCAGGTTCGACGGGACAAATGGCCTACTCCTACTCCTATTTCTTATGTTCTTATCATGTCCTAGAGAGGTCAGTGACCTGAACTGGGAAGACTGCGTGACTAGCAGCCCACAGTGGCCCCTCAGGATCGGGGAACTTCCTTCTCCACTGGTGAACATTTTTAACATCTAGTTTTCAACCAGTCTTTACTTGTGCCATTGTTTAATCTCTGAAAAATTATTTGTATGCAGTACTGTTTATGTCAAACATTTCCTAATCTATGTCTTTCTGCAGCCTCATCACAACTTGCTCCTCCACCTATCTTTGTATCATCTGCAAACTTAACCACAAAGCCACTTTTTCCCACAATCCGAATCATTATCATATAGCTCAAAAAGAAGCTCCCCAAACACCGACTCCTGCGGAACACCACTGGTAACCGGAGGCCAACCAGAATAGATCCCTTTATTCCCACATTATGTTTCCTGCAAATCAGCCAATGCTCTACCCATGCTAGTATCATTCCTGTAATTCCATGGGCTCTCGTCTTGTGAAGAAGCCTCATGAGCAGCACCTTGTCAAAGGCCTTTTGAAAATCCAAATATGCAACATCCACTGCATCTCCTTTCTCTCAGCAGTTTCTGATTTCCTCAAAAAATTGCATTAGGTTTGTCAGGCAAGATTTTCCCTGAAGGAAACCGTGCTGACTTTGGCCCATCTTGTCATGCACCTCCAGGGACTCCGTAACCTCATCCTTGACAATCGACTCCCAACAACTTCCCAACCACTGATGTTAAGCAAAGGGTCTACAATTTCCTTTCTGCTGCCTCCCCCTCTTTTAAAATAGTGGAGTGATCCTTGTAATTTTCCAGTTCTCTGGAACCATGCCAGAATCTATAAATTCTTGGAACATCATTACCAAGCTCATTGCTCCGCAATCTCTAGAACTTCTTTCAGAACCCAAGAGTGCAGTCCATCTGGTCTGAGAGACATCTACCTTTGGGTCATTCAGCTTCCAAAGAACTTTCTCTCTGGTGATCATGACTGCACTCACCTCTCTTCCTTGACACCCTTGAAAGTCAGGTATACTGCTAACGTCTTCCACACCTCAGGAGAGAAGGCCTACTTACATTTACTTACACCTACTCTATACCTTTCATAATTTTGTATACCTCTATCAAATCTCCCCTCAATCTTCTACACTCCAGGAAATAAAGACATAACCCGTTTAACTTTTCTCTGCAATTCAGTTCCTCAAGTCCCAGCAACATTCCAGTAAATCTTCTCTGCACTCTTTCAATATTATTGGCGTCTTTCCTGTTGTTAGGTGACCAAAACCGCACACAATACTCCAAATTTAGCCTCACCAATCTTACACAACTTTACCATATCATCCCAATGCCTACTAACAAGGTAAACGGACCAAAATGTGGAAAGATTTGCCAAGGTTGATCGAAAAATTCAGGAAGGTTTAAGTTCTTGTCATCAAATCTACAATGAAAAAAAAATTTGATTAAAAAGTTTGCTTTAAGGTTTTGGTACTCCACATGTGCAAAATTCTGACTTGCGTCCATTCTGAGATATGACCGATTCTTCGGTCCCCATTGTGGTTTTAATTAACGAATATCTGTACAACTTTATGGAGTGGCACGGTTAGCGCAATGCAGTTACAACACCAGCTATCAGGACCGGGTTTTGAATATCGTGTTGTCTATAAGGAGTTTGTACGTACTTCCGGTGTCTGTGTGGGTTTCCTCCGGGGGCTTCTGGTTCCCTCCACCATTCAAAAATGTATCGGTTGTTGGTCAATTGGGTGTAATTGTGCAACACACTTGTAGGCCAAAAAGGGCCTGTAACCATGCTGTAGGTCTAAATTTTAAATTTAATTTAGGGTTCAAGCCCGAAACATTGGTTATGTATCTTTATCCTTACTAATATAAAGTACACTGTTTGACCTGCTAAGTTTCTCCAGTTTTGGGTTTTAACTTCAAGCATGATGTCTGAGGACTTTTGTGTTTTACTCCTCTACCCAATGCTTCGATTTATGCCAAAGTTCTCTTTACGACCCCATCCACCTGTGACACTACTTTCGGGAATTATGTATCTGTATTCCCAGATCCCTGTTTTCTATTACATTCCACATTGTCACTGCTACTGATATATTATTTAATTCTACTGCATTTCAGAATCACTTTCAAATGATAATTATTTATTTGATTCCAACAGTCTACAAGTGGTATAGAAGTGAATTAGGCCCTGTGGTGCACATCTATGCCAATCATCATACTAATCCCACTTGCCTGCATTTCTTCATATTCAGTTTTAAAGCATGAAACCAGGCCCTTTTGGCCAAATCATCTTTGCTGACCTGGTTGTCTATCCAAATAAATCCTATTTGACTGCATGAGTCCCATATCTCTAAATGTTTCCTACCCATGTACCTGTATAAATGTCTTTTAAACGTTACTCTTGTACACGTCTCTACCACCTTTTCTGGCAGCTTGTTCCATCCCACCCAAAATCTTGCAATCAAGTTCAAGCTTATTTATCACCCGATTGTAACAGCACAAACCGATGAAACAGCATTCTCTGGTTCATGGTGCAAAAACAATGTAAACACATACAAGGACATAACAAGCATGCAGAAAAATGACACATATACTCAGAACCTAGATATGTGTCTTATATACACATATTAAATTAAATAATATTAGGAAGGTTAAATTTAACTGTTAGTTAAATGAAGCAAAATTACTTATAATTTACAAATCCCCAAAACTTTTTATACCCAATCTAACCCACTCTTTTTTTTTAAATCTTCAATTTTTATTTGTAACAAACGTTTCCCTGCATGTTTAGTCAAAGAGACCAAAGCCCATGTCATCATCAGACTCTTCAGATTCTTCCTGTTTTTTCTCCTTTTTCTCTTCCACAGCAGCAGGAGCAGCAGAGGTCGCTGCAGCAGAAGCCGGAGGGCCACCACCACCAAGGCCAACATTGCAGATCAGACTATTGATGTCAATGTTTGCCAAAGCCTTGGCAAAAAGATTGGGCCAGAAAGGCTCAACAATAACCCCAGCTGTCCTGATGAGGGCATTCAGTTTGTCCTCGGTCACGGTGACCTCGTCATCGTGCAGGATCAGGGCGCTGTAGATGCAGGCGTGCTCGGATTCGGATGCCATGGCGCTGGATCTCTGCGGGTTCGATGGTGCTAGTCGCCAGGTGGGATTCGGCCTTAGCTTCGATCAGAAGGACAGAGCACTTCCGAACCAGACGGAGAAGAGCTCTAACCCACTCTTTGAAATCTGAATCTAAGATAGAGGATTGAAAGAGATGATTCTGTGGCGGTGTGAGCAGTGGAAGAAGCACAACCACCACGTTGTGGGTCGTTGACGACTGTTTTTATACAAATTCAGCGCGCTCCTTTAAATGCAGCGTGAGCTCAGTCACCTGGTGCATTGTGATGTCATAATCGATGCCCAGGGTGCGCGCTGGAAGGGATGCTGGAGTCAGAGAGAAACCTCTGACGACGCCATTTCCCCATGGCTGCCCCGCCACGTGGCAATACAAGCAGGGCGGTTCGCCATGAGGATGTGCGCCGCCACAATTCTCTATAATACGGCTAGCAAGAGAAACATTGAGATAGCCAGAGAATTTCCTAAATTGTGTCCATCTTCTCAGCCTATGTTTCATTATCAGGTTATCTGTTGAAAAGGAAAAGGGTAAAGAAGAACCTAAAACTGCCAACATAAATCAGAGAAACTATAAAATGTACAATATAGAATATTCAGCCTATTATATCTGTATCAGGACATCTGTTTCACAAAATTTCAGACATTTGTCAATGAATGAAAATGTCAAATTCCTCCTCAACTGTCTAATTCATTCTTTGAGCATGGGTCCTCTGGCCTTTGACACTTCAATTAAGAATATGTTCTTCACTAGTGTCTCTCAGGGAGTGTGGGGGGGGGGGGAGGGAAGAAGGGAAGGGGCGCAGACTGCACCAGGTGACACCATCAGAGGGAGTGACACCAAAATGACTGTCGATAAAATTTTTGTGCAGTGTTTCAGCAGAATTTTTTTTTATAAAATATAAGTTATAACACAAAAACTTTTTTTTTTGCAATCCCAGCTTACATGTATCAATATAACGACAAGGCTAAAACTCTATGCTAATTTACTTTTTGAACCTTCTAATGTTCTCCGGTCAGAGCTGTCATTATTACCCAATTACAACAATGCTTCAAATCACATGGTTTTGCAGGCACTCGCAACAATTACATGTTGTTTTCGTTGCTGCTGGTGTTTTTAAAGTTGCTGCTTTTGTCACGTGAAACTACGTAAATGTAAATTCATTTAGGCTGTGTATATGATATTGTAACTTAAAGGTATAATTTTAATTTTTCTAGTTGTTTATCTCACTACTGCTGCATTACATTCAGTGATATACGGGAATTACGATTTACCAGTAACATCAGTACAAAAAAATTACTCAGGATTCTGTATGTTCTGGTAAGGAAGGAGGCCATGGCCGGGCTGGGGGGGGGGGGCGTGTTTGACATCATGAGTTATTGCACTGGGTGCCGCCAACCCTATTGATGCCACTGATGTTCTTCCTGGTTGCCGAGATCGTTCTTAGTTTTGTACACATCAATTAAGACATCCCTTGGATTCATCCACTCCAAAGAAAATAATCTTGGCAATGTACATTTAAACTAAAAGAGCTGGCATTACTTGGGCTGTACAACCTTTTGTACAGATCGATGAAAATAGTTTTCCAGTCATCTGGCATGATTCCTACAATTAACAGTGAAGTTAACATTTTTCATCAAAGCCTTTTAATTTCCTCCCTTGCTTCTTTTTTTGTTTTTTATGAGAAGTTCAAGGAAAACGAAATGTCTCATTAGCACAACATGTTAGTTAACATATTGAAAATATGTGAATCTAAACCCAAGCAAGTTAAAAAGAATTTAGCTGGGTGACAATAGGGAAACAATCAGTATATGCTATCAAGTCAGGTGCAAATGTGAGTATCTGCTCCATGACTTCCACTCTCACCAATCTTGTGAAAAGTTCTGGATTTTTCTTTATTCTAGTGATATAAAACAAGCTCCTTGAAACAAAGAGGTGCCACAAGACTTGCACCAACAGCTTAAGAAACAGCTGTGTACAGATTATTTTTTGTACTACCAAATTATGCTATGCCCGCATGAAAAAGGATTGTATGTAATGTCATATATGTACTCTGACAATAAATCTGAAATCTAATACATATCCTTCTATTCCCTACATATTCATGTGTCTATGGAGAAACTTCCAAGTCCCATCGCTTGTATCTTCTTCCATTACTACCCCTGCTCGCCAGGAACTTTGCACCTTCTATGTAAAAAAAATTTGCCCTGCATATCTCCTTTAAATATCATTACCCTCATCTTAAATACATGCAAACACATTCCCCCCCCCCAAAGAGAGTGCCAGGTTTTGAGAAGGTTCTCGACCAATAGTTTTCAAACTGCCCCCCTAAACTCACATTCCACCTTAAGCAATCCCCGTGCCATAAGTGCTCTGTGATTAGTAATGGATTACTTAAGGTGGTATGTGAGTGGTGTTACGAACTAAAAACCCTTTCAAATGTTGTTTGGGATTAAAGGGACTTTGTTAGCAGTTTTCAAAGGAACAGCCATGGAAAATTCACCAGACAATGGTAAATTCAAAATAATAGTTTTTATTAAACTCTTAATAACATTTCTTACTTGTCTCTAAACGTAACACTAAATTTAAGGCCACTATGCACAAATGTGTGCGTAATGTGAAAGATTATGTTATATTTTATATTATACAAAGATATGTTTTAAAGGAGATAAATTGGGGCAGGTTTTTTAGTGTAGGTCACATACAACCACTTCAAAACAGATCTCATTTAAAATGCCAGAGATTTGCTCAAGCCAGACAGTTCAAGCTCCAGGTGCCTTTACAAAAACTTTGAAGAATGCCTATAAGGATTTCACAAGTAGATGTTAATTGGACATGTGGTGGAATAATGGATTATTGTTTTGGAAAGCAACAAATGAACGAATTCAGAAGATTGGCTCCGATGCCGCAGTCTGCCTTCAGTTCTACAGTTCACCAGCAGCTGGGACTGGAACAGGACAAGCTGGCAAGATTGTGGAAAAACCTCATTTTGAAGATGGGTCATGAGTTCTTAGTTCAGCCTGGTCAAAGGCTTGTAGTCCATACAAGAGGTGAGGACTGGCTGCATAATGTTTCACTTGAAATAAGGGAAACAAAAAGGAACTCTGTGGTGTCCTGAAAGAAAGAGGTTTTCATCTGGAAAGTCCTGATGAGGCAAGTTTCTTCACCAAAACACTGAAGTGGCTGATCAGAAGGAATCAGTTGTGGGTGTCCAACGAGCAACAAATCTCTCTCTGAAAACCAACAAGAACCTTCCTGAGCAGTAACCATTTAAAGTTCAAGCACCAAAGCCTGGTGAAAATCATAAATGTTAAATTCTATGCACAGTATAAGAATTGCCTGCAACCAGTGAACTTGGAGGAGTGAGAAGTGAGATTGGACTGTGAAACAAAGAACTTTCCTGAACATATACACATTACATACACATGCACTTAGAATTAGAAGGGGTTTAAGTTATGATAGGTTAAGTTAATAGTAATGTTAAAGTTTGATCCTGTTTTAATGCTTAAAGATAATTAAAAGCAACTTTTGTTTAAGTATCCATTTCTCTTTGTGAATTTCTATTGCTGCTGGGTTTTGGGGTTCTCTGGGTTCATAATAGTAATAAAGTTCCACTCTTAAAATTTTTTAAACCAGCATAATTTTAGTTTTGCTTAAAGGTCTTAAATTTTCAGTTCAGAAATAATAAAGTGCTTTTAAACACCTAAAGGCCTCTTTATACTCACAATTTTTTCGATGAGTTGTCCTTAAGATATATTCTGAGCCACCCAATGAAACTGCGCTCTCTTTATCTTAAAGTGTTAGAAGTAGGCTTCTCTTTTGAAATCTATTTATTCTGTGACCCCCTTTTCTTAGGAGTAACACATAACAACAAAGCTATTCTGGTTACTGTAATTCAACCCTGTCTTCCATAAAGTGCTAGCTCCTATCGAAAAATGTCTGAATTCAATAATATATTTCTCCAAATCATATGACAGTTACATCATCAATGAGATCAGTCCCATTTCTTGGCCTTTTTCAAAACCACTCCATATTCATAACAACCTCTGACCTCACCTCTGTACAAGAGGCTTCAGTGGTTTGGTTTAAAAACAGATGGCTTCCTTCAGCAGTTCTTATTGAGTACATAGATACTTCAGTTTTTAAATAAAGCAAACTGTTCTTGAATCAATTAAGATCCACTTCAGTTTCATTAGCTCATTCTTTCTCGATGCTACAACTCCGAATGTAAATGTACTGTGACCTGTGTGCAACCCTGTAACCAACCCACAAATAACCTAAGACATATTTATAAGAAATATAGCCTAAGATTAATCTAAATACTAATATTAACACAGATCCATTACAGTGGAAAGAAAAAGTTTGAAAACCACTGTTTTAATCATACCTAATTGACTCATTATGTGCACTGTTTCATAACTCCAAATGAAATGGGCCAATGACAATTTTTCTCAAGCAGAATATTTCAGAAACAATTGGGTCTACAGCAGTGCTTCTCAACCTTCCCTTCCAACTCACATATCACCTTCAGCAATCCCTTACCAATCACAGAGCACAAATGGTATAGGGAATACTTAAAGTGGAATGTGAGTTTCGGGGGATAGTTTGAAAAATCACAGTTCTAGATAGATGCAAATATGCCGAGAATATCGGTACCTGCATCAGGTACAAACAGCATAGTTTTAGTTTCATTTGGGCATCATCTTTGGCATAGTCATCATAGACTGAAAGACTTGTTTCTGTGCTGTATTGTTCTACATTTAAATTATCAATCAATTTGCTTGTAACTTCAATTTATAGGTTGAGAAAAACATGGTGTGCTGCTGGAACTGCTGTATTGGCATCGCTACCACTGGGGGAGCAGAGATACAGCGCTGCTCCAAAAAGGTTCAGCTGCCCAGTCCCAATGCCGGTGGCTCCATACAGGCTTCAAACAGCCAGTAATAGGAGCCAATTACATTTGTAAGTAAAATCCTGCAACTGCGAAGGTCTGTGTCAAGATGGCGGCACCTGTGCTCGAAGGGGTTGCAGACCCCGGGAGCAGCAGACCAGCACAGGGTACCAAAACAAAGAAATACATCTACCATTGACAAGGAGAAGCAGAGATGACCCAACAGAATGGTGACCATATCACAGACCAGCAAGGGTCCTAGTTGCTGAAGGACCCACACAGGCCGTGGGCAACCTGCAGCTGGGGTCCTGCACGGGTTGTGGGAGGACTGGGTCATGGGAACTAGGTTTCGAGAGGGTGCTGACGGCAAGAAGGGCCTCGAGCACTGAAGGCCTCCTGGTTGTGTGGGAGATTCCGATCTGGAGTTTGGATTGGATGAATGAAATAGGGGTCTCGCAGCTGCAGAGTTTGTAGGAGCCACGGACCCTCAATGACGCTGAAGGGACTCTCTTTTGCTTTTCTTTCCCTTTTACTGCAAGGGGTACTGGACAACATGAATACTGACTCTTTGTCTTATGGCAGGCAGAAGGAAATTTAGTGTAATACAGTATTACATCTAATGTACATGACAATAAAGGAATCAGAAATTTTGAATGTATTTAACTGAATGCCAACTGTCTAACCACTCAGAGACAAAATTACTCATTTGCTTTCCTACTAACCTTTGCTAGATGATAAAAAATTTTAACTCCTTTCATGCCTTTTAAAAAGTTTAACTTTTACTTTGCACCATGTGTGAGTCTTCCTGTTTAAATGTTCCATTGGCAATATGCAGTTCTCAGTCTCATTGTATACCCAATCGTCAATGTAAAACACATTTTAATAAGGCACAGCTGCCTTTGATGCTTTTGCTCTCATCCTTGAAAGCCATCTCTAATAAAGTTAAATCCATAAATGCTACTTTTGCAAAATATGACTGGATAAATAGCAAAGCACGATCATAGTGCTTTGTACAGATCTTTGAAATATTCCAAGCAATAAAAACTGAGTTGGCAATTTAGCCTGTCAAGGTTTCCAGTTTGAAAGCCCAAATAAAACATACAATTTAAAGAATGCACCACTAATGACTTAGTGGAGGGGAAGAGGTAGGCATCAGAGCAAAGTGCCAGAGAATTAAAAAGGAAGGATCAAGGGAAAAAATTGCAAGGTAAAATTTATAATTTACAAACAGAACATTGAATGTCATCGATTGTGGAGCAGAAGGTCAACGTATCCTGAAGGAGTATGAGTGATAACCAAGTAAAGGCATCAGAAGTTTTTTTTTTCCCTGAATACTTACCCAATCATACCCAAATCAATCCATACACAAATATTCCTCTAGCTCTTAAAGGACATTTCTGCTATTCCTTTTACAGCCAGATAAAATAAAAGAAAAATCTGATCTACATAGAATTCTTATCCTTACTTCTGGATGAAATGTTTGGTTATGTTATAATCTTTCTTATGTCTTTCTATTCATGTGTCTTTTTATTTTATTAGCATTGAAATGATGAGTTCTTGAGCTTTACATCGCACCTTTCTCTGCTGCAAATTATTGCTAATTATTTTCCTTATACAGTTGAAATCATGAGTTGTGACACACTGTCTGATGCACATAACCATTACTAGAAGCATAAAATTGTTCATTGTTAATGCTGTAACCTCACGTTCTTCTAACACAAATTTTCCAAGTTCAAATATGACACACTTTTTCTCTGGCATGTTCAGCAATATGAGCCTTAATATTTGAATGTGTTCAGATGTGAGGTGTCAAAAATTTTTCAAATGATTAACTAAATAGATTTAAGAAAATGATGCTCAGACTAGCAAAAGGTGCACAGCTATGACTTATGTGATTTGTAAAGATGAAAAGTCAGGTAAACCATTAACCACTGCAACAATTGGAGACAATTTTTTTTCTTCACCTACAAATCAGTGTTAGCTGTGTCTTAGTGGTTACATATTTCAGGTTCCAATCTCACTTCCATTGAAAAGTAGCATAACACTCCTGGGCTGTAGTGAAACTATTTGAACAGAAGTCCTGCATTTTAGTTTTGGAGGAGACACTAAAACTGATGACTCAAATGAACAGAATTACTTTCTACTGCAGTTTTTTGAACAAGAGCTTTAAGAAGGATTTGTTGCTACATTTTGTATAATTCCACAGTGGGTTTTTTTTAAAAGGGTTCTTCACTACCTCAAACACTTTAGGATATCCTGCAAAGGAGGCAAAAAATATTTTTTTAAAGATATCATACTTTGCTTTCGGGATAAGCAAACCCACACTTGAGAAAGCACTTTGTTCAATGTACAGAGTGTACTAAGCAAATAAGTTAAATTTTCATGCCATCTGCAGAAATGACAGAAAGCAAGACTGTTCCCAGGATAGTTAGTACAAATTGTATTTCATGCCATAAATGCAATCTTATATTTTCATATGAATGATCTCTCAAATTAATGGCTACTGTTACTGCTAATTTACATTACAAGTCCAGTGAAGTATAACAAAATAATCTCCTTATACATAAACTGACACTAATTTATTTTATCTGAGAATAAGTCCCATGACAAAAGCTTATATTTTAGGTGGTTGTTAAATTGTTAAGTGGCTAAAACTAGGTCAAGACACAAGTTAGTGTATGTGCTTTTTGTCAGTATTCCTTGATCATTTCACATAAAATGTTACTCTCAATAAGAACTAATAAATACTAAATTGTACTGTTAGGAACAATATAAGAGTGCAGGGAAAATGTCCATCATTTTCATGCCCATATTAACAACAGTTAATACATTGCAAAATAATAAAACACATGACACCATCTTCATAACCAGAGCATAAATACAGAATGTAAGTAGCACTTGAGTGTTACTTATTCTGGCCTTGTAAAAAAACTTTTTGATTAATACAGAAGCAAAAACAATAGTACTGTACAATTTTAGAAAAATTAAAAGCATATGGCAGAAGGTGGAAATCTGAAGTGAAGAAAGCAGATGGATCATTACAGTAAGAAAAGGAAAATCAAAAACAAAAATTAAAGCGAGTTCTTCCAAGGAACAACTTCTCCCTCTTAATTTTTTCAAATCCGTTCAAAGGTTCCCCTTCAAATTGAAAATATTTTATTTTCACTCCTCTAATCCCAGTGGTCATGCAAAGCATTTCCAGGATTTTCTGCTTCTTTGTTTTACTCTGAATTGGGAAACAGATGAGTAGCTCCTGAGCACAGAATAAAAATAGTGGGGAAGCAACACAACATAAGCATGATAGGTAATGGAAATTTCTCATGACATGTCACATCCAAGTTCACGACAAAGCTACTGTTATGAATCGTCCCTCCAATATCTCCTTGTAACACAAAGCAAATTTTAAAAATAGCAAAAAAAAACCATTATATTGAAATTAAATTAAATGATAAATGTTGGCAATATGAGAAATACAAGAACTGTAGATGCTGTAATCTTGTACAAACAAAGAGTTTATTTAGAGAGACTCAACAGTTCAGGCAGCTTCCAAAGAGAGTAATAGTTATTCAGTGTTTTTGAACAGGACCCTTTATTAAGGCTGAAGTAGGAAGATGTACATCAAATACATCAAGGGGCAAAAAGGAGAATTTTAGTACCAAGAAAATTTTGAATCCATTTATGAACAGGTGTGTCTTAATTACCATGCCATCTAAAATATTGGTTCAGGGAGATGCAGTTGTACATTTGGATTTTCAGATGGCATTTGACAAGGTGCCACACAAGAGGCTACTTAACAAGATAAGAGCACATGGCAGAACAGGAAACATGCTAGTGTGGGTAGAGCATTGACTGATTGGCAGGCAGCAGAGAGTTAGAATACAAGATTCATATTCTGATTTGGGATGCCAGTGGTGCTTCGCAGGGGTTGATGTTGGGATCACTTCTTTTTATGTTGTATATTAATAATTTGGTTTATGGAATGAATGGCTTTTTGGCCAAGTTTTCCAAATAAGAAGGTAGGTGAAGGAGCAGGTTGTATGGAGGAAACAAGGATGCTGCAGAAGGACTTAGACAGATTAGGAGAATGGGCAGGGAATGACAAATGAAATATAATGTTGGAAAATGCAGTACAACTCTGATGATCTGAAATAGTTGGGACTGGGCCTATCGTGGATGAACTTTTTTTTGGATAACTGGTCATTTCTTAAAAACAGGCCAATAAATGCAGGCTTCTGCCAATTACTGACAACCCCCCCCCCCCCCCCCCCCCCCGCAAGGCCTCGCTCCTGCCAGGAGCCCGACGTTCCCACTCCTACCCAGTGGACCACTCTTCTTGATGACACCGGGGCAAGGGATTCTTCCGACCACTTGCGGCTGGGAAACAGTGGCACACAGTTTGAGAGGAATAGTTGGAGAGAAAAGTCAATAGGGGAAGGTAAAGAAGAGAAGGGAGGGAGTTACCTGAAATGAGGACAATCGTTCTTCTAATTTCATGTTGGGTGACTTTTTTTTTCAACCTGTGAGGTCAGTTTGGCTCTGAAAAAATTTTGGATAAATGAGGATTTCTGGTTTGTTTTGGATATCCTCATTTATCTGAAATTTTAATTTTATTTTGGATAAATGAAGATTTCGAAAAATCCGATTTTGGATAATCAGAATTATATTGTATATGGTCATGGACTTTAGAAGGAAAAAATGAGCAGACAATTTTTTATATGGAGAGAAAATTGAAAATTGACTCCCAGATGCAAAGGGACCTGGGAGTCCTTGTACAGGATACCCTGAAGGTAAACTCACAGGATGAGTCAGTGGTGAAGAAGACAAATGCATTGCTGGCATTCATTTCAAGACGAAGAAAATACAAGCGCAGGAATATGATGTTGAGGTTCTATAAAGCACTGGTGAGACCTCTTTTGGAATATTGTGAGCAGTTTTTGGCTCCTCATTTAAGAAAAAATGCACTGACATTGGGAAAGATTCAGAAGGTTCACTAGGATGATTATGGGTTAATGGGTTATCATTCAAGGATCATTTGACAACTCTTGACCTGTATTCTTTGGAATTTTGGAGAATGAGGGAGGATATCATTGAAACATTTCAAATGTTGAAAGGCATGGACAGAGTTAATGTTGAAAAGTTGCATCCTATGGTGGGTGAGTCTAGGACAAAAGAAACAATTTCAGGATTGAAGGGGGTCCACTTCAAACTAAGAGGGTAGTTAATCTGTGGAATTTGTTGCCACAGGCAGTTGTGGAGGCCAAATAATGGGGTGTATTCAAGGCAGGGATTGATAGGACTTTGATTAGCCAGGGCATCAAAGTTTATGGGGAGAAGGATGGGCAGTGGGGCTGAGTGGGAGAATGGATCAGCTCATAATTGAATGGCAGGGTAGACTCAATGAGTTGACTGGCCTATTTCTGCTCTTATGGTCTTATCCCTGATAGCACAATCAGTACCAGATTGTGCACTCAAGTCTCTGATGTGAGATGAGATTTTATTGATATACTGTATGCATGAGCACAAAGTACAGATTCACCGACGTCCCTACTTGCTGCAGCCACACAAGTGCACAAGGTACATTAACTTCAATAGTACAATAGAAAGCAGAGGGTGGCAATAGATGGAACATATTCTGCCTAGAGGTCAATGATTAGTGGTGTTCTGCAGGAATCTGTTCTGGGACCCCTGCTTGTTGTGATTTTTACGAATTATTTCGACAAAGACGTAGAGGGTGACTTACTAAGTTTGCAGATGGCACAAAGGCAAGAGGAACTGTTGACAATGTTGAAAGTTGGCTTAGGTTACACCGGGATACAGAGAGGACATAGAATTGGGTGGAGAAGTGGAAAATGGAGTTCAAACTAGCAAAGTTGAAGAGATGCAATTTGGAAGGTCGATTTCGAAGGCAGAGTATGTGGTTATTGGTCGGATTCTTAGCAATGTGGAAGAACAAAGAGATCTTGGGTCCGTCCTCAAGGTTGCTGTGCAAATTGATAGGATGGTTAAGAAGTCATATGTGTGCTGGCCTTCATCAGTAGGGGGATTTAGTTCAAGAGTTCCATGTCTTAATATGCCAAGACAGAAAAAGAGATAATATAAGATAAATAAATATTGATAGTTGCAAGTACAAGAAAAAAAAAAGCAATGCTTCAATATGGCACTAGAAACTACAATTCAAGACTGTCTTTAAAAGCCAGGAAGATTTATAATTCCTGTAGCATTACAACTACAACCAACTGTGAAGCTTATTTTTGACCTATTATCTTGTAATATTTTCTCTTGTAACCAAAGCTCCTTGCCAATGGAAACATTTTATTTCTAATTTAGAAAAAAATCTTGACAAACTCAATAATACCCCATTAAGTTTCATGGCTCTAATATAAAATCCCACTTTGTTTGCAAGCAAACAAGTTTGCCTGTCTTCCTGATGGGAAAATGATCAGAATGCTTTTGGAAAGATAATGTTGCCGATGTATAAACAATTGTTTAAATTTTTAAAAATTGGTGTTTACTTATTTAATCAAATGATGAAATTCACTGCAGAATTGTCCTTTGGGTACTTGAATAATGGTTGTCAAGATTTTACTCCAAACCCTTACCTGCTCTCAAAAGCTTGGGACTCAATTGATTATTTTGTCTCAGGTGAAAAGTACAGTATTTTATTCATATCTGGCAACTATACAAAACATTGGGCAGGTCATACTTAGGAGTATTTGTACAATTCTAATCACCACACTACAGGAAGGATGTGAAAGAGTACATAAGATATTCATCAGAATGCAAGCTGGAATGGAGGGCTTTACATACAATGAGAGATTGGATAGGCTATTAATTCTCTCTGGAACATCCCTTCTAGAGATGTACAAAATTATGAGGTGCATAGATAGGGTGGACAGTCAGTGTCTTTTTCCAAACATCAGGGAAACTAGAGGGCATAGGATAGAGATGAGGGAGAGATATTTGAAGGAGATCTGAGGGTCAGGCTTTTCACTAAGACAGCAGTAGTTATGAGGAATAAACTAATCAGAGGAATTAATAGAGGCAGAAACATAAATGTTTAAAAGGCATTTGAAGAGGGACTTGGCTAGGAAAGCAATTGAGCAGGCCTAATGAGAGCAAATTAGATTAGCATAGATAGTTTTCCTATCAGAAAGGACAATAGGAATCAGAATGGAAGATACCTACTAAAGCAACAGTACATATGTAGCCAGCATGTGCAGTACTTGTTTGTCCAGCTAAAATGTGTCACCAGCAACTCCAACCTTTACCCAACTTCACACATCTTTTTGGAGATGGTCAGTGCGAGGATCTTTTGTGGTGAGAATGTTTTATTGATTAAGCAATGATCTTGTTTAGAATCTTGTTAAATCTATACTGAATGTAGGCATAAATGATAAATTACTTCATTTGCTGAGGAATTGGCTGAATTCAACATTCGACATTTACTGACTGCATACATTTGGGGTGGAAGGAACTTTGGAAGGTCTTTGTCCCTCAGATGCTCTCCAAAGCAACCGTGATGGTTAACAACTGTCTAGTGTGGTACATTTGGTCCATGTTTGCAAGTTTTACAGCTGAATAACTTGTTCAAAGAGTACTTTTCTTCTTACCCCTCTTGTTCACGATACAACTGGTTCTAAGAACTGCATCCCCTCGTTAGCATAGTTATGAAGTTGACAGAGGTCAACATAAACTTTGATGAATGCTCAGCTGAGTGCAGAAAACTCCCTCAGAAGTCCACAGAATGGATATATTGTATTTCCAGGTTAATGTGCATTCTGCTGATGTTTCATGAGTTAATTATTGCCTGTTGCCCACAAGTGTCAGACACACATTAGTATCACAAGATCTATTGCTCTCAGATGTCCTGATGTTTTATTTGACTTTGCTGTAATGTTTTATACATGGATAGCAGAGAGGATTGCTGCAAAATGAGAAAAATATAACCACTGTCAGGTAGTTAACTGCATGATTTGCTGCCTTATACCTCACACTGGCTCGATACGAGAAAGTGGAATCCCTTCTAGCAGCAGTACATCTCAGAGTTGGTAAACATTGCCCTTTGAAAGCCATTTATGAAAATTATCACCATTCTGGAAAGACATAAACCTCTGAAGACAGATGCGACTCCTTTTGTCTGCTAGAGCAGATGGTCAATTTTAGTTAGATCCCAATACTGATGTTAACATCTTACACTTGTTGAGAATTCCTGAACATACCAAGTGGATATAACCTTGCAAAATATTAATTCTCTTTTTTTTCTTCCAGCAGCTTGACCTACTCCATGCACCTTCTGCTTATTTTCTCAGTCAAGATGCTTTCTAATAGGAATATTCGTTGAAGTATTCACATCACACATCATCTGATCTCTGCAGAAAATTACAACTTAGCATGAAGGATTCAAACATTTCATGGAATTATCAAGTTGGCTTCTGGGCTAGTTCTATATTTGTGCATTTGGTCCATATCTTTCCAAGCCTTTCATAGCCAAATATCTAACCAAATGCCTTTTGAATAATGTAATTGTACTTACTTCTGTAGCTTCCTCCAGCAACCTCATTCCTGATATGGACCACCCTCACAATGAAAAAGATGCCCATAAGGTCCCTCTTAAATCTCACCCCTCTCATCTCAAACCTATGTCCTCTGGTTCTAGAATTGCTTACCCTAGGATATAGAGAGCATTCATTTATCAATGCCGCACATGATTTCATAAACCTCCAACATAACCCCTTAACCTATGCTCAAGGAACTAAAGACCAGCCCATTCAATCCTTTCCCATAACTTAAGTCCTCCAGTCCTGGCAATACCTTGCTGGATCACCTCTGCACTCCTTCCAACTTATGATTATCCTTCCAGAAATCTACAAGGGAAAAGGAGGAGAAAGCTGAGGCTCGACTTAGGACAGAGCGTTCCATCTCCGTGTGAGGATGTTGGAGGGGATGGCAAAGACCAGGCAGGGTTAGGCGAAGGTGGATGAAGGGGAGGCCTCTACTTCGGACAGATCAAAGGGGATCAAAATGCCACATACCAGGCAGGGACCTTCCTTTAACTGGACAGCAAGAATTGCACATAGCACTCCAATTGTGATCTCACCAATGCCTTGTACAGCTGAATCATATGGTCCCAATCTTTGACTCTCGACTCCATCCAATAAATGAGAGTGTGTTAAATGCCTTCTTCACCATTCTATCTACCTGAGTCACCATGTTCCTGGAACTCTGCACCTGTACACCTTGGCCTCTTTATTCCACAACACTCTCAATGGTCCTGTGCAAGCCCTTTCCTGATTTGAATTACCAAGGTATAACACTTCACTCTTGGCAGAATTAAATTCCATCTACCTCCCCATGGCCCATCTTCATAACTGATCTGGAATCTATTGTAAACTTAAAATAACCTTACTCACTGTCCACTACAACACTCATTTTGGTGTCATCTGGAAAATTACTAATGGAGCAGAATGTTGAATCCATCAGGGTAGAGATTAGGAATACTAACGGGGGAGGGAAAAGAAATCACTAGTGGGAGTTACCTATAACCCACCAAATAATAATTAATACCACTCGTATCTAGAAAGTTCTCAAGAAAATAGCTTTTTACATGTCCACTCTTACATCTTTTGAAATATCTGCATTATTACAGCAGAGAATATTTAATCTTGAAAATACAAACTGGCCACCTTTATGTCAACCTGTAGGTGCTCTATTATAGAGAGCATTCTGGCCAGCTGTATCAGGTGTTTCATTGGGTTGTTCTTGTACAATCAGATGACAATGAACTTCACAAATATAAAGCTACAATAGAAAACCAAATATTTCACAGATGCAAGTAGCAACAGTTTCTATACTGTTAAATCCTTCTTGTGCCTTATCTACATCATTAAATGCAAAGATAGATTTTTTTCCATCTTATTCCCTGAAAGATGAGAGAATGTATGACTTGAACCAAGTAATTGTATTATGTAAAATATTTCTCACAACATTCTTATTTGCCAATCTTATTTCACACACAGCTAATCACGTTTCCAAAAGGCCCGTCTCATCTACTTTAAAAATTTGCTGTGGTGTGTATTCTCCTTCATCAATATTTTTCTTTTGTAAAGATGGGTAAGCAGTTGCGGCTTCTTTGTCAGCACTAGTGGCCTCACTGTTATCTGTATGTTATTCAATTTTGAGTGATTCTTAAAACAATCAAACCAACCACAACTTTCCATGAAGGTTTCATTTTGCATTGAATTGAATATACCTAGTTTTGGCTGCAAAGCTTAGGAAGCATTCTGATTGGTTAAGAGGAATCACTATTTTCTTGCCCTGCTCACACAATTTCTACATAGTTTTTAAGAGAGGGTAGATAGCAAATGAACATCAATGTCTACGGCAACATCTGCTGAAAAGACTTAAGGGCAAGAAAGTGTGCTCACTGGCTACATCACGGATAGGTATGGAAACACCAATACCCCTGAGCATAAAGCCCTCCAAAAGGTAATGGAGAAAGCCCAGGACATCTCAGGCAAAACCACTTCCACTATTGAATGCAAATACAGAGAATGCAGGTTTCGGAGAGCAGCAGAAATCATCATAGGCCCTCACCATCAACCACATGGTGTGTTCTCGCTGCCGCCATCAGAAAAGTGGTATAGGTGTCATAAGACTCACACCACCAGGTTCAGGAACAGCTGCTACCCCTCCACCATCAGACTCCTCAAGGACAAACTCGATCAGAGACTGATTTAAGGACTCTTGTGCATTTTATTGATTTTCTTTTTGTTCTCTCTGTATTGCACAGTTTGTTTACATTCATTATCTGTTTACAGTTTTATTTGTTACATGTTTTACGCTGTATACAGTTTATTTTTGCATGGTCAGTTGGTGGTAATTCTGCCGTACCCGCAGGAAAAGGAATCTCAGGGTTGTATGTGATGTCATTATGTACGCTGACAATAAATATGAAATTTGAAATGAAATACAGATGCTCCTCTTCATACGATGGTCAGAATTATGATTTTTTCAAAGTTATGATGGCACGACAGCGAAATGCATTCTAATGAAAATACCTGTATGGTACATTTCCATTTGTCCAAAACGCTCAGAACCGAACATGTATCAGTTAACTGCATTTTCCATATTTCTGAGTGGCAGCCAGTTTAAGCAGCAGAATACGTGAATCAGCCATCACTGATCTCAACACCACCCTACTGCCTGGGAAATGCCACCAATGCAACGGAGCTCCCAACGCCACAAGTACCCACCTGAACTCTGGCCCCGGCCACCAACCCATTGGAGCTCCTGTAATGGAGGATTTAGACCAGCTTATGCAAGAATGTATACATGTGAATCAGTAGACATAATCTAAATTCCACCATGGAACTGCATGGATGCAGTTGTCTTTTATTCGTCGCAGACTCTCAGGAGACCTTGAACATAATTAAATCATTTATTCAAAGAGATAAGCTATGATAAACAATTTTTTGGGTAATATAAGTCATGGTCCCACTGCTGAAGTGGAGACTCTGTGAGAGGTGGCAACATCTCTCAGCAAGAAGAACTTCTAGAGTCCAGCTAACGTCCCGGTCGGGGGAGGTGGAGAAGCTGCTACCGGCGCCCCGACAACCTACTACAAGTGTGCGGTCATTGCCTCGCATCAGCAGTTGGGACCAGTCCAGGATTTGATAATTATAATTGGGAAGGGCTTGCATATTGTAGTTTGAAATCAGCTTTTGAATTGGTAATAAACATTTGTATAAACTGAACTGCTCTCGGTATGGGTGTCTATTTTCTTTCGGTAGCTCAAACACTGTGACCATTCTAAAACGAACAAAGTGAGAGGTACAAGTTTACCCAGGACAATTGGTGCTGCGAGCAAGGTTGGTCTCGAGATGTTTCGCCGAAAGAAAGAGATGAGCCCTGAGCAGTTCTTGATTCCGGGATGGCATATTGGCTAATACCCTATCTTTGTTGGGATCACCCATTAGTTGGGATGAGAGGTTAGATCCATCAAGTGCGGGTTGCCACTCTCCTTCAAGAAAGTAAATTTCCTGATAAAAAGGGGACGCTGATGGACGGTTTTTGCCTGCTGGCCACAGCCTTACGCCGCTCCGTTCAGCATGAAGCAGAATTAGTTCAGCGAGAAGTAGAATCCCAGCACAAGAGAGAACAACTAGAGGAGGAGATAGAAGCCATGCAACAACGCTGTTCCATGATGGGCGAGATTGTTCGCACCAGTCAGGACCGAGCCAAAGAATGGGAGGATAAACATGTCCAAACGATCTGCCGTAATATTAAACTCCGGCACCAGCTCTGTGCAGATAAGAAAAAGCAAGGGGTAGAACCTGATCCACATCGTATTCGTGCCATGATAAGGAATGGTGACGATCCTGATGTAATTGATGATTGGGATGGGAATACCTGGTATGATGACAATGGTAGTAATGCAGATACCCCTCGGCATGTGCCTGACGTACTCTCCTCTCTACCCGCTGTTCATGGCCGCCCCGTAAGGCAGCGGACTTTCCAAACAGATGGAGACGGAAAGGGGTATGAAGTAATGGTAGAGATTGAAGGGATAGATGCCCCAGCCTCCCAAGCGGACACAGGGGAAGGTACCCGAACCCCTGCTTATGCTCTATGCCCCCCCCTCTACGGGATGGCCTCGGCCTACTCCCATCCACTGGGTAGATGGACCTGTGGGCCAAAGTGGGAACAGGGGTCGGGAGCCGTCAATGATCCGTGACTTCTCTATAAAAGAGCTGTCCGCCATTTGCCTTGGGTAAACTTATACCTCTCATTTTGTTCGTTTTAGATTGGTCACAGTGTTTGAGCTACCGAAAGAAAATAGACACCCACACCGAGAGCAGTTCAGTTTATACAAATGTTTATTACCAATTCAAAAGCTGATTTCAAACTATAATATGCAAGCCCTTCCCAACTATACTTATCAACGCCTGGACTGGACCCAACTGCCGAAGCGAGGCAACGACTGCACACTTGTAGTAGGTTACCAGGGCGCCGGTAGCAGCTTCTCCACCTCTCCCGACCGGGACGTTGGCTGGACTCTAGAAGTTCTTCTTGCTGAGAGATGTTGCCACCTCTCGGAGAGTCTCAAACTTCAGCAGCGGGACCACGGCCTATATTACCTAAAAACTGCTTACATTTGCATTTGCACCTATTCCCAGCTCAGCAAGAAAGATAAGTGAGCAAGCTAGCATGCTAGGCTTCAACCGAATAACATAATTTTCACCTTATCACTTTGAATACAATGGTTTATTTTGCATCAAGGCTAGGCATCTGACAGTCTGTGACCAAAACAAGCAGGAAGATTAAATGTTCTTGGTACACAGATGTCCTTTCATCAGATAACTGCATCTCTGGCCCCTCGGTGGAATTTAGCTAATGTCTGCTGATTCTAAAACACAAGCAGGTTCTCAGCCTTGCAGAAGCAAAGGCTGCAAAAGTAAAAAACACGGTTTAAATCTCCCATTACATTACACCATTGGAGATCGATTTAGGCAAAAGACAGGAGAAACTCTGGCGGCCGGCTCCTACGTGTTTGGGAACAAGGAGGGAGTAATGTATATTTAACCCCTGAGGAATTGTTGGGATTAGGAACATTGACTACTGATATCCGGGTCACTGCTGAGCTGCGTGGTAGAAGGAGAGGGGTGGATTACTTACTTGCCACTCAAGGGGATGCCCTGTTACGAGTATACCCGACACCAGTAGATTGAAATTTACATTTGCAGAATAATTGGGGCACCCCAGAGCAGTAATTTATCAACAGGAACTGGCCTCTGCCTTGTATGCAGGGCTTTTGAGGCTGTGGGTACGTGGGGGAGCCCTGACGAAGAGATGTTCACTGCCAAAATGCATACCCGATTGGTTCGTTCCGCCCAACCCACTGTACGGGGACTGGTTTTGTCTGTAACTAGTCCGCTAATTGGGCACCCTGTGTCTGAGGCGGTGCACGCCTTATCTGGGTTTCAAGGATTAGAGTTGGGAAGTAAAATTCACTCATGTACAACCAAGGTTACATCAGACAAGCAGGATGAAAGGAGAGGGGGTGCTGCTAATAACGGACCGACAAGAAAGGTCCTTTTTCTAACCTTGTTAAAGTTAGGCGTACCTAAAAGTGATATTGATGGGAAACTTACTGCTGTCCTTTATGTCCTTTATAAGAGGAAGGCAGGGGAACATCATCCCCAGCTGTTGAGTCCTCCTGGCCCAGCTGTGCCTTCTGCTCCCACTGCTGCTCCTATCGAGCCAGCTTCTCTTGCTCCAGTTACCCGTGATGAGATACAACAATTGGTTAAAAAGGCTCTTATGGATAATAGTAACATGTGGTCCTGGAAGCCCCCGAATCCTACTAAGGCATGAGGGTGCGGGCGGGATTCCCGTGTCTACTCCATTGAGATACAGCGGATACACGGGGACCTGCGGCCCTACATACCGTTAACAGTCCATTGGGGTGGGGGTAATGACCGCCAATATTTGGCCTTGGTCGATACCGGTGCGGAGCACTCGGTGATTCCGGGTAACCCCAACCTCTGGACTGGACCGACATTTCGAATAGAGGGGATGGGAGGAGCGATCACCCTGGCGAAGGAAATAAAAGTCCGCGCCACGGTGGGTGATGGTTACATGCCTTGGTGGCTGCCACTGACGAGTGTATCCTGGGTATTAATATGTTGCCCGGTATGGCCCTAAATACTAGCCAAGGGGGATTTGCATTTGGAATTCGGACTATTACAAAAAGACTAGTGGTGGGTCGCGCTAAGTGGGATCCTGTGATGGTGCCTCCTTCCCCAAAACCAGTGTGCATTCCACAATATCACCTCCCTGGAGGGCAAGAAGAGATTACTGCCACCATCGATGCTTTGCAAGAGGAAGGGGTAGTGAGACCCGCAACGTCATCCTTTAATAGCCATGTTTGGCCAGTCCAGAGCCGGATGGCTCCTGGAGAATGACAGTTGATTATCGTTTCCTGAACAAACATTCCCCACCACTTGCTTTGGCAGTTCCGGACATTGTCACCCTTATTGAAAACATTGCTACTGAGAACTCAGGAACATGGTATGCTGTTATTGATCTCGCTAATGCCTTCTTCAGTATTCTTATAGCTGAGGTCTCACAGGATCAGTTCGCCTTTACCTGAAAGGGGCGTCAGTATACCTTCACCCGCCTCCCTCAGCGCTATGTACACTTTCCCACTATTTGCCTCATGGTGTAAATTAGATTATGTCTTCTGATTCAACTGCATCCCTGGGCCCCATGGTGGAATTTAGATTATGTCTACTGATTCACATGTATACATTCTTGCATAAGCTGGTCTAAATCCTCCATTACAGCTCCTGAGACCACAGCCGCCGACCCAAACACTGGCCCTGGCCACAGACTCACCAGAACTCCCAACACCATGGCCGTTAACTCCAGCCTTGGTCCCAGCTACCTACCTAACAGAACTCCTGATATCACGGCAGTAAACTTTAACCCAGACCCCAACCAACTACTCATCAGAGCTCCCGATGCTTCAACCCCCAACTTCAGCATTCAACCAGTCCACCTATCTGCAGGAGATCTCGATGCTGATGCCGCTGAGTCTCACCTGAGCCCCAGCCACCCTCAGGCCAGAGCTTCCTGGGAGCGAGAGGTCTCCGCTCCAATCCCAGCCCAGTAGCATCAGTATAATATTGTACAGTATCAGCGGTTAAAACAACAATAAAGAACAAGGGAAGGTTTTTCAAGCACAAAATAAAATTTAATTCTTACCTTGATGAGTACTCGAGAGCTCCGTTGGATTCAAAATGGTACTAATACTGTATACAGTATCATGTCGCCATGATTTTCACGGATAACTGGTAACTTCAATAAAGCGGGTTTCAGGTAATCTGAAATGTATTGTACATAGTCACTTGGTACGGTAGCTTCACAATTCGCCGCATGGTGATGTTGGTGTGACTCTCATCGCTATATTTTTATCAATAAAAATTGTTTTTTGCATGTGGATTAAAAGGTATTCAACATTTGATTATAAAATAGAGTTTGTGTTAGATAAATTTGCCCAGCTGCAGGCAAAAGTAAGAGTTCTGAGCATGTTTAAGGTAGGCTATGTATGATTTTTCCACTTACGATGGATTTATCAGAACGTAACCCTATTGTAAGTTGAAGAGCAGTTGTATTGACTTTAATCATTTGCTGCTCTCCACAAAATCTGAGCCATTGCCAAATGCCTTGGCAATAATACCTACCAGATAATTTGACAATCATCTTATTTTTCTACACTTCACAGTAACATGTCAACGTCTTCCCCAAGACATTTTTGAAACCTGACCTACATTTGGTCTGTTAGTTTTGTTTAATTTTACTTCAGTGCTCTTTTAGAGAAGAAACATTGTGTATATTGTCATGATAATGAATATGTATGAGATGTACTGGAAGTCACGTGGTATGAGAGAGAGATAAGAGCACAAGCAGGAGAACAAAGGAAACTGGAAAATAAAGACACTGAGAAGTTTACCTGATAAAACTTGTGTTCGATGTATTAATAACTTCACATTTTGGGCCACAAATGTGACATTGGCGACAAGGATGAAAGAAACTAGAAGAAAATTAAAACTAAACAAGATTACAGAGGATTACAGACAATTTCAAGGTGATAAGAATTTTCTCTTTGACTCAGTACTTTTGGGGCTGGAATATTTCCTCATGGCTGGGGCAGACGGTGACTTTCTTATACATAGTGGAATTGCTCATTTTGACCCAACGGGTGATGCAAGCTCTGTAAGTGTGAAGTGGAAGGCATGGCTGGAAGAATTTGAATCCTACGCCGACAGTCGTGGCCTATTTCTAGATACCGGTACAGTTGAACAAAAAGCGCAGAGAAGGGCGTTACTTCTTTTCACTGCTGGTCCCACAGTTCGGGAAACATTTAAGACACTTTTGAATACTGGAAGAAAGGATGAAAGAATACTGGAAGAAAGCAGTAGATGCATTAAATGCACACTATATAGTGACACCGAATGCTACATTTCAACGCCATTTGTTTCGGAGAACGAGACAAGAAGATGGCCAGACAATTGCTCAGTACGTGACGAGACTACGCCAGCTAGCTGTTGGATGCAATTACATGCCAGCTGATTTGGACAACCAATTATTGGATCAAGTCGTACAGCACTGCAGATCAGATAAACTCAGAAGACGTCTACTGGAAAGAGGGAGTGAGTTGGAACTCACCGATGCTTTAGCCATTGCTGCTGCATTAGAGGCTGTTGAAGGGCAATTTCATACCATGACCCTGAAAGACAACTCAAGTCAGCAAATTAAGAGGCTCTCACATCGCCATAACCAGCCAAGATATACGTCGACACAGGACGTGGAGTGTTATCGATGTGGAAACCGAGGTCACTTTGGAAAAGACCCATATTGCCCGGCCAAAGGCAAAGTTTGAAGAAAGTGTGGAGGTAAGGACCACTTTGCAAAGAAGTGCAAAAGCAAGTCCAATGCAGACCAGAAGAGGAAGAGTACAACTTCCAAAGGCAAAGCCTGGGGGAAAGGAAAGTATCCTGGAAAGAAAGATACCATTCGCCAGATAGACGGTGACGATGATGATACCCAGGAGGAACAGAGGTGTTACCAATTTACGTTGAATGAAGTACATCATGAGAAGGTCCAAGTGATCATTGGTGGAGTGACAGTGCAGGTCATTGTAGACTCAAGCAGCGACAGTAAAGTGATTGATCGACATTTATGGGAGAAGTTGAAAAGGAAAAAGATCATCTGTACCTCAAAGAAGTGTTCCAAGAAACTGTATCCATACACAGCAACCAAGCCATTGCAGACCATTGGATGTTTTACTGCAACTGTTGAAGCTGGAGATAAGTACACCGAAGCAGAGTTTATGGTCATAGAAGAGAGGGGAGAACCATTGCTGAGTAGAAGCACAGCGCAAGACCTGGCAATACTTCATATTGGAGCTTGTGTCAATTCAATTCAGTCATACGAGGATATGAAGCAAGAATTCCCCGCAGTCTTCCAAGGAGTAGGAAAGCTGAAAGGTCGACAATTGAAGCTAGCGGTAGATGAAACGGTCAAACCCAAGGCACAACCAATGCACCGAACTCCGTTTGGACTTCGTGGGAAAGTCGAAGCCAAAATTAAAGAATTGATCGAACAAGACATTATTGAACCGGTGGAACATTCGACACAATGGATCAGTCCCGTAGTGATTGTGCCCAAACCAAAGGGTGACATAAGACTATGTGTTGACATGAGAATGGCCAATGAAGCTATAATTAGAGAACGTCACCCTATACCAACAGTGGAGGAAATACTTCAAGAACGAACTACCAGCAAGGTATTCTCAAAAATGGGGCTATCATCAATTAGAGCTGGATCCAGGTTCCCGAGATGTAACAACATTTGTGACTCACTGTGGATTGTATCGTTACAAAAGACTATCATTTGGAATTAATGCAGCTTCGGAGATCTACCAGTATTAAATCCATCGAGTGATTCAAGGCATTCCTGGAGTTGCCAACATTTCTGACGACATCATAGTCCATGCACCAACGAAGGAAGAGCATGACAAACGGTTGAGGCATGTACTATCTAGATTACAAGAGGCAAGCCTTACCGTGAATGGAAACAAGTGCCAGTTCGGTGTGTCAGAAATGGACTTCATGGGACACAGACTTACACGGGAAGGACTAAACCTTGCAGAGGCCAAGGTGAAAGCTATTGAAGAGGCACGTGCACCTCAGAACGCAACAGAGGTGAGGAGTTTCCTGGGATTGGTCAATTTTTGTGCAAAGTTCATTCCTAATTTCGCTACAGTGGCAGAACCACTAAGGAAACTAACCAGGAAAGGTGTACCATTTCATTTTGGATCTGAGCAGAAGAAAGCGTTCACAGCGCTGAAGCAAAGCCTGACAGATGCAAAAACTCTTGGATATTACGATCCGGCAGCATCAACCAAAGTCATAGCGGATGCCAGCCTGGTTGGTTTAGGAGCCGTGTTGGTCCAGATGCATGATGGAGGACCAAGAATCATTGCCTATGCCAGCAGATCGTTATCAGATGTGGAAAGAAGATACTCTCAGACAGAGAAAGAAGCACTCGGACTTGTATGGGCCTGTGAGAGGTTCCATGCATATTTATACGGCATTGAATTTGAACTCATCACAGATCATAAGCCATTAGAGGTGATCTATGCACCTAGATCCAAACCATGTGCCAGAATAGAGAGATGGGTACTCAGACTACAACCCTACAAATATAAAGTAATCCACATTGCAGGGAAAGCAAACATTGCAGATCCGCTGTCCAGATTGGTGAAGGATGGTGGTCCACAATCCAAGTCAGAATTGGGAGCAGAAACAGAGAGCTTTGTACGCTTCGTAGCTATTCAGTCGACACCGAAAGCTGTGACTACGAAGGAAGTCGAGAGAGAATCCGAACGTGATCCAGAACTTATGGAAGTAAGAGAATGCATACAGAGTGGACAATGGGACAAGTGTACTCACAAGTCTTACATTCCCATTAGAGACGAACTTTGTTGCATCGGACAGTGTGTATTAAGAGGTTGCAGATTGGTGATACCGCAAAGATTGAGACCGAAGATCGTATCCTTAGTGCATGAAGGACACCTAGGTATTGTTGGTACCAAGCAAAACCTCAGAACCAAGGTATGGTGGCCAGGTTGTGATAAAGACGCAGAGAAATTTGTTAAAACTTGTCACGGATGTCAAATCATAAGTAGGAGTAATCTGCCAGAACCGATCCGGAGTACGCAACTCCCGACAGGACCATGGATCGACGTAGCTGTTGATTTTCTTGGACCTTTACCAACGGGTGAATCAATTATGGTAGTGATAGATTGCTACAGCAGATACTATGAGTACGTGGTGTTGTAGTCCACAACCACTGAAAAAACAATACAAGCATTAGCAGAGATATTTGCAAGATATGGATTACCTGTTACATTATACTCTGACAATGGTCCACAATTAATTTCAGAGACATTTGCGGAATACATGAGGACCACAGGTATCCACCATCATAAAGTAACTCCGAAATGGCCGCAAGCCAACGGAGAAGTAGAAAGACAAAATCAGTCCATTGAAAAACGATTGAGGATTGCACACGCAGAAGGACAAAATTGGCGAGAAGCATTGCTATCTTATTTGGCTGTCTATCGAGCAACGCCTCATGCAACCACTGGAAAAAGTCCTGCAGAAGCATTTTTTGGGAGAAAAATCCGCACAAGAATGCCAGAAGTAAAGAAAATCCGAGACGACCAGGAGATGAGGGACCACGATGCTGAAAAGAAAGGTGCAGCAAAGCTGTACACAGATTCAAAACGTGGAGCCAAGTACTCAGACATCATGCCAGGAGATAATGTTCTAGTGAGGCATGAAACTGGCGGTAAGCTAGACACACCTTATTACCATCAACCCTATACTGTCATATCCAGAAGTGGCAGTATGGTGACAGTCAAGTCTCCGACTGGAGTCCTGTATAAGAGAAATGTATCAGGTGTAAAAAGGTACCAGTCCAGAGATACATCGAGCGGAGAGGTTGAAAGGCCAATACGAGATGCTGAAACTGAGAAACCTGATGATGTTCCAGAGGCAGTTACCAGCACTCCTGATGAAGTGACTAGAGCGCCAGAAGCCGTGGCGAGCAGTATTTCCGACGCTGAGAGTGAACAACCGAGAAGCGACGACAATATCGCAGGCAGGCCGAAACGAAACCGGAAAGTGCCCAAACGATACGAAGACTTTGTGCCATAGTTTTAATAAGAACTTTGGGACAGTATTTTAATCTTATATCATAAAGTGCATGTATGAGTGCTGTAGGAAGTAAATTTTATGTAGTTGAGTTATAGTATTACCATTAGTTACGATGTTTGTAGGTTTCCGAGGGATATTGATAAGTGAAGGTAAAGTTTATTTCTGATTAAAGGAGGGATGTCATGATAATGAATATGTATGAGATGTACCGGAAGTCACGTGGTATGAGAGAGAGATAAGAGCACAAGCAGGAGAACAAAGGAAATTGGAGAATAAAGACTCGGAGAAGTTTACCTGATAAAACTTGTGTTTGATGTTTTATTAACTTCACATTTGGGGCCACAAATGTGACATATATATATTTTAAAAATTCCCTTCGAAAATAAACCAAGTCTCAAGAGATACAACTGACACTGAACAAGACTTGGAAAAATTTAAACTCTTCATTGTGTAATCGCATTCATTAGTATTCCTTGAAATTTATTAGAATATTTAGTCAATATTTGAATCCATTATAATTCTGTAATAAATACACAGATTAAGAAACATACTTTATACCCTATTACGTAGTTTCATAACTAGAGTTTTGTCTAATAGAAAATAATCTATGCTTCTAACCTTATATAGAGGGAACACATTCATTTTAAAATAAAGTATTTTAATACAATGAAAAGAAAACATGTTGCACCACCTACTTTATAACCGTATCTGCTGCAGATCCTGCAGCCCCAAAATGAAGCTTATACAATTTACCAAGAGAAGCAATTGGGAAGACTAATTTTAAAGAAATTACCAAATTTCCTCAGTCTTTTATTTTGGCAGCTATGCAAGACCTGAAGCAGATAACCAGGCGTCAAAAATGTGGTGCTTCAATGTGGATCTTCCATGACATGAACACACCATACATCTTTACAAAACTTGTTCTCATTAAGTGGCAAAGCAATGGTCCTAAAACAGGTTCCATCAGATTCTCAAACCCAATTTACAATTATCACGCTATAAAGAAGCGAAATAGTTTTGAACTTTTTTAAAAAAAGCAAACCATTAATTGAAATTAAGAATCCTTTGGTACATCTGTTGGTGAGGTGTATTGCATATGTATGCTGCTTTCAGTCCAAACTAGTTTTGGTGATACACCAGGAAGTTGAATGACAGTATAAAAGTAAATTAATCTGCTGTGTACCCATCAATCCTAAAATCTAACTGAAGAAGAAAACTATAAATAGACTATTAAATGTAGATTTTTTTCTGGATTCTTGCTGGTTGAGCACATCCCAAGTACATTTTTTTTAAATGTGTCAACGTGTGATTCAATTATTAAAAAGTTACAATAATACTACAAAAATGCAAATTCAATGTCCATGTTAAACTAAATGGAGAAAAAGATAAAAGAGAGAAGGAACAAAATAAGAGAACCCTCCCACCCACAGAAAGAAAGAAGAAAAAGTAAGAAAAGAAAAAGATTGGTTCATCTTGGATAAACCCCTCTCTCATCAAGAGACAAATAACTTGACTTATCTAGGGACCTCGGTGCTGCAAGCACTGGTGGGGGGGGGGGGGGGGGGGGGAATCGTTAAAGATTTACCCTGATGTACCTTAGGTATGTTTTGTTCATCTCGTCATAGACAGGAGAATGGCAACCAAGACAGGAGAATATTCCTCTTGCAAAATGTGAATCATCAGGGAAGCCAGCAGTATCCCTGACAACTTCATCTGCGAGAAGTACATCCAGCTACAGCTCCTGACAAGTCAAGTTAAGGGATTGGAGCTGGGGTTGGATGAACATCTCATCATTCGGGATGCATAGGGGGTGATAGAAAGGGACACTATTACACCTACGAGGCAGGAGGCGTGTAGATGGGTGGCAGGAGAGGGAAAGGGAACATGTAAGCAGTGGAGGGTACTACTGTAGTTGTGCCCCCCAATTAACAAGCATACTATTTTGGATAATATTGGGGTGGGGGAGAACCTACCAAGGATAAGCCACAGAGATCAGGTCTCTGGCACACAGTCTGGTCCTGTGGGAAAGAAGGGAAGGGAGGTGAACTGTAGCAATAGGGGATTCCATAGTTAGGGGGACAGATAATAGGTTCTGCAGAAGAGATAAAGTATCCCGGATGGTATGTTGCCTCCCTGGTGCTAGGATCTGAGATATCTCAAATCAAGTTCACAGCTTTCTCAGGAGGGAGAGTGAGCAGCCAGATGTCGCAGCTCACATAGGGACCAATGACATAGGGAGGAAGGACGAGGAGGTCCTGCAAGGAGAGTTCATGGAGTTAGGCACGAGGTTGAAGTATAGGACCTCCAGCGTTGTGATCTCAGGATTGCTACCCATGCCACATGCTAGTGAGGTTAGAAATAGAAGGATAAAGCAACTTAACACATGGCTAAAGACCTGCTGCAGGAGGGAGGGCTTCAGGTTTATGGATCATTGGGCTCTCTTCTAGGGAAGGTGGGTCCTGTTCCAATGGGATGGTTTGCATCTGAACTGGAAGGAGACTAATATCCTTGTGGGAAGGTTTGCTAGTGCTGCTCCAGTCGGTTTAAGATTGATTTGCAGGGGGAGGGGGACCAGAGTGCCAGAGCAGATAGAGGAGTGGAGGAGAGAAAAGATTATGTTAAAATTGAATGTGGTGGAAATGTTCTCAGGGGTATTTATTTCAATGCAAGGAGTACTGTAGGAAATACAGATGAGCTTAGAGCATGGATTGCTACATAGAATTAAGGCATTGTGGCCATTTGTGAAGTTTGGTTGTAGGACTGGCAGCTCAATATTCCAGCCTTCTGTTGCTTTAGACGTGATAGAACTAGTGGGGGAGAGATGAAAGGTGGAGGAGGGGGGATTGTTCTTCAGGGAAAATCTCACAGCTGTGCTCAGGCAGGACAGACCAGAGGGTTCATCTACTGAGGCTATATGAGTGAAGCTGAGAACTGAAAATGTATGAACACACTCATGGGGTTGTATTATAGATGGCCCAATAGTCAGCAAGAATTGGAGGTGCAAATCTGTAGAGAGATAGCAGACAGCTCAGGAAACATAGGGTTGTGTTAGTAGAAGATTTTAACTTTCCACAAAGTGACTGGGATTCCCATATTGTAAAAGGGCTGGATGGCTTGAAGTTTGTAAAATGTGTTCAGGAAAGTTTTCTAAATTAATAAATAGAGGTACCAACTAGAGAGAGTGCAATACTGGATCTCCGATTAAGGAACGAGACAGGACGGGGACAGAAGTAAGTGTGGGGAACATTTTGGGTCCAGTGATCATAATGCCATTAGTTTCAAGTTAATTATGGAGAAGGATAGGTCTGGGGCTCAGGTTGAGATTATAAATTGGAGTAAAGCCAATTTTGAGAAAATGAGAAAGGATCTAGAATGCGCAAATTGGATAAATTGTTTTCAGGCAAGGAAGTGCAGGTTAAGTGGAAAATCTTCAAAGGAGTACAGAGTATGTTTGTTCCTGTCAGGACCAAAGGCAAGAATGCATAGGGAACCTTGATTTTTGAGGCATATTGGGGATCTGGTTTGGAAGAAGAGAGAGGTGTATAACAGGTTTAAGCAACACAGAGGAAATTAGTTATTTGAGGAGTATAAAAATGCAAAAAAACTCAAGAAAGAAATCAGGAAAGCTAAAAGAGGAGATGAGGTTGTTTTGAAAATCTGAAGGGTTTCTGCAGGTATATTAAGAGCAAAAGGAATAGTAAGGGATAAAATTGGTCTCATCGAAGAACAGAGTGGCTGGATTTGTATGGAGCCACTATTCACTCAGGAAAAGGGAACAGAATCATGGGAAGTAAGGAAAACAATCAGTGAGGTCATGGAATCTACACAGATTATAAAGAGGAAGAGGTGCTTGCTGTCTTAAAGCAAATATGCATGGATAAATCCCCAAGGCCTGACAAAATATTCGGACATTGAGGGAGGCTAGTGTAGAAATTGCAAGGGCTCTTGCAGAAATATTTAAAATGTCCTTGGTCATGGATTTTATAAATATGCTATGTTTTTTGCAAATGTTGCACCCATACACCCAAATAATATGTTTAAATTTGTAATAATGACCTTTCTATGCCTCTAGACCTGTGAGATTCTCCTCTGAATTGTATTGAAGAATTTTTATATGTATGTTAAGCATCATCTTTCTGTGCAATCGTGAAATTTTTCTCTTTTTCTTTCTTTTCTCTCTATGCTTATTAAGCTATATTATATCTTTTATATTAATTATTTTTAGGGCTGGAGTTTGGGAGGAGAAGTTTTGGGGTGGGGTTAATACTAACATGTATGTAATATGTTTTGTTTCTTAAGGAACCTGTATTACTATATTAATTCTGATTACTGCATGGAGAAAACTTTAAATAAAATATTCAAAAAAAAGTAATGGGTATGTTGTCAGAGGATTAGAGGGTAGCTCACATGGTTCCATTGTTTAAAAAAGGGCTCCAAAAGTAACCCTGGAAATTATAGGCCAGTGAGTCTGACTTCAGTCGAAGGTAAATTATTGGAAGGTGTTCTAAGAGATCGGATATACAATTATTTGGATAGCCATGGACTGATTAGAGATAGTCAATATGGGTTTATGCGAGGTAGGTCGTATTTAACTAATCTTATAGAGTTTTTCCAAGGAGGTTACCAGGAAGGTTGACGAAGGAAAGGCTGTGGATTTTGTCTACATAGACTTTAATAAGGCCTTTGATAAGGTTAGTTCAGGAAGGTTCAGATGCTAGATACTCATGGTGAAGTAATGAACTGGATTCGACAATGGCTGGATGGGATAAGTCAGAGAGAAGAGGTGGATGATTGCTTCTCAGACTGGAGGCCTGTGACAAGTAGTGTGATCAGTATTGGGACCATTGTTGTTTGTCATCTATATCAATAATCTGGATGATAATGTGGTAAATTGGATCAGCAGGTTTGCAGATGATACAACATTTGCAGGTGTTGTGGACAGCAAATAAGGTTTTCAAAGCTTGCAGAGGGGTTTGGACCAGCTGGAAAAATGGGCTGCAAAATGGCAGATGGAATTTGATGCAGACAAGTGTGAGGTGTTGTATTTTGTAAGTACAAATCAAGAAAGAACATACACAGTGAATAATAGAACACTGAGGAGTGTGGTAGGACAGAGGGACAGAGGGATCTGGAAATACAGATACATAATTCCTTGAAGGTGGATAGGGTTGTAAAGAGAGCTTTTTAGCATATTGGCCTTCATTAATTAAAGTAATGAGAACAGTAGTTGGGATGTTGTGTTAAAGTTGTATGACAGCAATGAGGCCAAATTTGGAGTATTGTGTGCAATTTTGGTCACCTAACTGCAGGAAAGATATCAATGAGATAGAAAGAGTACAGAGAAGATTTACTAGTATGTTGCCTGGACTTCAGGAACTGAATTATAGGGAAAAGTTAAACAGGTTTGGACTTTATTCCCTGGAGCTTAGAAGAATAAGGGAAGATTTGATTGAGGTATTTAAAATTGAGGGGGACAGACAGAGTAAATATAGATAGGCTTTTTCCACTGAGGGTAGGTAAGGTACAAATCAGAGGACATCGGTTAAGAGCGAAAGAAGAAAAGTTCAGGGGGAACATAAGGGTGTGGAACGAGCTTCCAGATGAAGTGGTGATTGGTCACTTTTAATATTTAAGAGGAATTCAGACAGATGTATGGATGGGGGAAGTATGGTCTGGGCGCAGATCAGTGGGACTAGGCAGAAAAAATGGTTCAGCACAGACTAGAAGGGTCAAAGAAACCTGTTTCTGTTCTGTTATGTTCGATGCTCCCTTTTTTTTAAAAAAACACACACACACTAAGGTTTAAGGTGAGAGGGGAAACTTTAAAGAAGATTTGCAAGACAATTTTTTTCCCCCCCAACACAAAAACTGATAAGTACCTAGGAAGGTGTAAAGGTTCCATTAATGTCACATAATACTACATTTAGAATGTAACATACATGAAATTCTTTAACTTTTGTAAGGCTGACAGAGAGTCGCCACTTGTCCAGCATCCCTCACAGAAACCTACTGCACCTAGTGTTCCTAGGTCCTCTTCCCCTCCAAGTACTGACCAGGCCTGAACCTGCTTAGCTTCTGAGATCAGACAATCTTAAGCATATTCAGACTATTAGGCTTCTGAGCAAGAATCAGATACAATAGCAATGTAACAGGCATTTATGCAGTCACAAACAGGCAAGAAATAGAGGGATATAGACCACGGCATGGTGACGGGATTAGTTTAAATTGGCATTATGGTTGTTGCAGGTCGGGTGAACCAAAGGACCCATTTTTGTGCAGTACCTTTGGACACTATGTTCTAAATGATTCTGCAAAGAAAAAGGGTTTACCTCAAATAATGGGTAGGGCAGGTACCTTTTAGAACTCAGATTTGCTTTCAATTTGAATTACAAATCTATTTTTGGTGAGTAGGCACAGGTTTCTGGTAGCTGCAGCCAGATTTAAAACAAAAAATTTGGTGTTAGATATTGAATGCTGAAATAAAAGGCTAAAGCTCCAAAAAGGAGCTTTTGCTGACAAATGAGGTAATAAAGTTAATAGCGCCAATGTGAAAGACCTGCCACAGGTTGTTGTTTTTTACATCAGCCAAAGGATAGACATTATGAAAAAAAGGAAACAATGCAAAAGAAGCAAAAATAAATCTGAAAGCAATTTCAAATAAAACTAAAATATTGAATAAATAACTTGAGGAATAGGCAGCTTCAGAAAATGTAGAAAGGCAGATATGGGTGATACTATAATTGAAAATGGTAGGATTGTTAAAAAGTGCAATATAGCTGACTTGATAATAGATAAGGCAGTCAAAATCAAAAAAGATGAATAAAACCTAAGGGTTTCAAAAATGGGTAATTTAAGACCAAAACAATCTTGAGATGGTTACAGTATTAGAATATTAAAAGATTTTCTATGGCTTGGCATCGCGGACGAAGATTTATGGAGGGGTTATGTCCACGTCAGCTGCAGGCTCATTTGTGGCTGACAAGTCCGATGCGGGACAGGCAGACACGGTTGCAGTGGTTGCAGGGGAAAATTGGTGGGTTGGGGTTGGGTGTTGGGTTTTTCCTCCTTTGTCTTTTGTCAGTGAGGAGGGCTCTGCGGTCTTCTTCAAAGGAGGTTGCTGCCCGCCGAACTGTGAGGCGCCAAGATGAACGGTTTGAGGCGAGATCAGCCCACTGACGGTGGTCAATGGGGCAGGCACCAAGAGATTTCTTTAGGCAGTCCTTGTACCTCTTCTTTGGTGCACCTCTGTCATGGTGGCCAGTGGAGAGCTCGCCATAGAACACGATCTTGGGAAGGCGATGGTCCTCCATTCTGGAGACGTGACCTACCCAGCGCAGTTGGATCTTCAGCAGCGTGGATTCGATGTTGTCGGCCTCTGCCATCTTGAGTACTTCGATGTTGGAGATGAAGTCATTCCAATGAATGTTGAGGATAGAACGGAGGCAACGCTGGTGGAAGCGTTCTAGGAGCCGTAGGTGATGCCGGTAAAGGACCCATGATTCGGAGCCGAACTGGAGCGTGGGTATGACAATGGCTCCGTATATGCTAATCTTTGTGAGGTTTTTCAGTTGGTTTTTTTTCCAGACTCTTTTGTGTAGTCTTCCAAAGGCGCTATTTGCCTTGGCGAGTCTGTTGTCTATCTCGTTGTCGATCCTTGCATCCGATGAAATGGTGCAGCTGAGATAGGTAAACTGGTTGACCGTTTTGAGTTTTGTGTGCCCGATGGAGATGTGGGGGGGCTGGTAGTCATGGTGGGGAGCTGGCTGATGGAGGACCTCAGTTTTCTTCAGGCTGACTTCCAGGCCAAACATTTTGGCAGTTTCCACAAAACAGGACGTCAAGCGCTGAAGATATAGACAAGGAAATTACACATGCATTCACAATAATCTATCCATGATCCCTCAATTCAGGGATAGCGTTAATCAATTGGAAAATCACCAAATGCATCTTTTTGTTTAAAATGGGAGTTGCTTTCTGTGCAACTGTCAATATTATGTTGTAAGGAAATTAGTTGAATGTGAAATTTGCTACCAAATTTAGTGGTTATATTGATACATCATATGTAGTTATGAATAAATATTTTAACATTAGAAACAAATCCATTAAGATTTATTCTTCACTAAATTTGAATGAATTTAATACTTAAAAAAAAATCAGAAGTCATAACCAAACTAGTTTCCTTTACCTGAAAACAAAAATCATTCAGTCATCTCCAACATGACACTTCTACAATCAGTCTCGACATTTCTAGGGATGATGTCCTAATCCTTAATGTGTCTCAGAAGAATACAGGAGGGCAGGGATCACTACTGCCCATTTTAATGCCAAGTCTGAGCTCTTGATCTTCAAAGCAAACTTCTCAACTAACCAAAGGGTGTGCTGGTGCACCGATGGCAGAGATGACTTTCATCATTTTATTCTTTACTGAGTGGTGTCTCTGGTGATCCATGTTTTCCAAGGCAGCATTATGATCCTTCATTGTTAAAGAAGGAAGAGAGCATGGTACAGATCCTTTGTCCTTCAGATATTAAATGTAAGACCCTTCCTCGTGAATAAGGCAGAGCAGCTTAGAGCTCTGCTTAAATGCATGCTCAATTCCCAAGTCTGGGTGACCTTGATTCTGGAGTGCAGTCATTGTTGGTTGAATAGTTTCCTTTTTGTTCATAAGATCAATTCAGTGGGAATTTTGTTGGAGGCAAGATATTGTAGTGCAATGAGAACCACTGAAATGGGCACAGGGCAATAGAGGAAACTCTTTGAAAACAACTCTACAAGAAATTTGTGAGTTTTGAGAAGTCTGATGCCTCACACTTACTCCATAATTGGTTTTGAACAGCAGTAAATTTGTTTGATACTCCTCTTCAGGGAAATTGGCTTTATGTGGGTCCCATTATTTTGGATCACAGCTTGCAAGCCATCATGAAGCAAGTTTTAGAATGAGGTAAGGTTGGCAGATGTTATAAAACAAGTCTTCCTTCCCCTCTTACATGGTTTGTTCATCATCACATCTTCAACTACCTACCATAGAATCAGAAATTTACTATTTGCAGGCCAAATTCTTTCAGGTTCCAATAACCTCCTCATTCTCAAGATCACTTCTGACATCCCTTCACTCACCCAGATTTCATCCCTTCTAGCTTTAGCATTCTTGAACAGATTTCCCATTCTTGCTATTATTCCACAATTGTTAGCCCTTCTGATGTTTCCCCACTCTCTTTTAACATTCTTAAAACTATTTGCTTTAATTAAAAACTTGCTAACTTCTATTATTATTTTCTTTAGTGCTGGTTTCAGTTTTTCCAATGGGATTTTAGCGAAGACCACCTGGACATTTGTAAAGGAACTATAGAAATGCAAAGAGAAGGTTTAATTAATATGCTTATTTATCCTATTCATCAATCATCGTCGAGACCTTATGAAAACATCACAACAAACTTTTATTCATTCAAAGTGTTCAATATATAAAAGGCCATTTCAAGCATTTCAATTATCAAAATTTTGGACAATAAGCTAAAGATTACTATATTTGATCATAATACTAGGTCTTGGCCATTCTTTTTAATGTTGAGGGCTTTTTACAATAAGAGTTAAGTAAGGAACTCTAAAGTATTTGTGGCTTAAAGGATGAGTTGCAGATGAAAGTAAATGGAGTAAAGAGAGAGAACATACAAAAGGGAAATGGGATTAGTATAAATAGCTGCATGGAATTGGTGGGCAGAAGGAGCTGTGATTCTGGGTGTTCAACTCTGACTCTAAATGTTAAAAAAAAGTCAAAACCATTATTTTCAATCTCTACCTAATGCTTTCCCAGCCTTTGACAAGTGCAAAGAACAAATCAACACAGGAATCAGTTCTTCAGTCAATAAAGTCTGTACAAATTAAACTAAAAATGTGTATTTGGATTAGATTCATGGCTTTCTATGTTCAGTGATTCATGTTCCTATCAAGAAACTACTTAAATGTTGTGATAGCTGCCTTGCGTCTCCTCAAGCAACAAATTCAAAATTCCATCCATTCCCTTTGTAAAGAAAATTACCCTCAGATCCCCACGATACCTCCCATTTCTCTTGCTAAAGCTATGCCTTCTTGTCTAAGAAACCTCAACAAGAGGAATAAATCCTTAATGTCTACCCATGTATCCAACTTATAATTTTATATAGCTCCATTAGGTCACCCCTTAGTTTTGTCTGCTCCAGGGACAATAAATCCAGCCGAAACAATCTCTCCTTACATCCCAGGCAATATCCAGGTAAATCTAGTCTGAAACCCTCTCCTGTGCAAACACAACCTACATTTTGTTCATACCTTGAAGGGCTCAAACCCGAAACATTGGTTATATATCTTTATCTTATAGTTGGACCTGCTGAGTTTCTCCAGCTTTGTGTTTTTACATTCTTGCTACAGCGTTGCAATCTGAACTGTGCAAAATATTCCAAGTGTGGCCTAACAAATGCTTTAATAATATTGTAACATGATGTTCAATCTATGCCCCAAATGATGAAGTCAAAGCTTTCTTCACTACCTTCTCCACCTGTGATGTCACTTTCAGGAATTTATGGATTGTTCCTGTCGAGATCCTTCGGTTCATCAACAATCACTGGAGCCTTACCATTTACCAAAGTATGTCCCACCCTTGTTTGCCCTTTCAAAACTGCATCCTATTTCACTTAACAAGATAAAACTGCATCTGCCATAACTCTTGCAAACTTTCAGATGATCTACATTATATCATGGTCTGGCCCAGAACACCTTTCCTTGTTATCCACAATACCACCTACTTTCACGTTGTTACGTACTAAACCACCAACAATAGAAATTTACTGCTGTTCAAAACCAATTATGGAGTAAGTGTGAGGCATCAGACTTCTCAAAACTCACAAATTTCTTGTAGAGTTGTTTTCAAAGAGTTTCCTCTCTTGCATCGAGGTTTCAGTACTGCATGATTATTTCACAAACCCAGGCAAGGATTAGACGAAGTGCCATGTAGAAATATCACAATGAATCAAAGAGACAGCTGAAGTGGCTCTTCCTCACCACTGTTTGTGTATCTTTAATGGTAACGAGAATACAATCAGGGACCCATTCCTCAGAGTGTCTGCAATTTCTGATCTCAGATGTTCTTTGGCATAATATTAAAATGCAGCTTTTCAAATGTCTTTCATCATGTGACATGACATCACTGCTGATTTCTGTTTGAAGATTCTCTCTTCCAAAGGTTTTACAAGCAAAAGCTTCCAGATTGTCTGCACAGCTCAACAAGCAGAATGACTGTGTACACACATGCTCCTCCTTAGCAAACACCATTGCCTTAGGTCCAATGAAGAATCATTTCAGTTTTTATGGTTGTTTACACTGCTTTAGCCAACAATGGTTTAACAGAAATTTCAACTTCCAAAATGGTTTCTATGTGTAAGGGTCTGTGGTGTATGAATGTGACCCTGTCCACCCATAAAGCCTTTACTAAGAAATATATAACTCAAGATTAATAATACAATTCCATCACATCAGCTGCAAATTTACAGAGCAAAGCTCCCACATTTACACTGAAGTCAATGACAAATGGTCTTCACACCGATCCTTGTGGTACAACACAGGTTACAAATTTCCAATCAGCAAAACAACCCTCCACCAACTCCATCTCCAATCATTAAGCCAATTTTTGGAAAAGAATACAGCACGGTAAAGGGCCCTTCCAGCATACACCAATTAACCTACAAACAGCACCAGATTTGAACATGGGTCACTGGCACACTCTACAGTTACCATGCCAATAAAAAGACAATAAAATTCAGCAGGTCAAACAAAGTCCTTTATATAGCTAAGGTAAAAATACTTACCCAATGTTTTGGGCTTGAGCCCTTTATCAAGTTATCAGTTACCATGCCATCCTTGGACTTTTTTTTTAAGACCAGCTGACCATGTGGTATCTTGTCTAATGAATTTCAAAAGTCTGTGTAGACCACATGTACCACACTCACCTCATCAATATGCTTATTCAGTCCTTTGAGCTTGCACAATCATTCAACTATGATCACAGCACAAGTTCACAACTCTGAGTGAGAACGTTTTTCCTCACCCTAGTCCTAAATGGCTTACCCCTTTTATCCTTGTCCTGTGATCCCTTTTTCTGGACTTCCCCAACATCGGTAAGATTCTTCCTGCATCTAACCTGTCTAGTCCTGCCAGAATTTTATGCTTCAAGGAGATCCCTTCTCAGTCTTCTACATTTTAATGAGAATAACCCTGGTCTATCCAGTCATTCTTCATACGTCAGTCCTGCAAGCAATCTGGTGAACCTTCACTGCAGTTCAATAACAAAAATATCCTACCTCAAATTAGAGATCAGAACTACAGTGTGGTCTCACCTTCGCCACCTGCTGTACCTGCATTCCAACCATCAATGACTAATGCACCATGACACCCAGGTCCCATGGCACCACCCATTTTTCTTATTTGGCTACAATGAGGTTCCGTGCTGTGCTTCTTGCTCATGAGCAGGTTTGTGATGACTTAGTATTGCTTCTTTTCCTTCCCACACATTGTCAATGATGGACAATTAGAGTAGGCTGCTGGGGAGATAACTGACTGATTTAGATGTTTCCTGTTTTGCCAAATATATTCTTGAATTTTTAGAAAAGGCAGTCCAAATTTGAAAGGCAACAACAATTTCATGAACTTGGGAGAAATTGATCAATGGAAATAGGATGGCAGTTTCAGTTTTTGCTGTTCGTGGCAGGGGTGTAGAAACAATGGTGCATTCAATATTAAATAAAGCAAGAACAGGTATTTTTGAATATAATTAAGGAAGAAAGAACAATTTCAAACAAAAGCAATTACTATCAACACCTTGCCTTCAAGTCAGTGATGTTAGAAGATTGAATTCAATTTTGGCTTAATATTTCTGGGAGAAAAAAAACTTTTGTACACTGCTGTAAACAGCAATTTTGCTTTAAAACATTACCAATGCAGTTTTATTCTTGTGCTGCAGATACTGAAATCTCTGAATAATAATCAGCACACTTTTAATAAACAAAATGAAATTACAGTCCTTGGATAGCAGCATTCTGTTTAAATCTTGAATAATGTCATTTATATTTTTCCTAACAGATGCTAAGAGACTTTGCAAGGACACCAGGTTCAATCAGAACCCTGATTAAAGTTCCATCTGGAGCTTAATGGATTCACAGATCTGTTACAATTATCAAAGTCACCAGTGTCAATCTTCACAACTGTATAAGAGCCTTCAGTTCCCATGTCTATAACAAAACATTTTTAATCAAACAGCCGCAATACATTTACTGTAAGTGAAAGAAAAATGTGTGTACCAGTCACAATGGAACGAAACATACCACAAAGCAATTGAAAATTAAATCTAGTCTCAAACCAGACCATTTAATAGTTAAGAGATCATTCCCAATTGGATATAAATCCCACTAAGTTTTGTCCCTGTTTTTGGAAAATTAAACTTCCATAATATTTCAACAATGATTTTTGTGCAAAAATTAAATTAAATATTTGGTTTCCAGAATTATAGGAGAGTAATATGAAACTCTTATTTCCCCCAAATTTTAGGCAGGAATATTTGGTGGCGTGCAAAAGATTTTACCCAAGTCCCATTGGCAGCTTCTTTGGACTTAAAAGCATGGTGAGACTTCTAATATTGGCCGCTGAAAGTACTGGCTTTCTTTTCAGATCAATATTGTAAGCATGGAAAAGGTCTGCATAAAACTATCAGTTTCTCAAGATCATTTATCTCAACCCATGTCACCAGACATGTCAATAGAACTGAATGATATGCTAAAATGTGCTGTACCAAGACAACTTGAACCAAATTATATTTTCAGTATTATTTAAAAAAAATACTTTACAATATTAAATGACCTGAATTTTTAACATCATTAATCTTAACATTCAAGAAAAATAGTTAGGTCCTTAAAAAAACTGCATTATGGCTTAATCATTTCAATAGTGTACAAATGGAAAGACACAGAGGTAAATATTAATCCTGATATTTATTTCACTCAAATAAATCAGTTCTTACACATTCCAATAATATATCAATGTCCCTGATATGTTCTAATGACATCCTCAGAAGTGAATCAATCTCGATCAGCACATTAAATTGCTTGATTTTCATTATGCAAAGTACATACTACAGTTGCAGAAGTAGTTTATAAGAAACTGGATATGACAAGTACATCTGGCAGGCCACAATGAAAATTTATCAATTAAATGAAAGGGATGAAGCAAAATAAAAGAAAAAAGTGAAAATAACCAAGAGAGAAATACTAAGTGGAGACTATAAAAGCACAGGAACATATTCTGGCTGGAATCAGTTTTTCTCACTGCTGAAACTTCAAGCAAGTGCTCTTGTACACAGAAGCATGAAAATAGTTTGGTGTGAATCTGTCACCACACTGCTGTTGGTCTCTATTCAGAGCCCAGTCTTTCTGGGATTCCCTAGTATTACACAGGGGAAATCAGCCCTTAAATTCAATTTTACATCAAACATGGTATGGAATCTTAGACTCCATTTATTTAAATGGGTTTTAATCTATTAATTAATAATTAGTAATTGTATTATTTTACTACTTTTTAATTATTTGTAAACATTTTGGGTTTTAATTAGCATTTTTAATGTTACTATGTTTTTAGAAAATCATTTACTTCAACTTTAATATTTTTTAAAACATCTGATTATTGAGAGTTTAAAAATTTGACAGTTTTTATGTCACAAAGCTCTGCCCTCAGCTTTTGCACATTCAAAGCACATCTAGTGCATTACAAGGGTGGGATCTTTGAAATCCATAATTTAACATCCAGCCAACATGGAAACATTGTCCTCCAGTTTGAGAGTCTGGTTAGCTAGTAAGCTTCGCCCCTCCATCAGGCTGAAGTGACTGGGATGTGCTGAACTTTTTGCAATCCAGCATGCCTTGGCCCAAGAAATATGAATAGAGTGTTGGAGGGCCCACCAAACCTGCATTAAAAATTCTCCCAATCTTCAGTTCGAGCAGAACCCTTTGCAAACGTTCCAAAACTTTTTCAAAACTTGCCCCCATGTTATTCAAATTTCACTTACCATGCATCTAACACAAAAACTCCATGCAATTTTCTTATTGAAAATTTCACACTTTTTCCATAATTTTCTACATTAAATTTGAAAAACTTGATCGACTAAGTGATGTTCTTTATCTTATTAATTATATTTTCAGAGTAATGTGCATTATTATAACGAGAAAGTCTTTAAAATTCTCATGGATCACACAGCAGACAAAATCATTAATAAGCTAAATTTAATCACTCTTAATGTATCAATAAATTGTTTAGTGTTATTTAAATCTTGCAATGTTTTCATCTATTATACTGTTCATGCAACTTTATGAATGAACATTTTACATCCATAAAGAGGTCATTGTTGATTAGACATATTTACCAAAGATGATCATTCTTACCAGATTTTTTAAATGTCTCATTATATAGCAAAGATATTATTATTGCCTACTCACTACCCACTACCCTTAGTGATTTCTTACAACTGAATAGCTTGCTAGGCTATTTCAGATACATTTACTATAAAAAAACCACAGGAATCAGCCGTCCTGAAGGCCAAAGCTCTATTTGAAAAAAACAATTGCTATTCTAAAACTTTTTTTCAGACTGAAAATATTTTGCAACTAGAGGAAATTTGGGGGGCATTTAGTGGTGAGATTTTGAGAGTACAGGATTTTTATGTTCCAGTCAGGCCAAAGGGGAAGACTAAAGGTTCGAGGGAGCCGTGGTTTTCTGGTGAAATTAAGAAGTTGGTTTGGGACAAGACGGAGGCTTATACCAAATATTTAAAAAAAAGGGATTGAGGAAATGTATGGTTGTTACTTAGATTCCAGGAAGAACCTTAAGAGGGAAATTAGAAAAGCAAAAAGGTATAAGGAGTCCATAGCTAATAAGGCGAAGGTGAATCCTAAGGGTTTTTCCAGATATGTGAACAGTAAAAGGAGGGTTAAGGATAGAATAGGTCCACTGGATGATGGGACCAGTGAACTACATCAAGAACCGTATGAGATGGGAGAAATATTGAACAATTTTTTCTCATCCATATTCACGAGGGAAAAGGACATTGGGCAATACGAGATAAGAGAGGCAAAGGGCTTAGTTATGGAAAGGTTAGGAATTAGTAAAGTGGGAGTTTTGGAGCTTCTAGGTTAGGGAGTAGTAAAGCAAGAGTTTTGGAGCTTCTAGGGTCAATTAAGTCTCCTGGTCGTGGTGGCATTTTTCCCAGGACTTTAAGGGAGGTCAGGGAACAAATAGCGGGGGCACTGACAGTGATTTTTCAAAGATCACTGGAGGAGGGGGTGGTACCACAGGATTGGAGGGTTGCAAATGTTGTTCCATTGTTCAAAAAAGGCAGTAGGTGTAGGCCAAGTAATTATCGGCCAGTAAATTTGACTTCGGTGGTGGGGAAGGTTGTGGAGAGTATTCTTCGAGATTGTATATATGCATATCTGGATAGGCAGGGATTGATTAGGGGAACCCAGGATGGGTTTGTAAAAGGAAAGTCATGTTTGACGAACCTTGTTGAGTTTTTTGAGGAAGTGACAAAAAAGGTGGATGAAGGTAGAGCGGTGGATGTGATCTATTTGGATTTTAGTAAGGCTTTTGATCAGGTTCCGCATGGAAGGTTAATAAGGAAGGTTCAGTCACTAGGAATTAGTAGAGAGATTGTGACATGGGTTCAGAGGTGGCTGGGAGATAGCAGAGAGTCATGGTGGACAACTGTATGTCAGGTTGGAAGCCTGTGGCAAGTGGGGTGCCTCAAGGATCAGTGCTGAGTCCCTTGTTGTTTATCATTTATATTAATGATTAAGAGAAGGATGTGGTTAACTGGGTAAGCAAATATGCGGATGCTATGAAAATAGGGGGAGTGATTTTCTTGGATTACAAAAGGATTTGGTTTGTTTGGAAGAAGATGGAATTCAATGTAGACAAATATGAGGTGTTGCATTTCAGTAAAAATAACCAGAATAGGACATATAGTTAAAGGGGGGGGCATTGAGGCATGCAGAGGAGCAAAGGAACCTGGCAGTTATGGTACAGAGTTCACTGAAAGTGGATTCCTATATAGACAGGGTGGTTAAGAAGGCATATGGTATGCTGTCCTTCATAAATCATAGTATAGAGTATAGGAGCTGGGAGGTGATGCTGCAGCTGTTTAAGGCATTGGTGAGGCCAGGTTTGGAGTACTGTCCTCAGTTCTGGTCTCCAAATTATAGAAAGGATATAGGTAAGGTGGAGAGGGTGCAGAGAAGGTTTACAAGGATGTTGCCTGGCTTATGGCATCTGGATTACAGGGAGAGATTAAGGAGACTGGGAGTTTATTCCACTTGATAGAGGTATTTAAAATTATGAAAGGAATAGATAGACTAGACATAAACAGACTCTTTCCCCTGAGGGCAGGGGAGGTTGGAACAAGAGGCCATGAGTTAAGGGTAAGAGGGCAACACTTTAGGAGAAATATTAGAGGTGGCTTTTTCACTCAGTGAGTGGTGGCAGAATGGAACGATCTCCCAAATGAGATAGTTGCATCAGGGACCCTTCTGTCATTTAAGAGAAGGTTGGATGTGTACATGGAGGTGAGGGGGTTGAAGGGTTATTGGTGGTGAACGGGAGGTTTGAGCTAGTGGAGTTGTTCTAGTGAACCGGTGCGGACTCGAAAGGCTGACATGGCCTGTTTCCGCTCCATAAATGGTTATATGGATGAAAACAAATCCTTAGTGTTCCGATTAAAGATGGTGTGCAGGCAGATGGGATTGGTTAGATCGGCATTATGGAGGACCAAAGGGCCTGTTCCTATTCCATTCCACGTTCTTGTAAGAAGCATATAGGTGATCTGTGAAAGCACTTTTATATTCATAAGGTGGTTGGAATCTGAAATGCAGTGCCGGAGAAAGTGATGGAAGGAAGTATTGTCTCATTTCTATGCTTATATGAGCACTTAAATCATTATGGTTTAAAAGGCCACCTGACCAAAAGTGCAAATATAAATGGAAATTTATTGTCACGTACTCAGTACAATGAGAAAATAAACTAAATTTCTTAATAACTGCAGCCAAACTATTGTACATGGAGAATGCAAAATGCATCATGTAAAATAGTAAAAATTAAATTACCAAAATATGTTATGATAGAAAAGGAGATAAAGATCAAAGGATAGATAAATACATATTCATAGCTGAAGTTAGTGCATTAAAAAAAACTTCATGCAGTGTAGACATTTCTTTTGGAGTCATTTCCAGTTAGAGTAGATTTAATTGTGTATCTCTGTTCTTCTGCTGGCAACACACCACCATTTACCAACAAATAGATAAGTGCTAGATGGCCAGTATGGATAATAGTTGGTCGAAGGGCCAGTCATTGAGCAATACGACTCTATAGCATAGCTGTATGATAGGGTATTCAGCCTATTGCATCCACATCAGCACCCATCCTCCTTAGTATCCAGTTAACACCTCTATGGGAGCAAAAGCAAATTGGAACACTTGGCCAAAACCCACTTGTCACAGGGAGAATGTATCAAGGTCAGGATTAAATCTGCAATATTAATTGTTGGCTTTGAACCTACTAGCTCAAGTATTTTACTTAGTCTTTAAACCCAAGATACAAAATTGATTTATTTTGACTAACATGCAAACTTCTATTTAAGAAGTGAAGTTAATGGACTGAATTATCAACTCTGAAGTTCATATGATATCTACTTCTTGGTATTTGTATAACAAATGCTGGAACTATAATATGGGGAAATCTACAAGAGATCAAATGGATTTGTTTTGGACTAACTTTGATTTATTCAGGACAACATTGGAATTTTACTTTGGCCATATTTTAAAAAAATTATTTGGAAATCATGTATGGCACACACATGTGAGCTGGGGGCCTGTTGTGCTGTTCTATCTTAAATGTATGGGTGTTTGGCAAGGTCTATCTCTTGAGACTGGCCCAAGAGATGAGAGCTCCTGGAATCCAAGCTGAGTTTGCAAGTTGGATCCAAAATTGACTTGGCAATGGGAGGAAGAGGGTAGTTGTGGAGAGTTGTTTTTGTGATTAGAAGCTTGTGGCCAGTGGTTTGAAATGGGACCCTTATGATTTTGCTACATCTATATTTGTGTGTGTGTGTGTGTGTGTGTGTGTGTGTATGATGATCTTGATATAAATGTAGGACCTATGATTAGCCAATTTGCAGATGACAAAAATTAGAGTGTTTGTTGACAGGGAAGGGATAATTTTAGATTATAAAAATATATTTAAATGGTCAATTTAATCAAAGCAAGTGTGAAGTGAATGCACCTTGGAAGGATACAAACATAAAAGACAAACACAATGAATTTTAGGGAGTGCTAAGGAACAGTGGAATCCTGATGTACAAAGCCAAGTATTCCTGAAAGTGGCAGCACAGGCAAATAAAGATGGACTGGACATCAATTTTTATTAGAATACAACTTCAGGCTACAACTGGAATGCCCTGTTCAGTTCTGGTCAGCGAATAATCAGAAGGACATAATTAACTTGAGAAGAGACTGGATAGGCTAGGTCTATTTTCCTTGGAAAAGAGGCCAAGGAGGAACCCGACTGAGGTATATAAAGTTATACAGGGCATAGTCATGAAAGATTGCAGAAAATAATTCCCATAAATATGTCTACAAGATTCTGAGAGGCATAGACAAGGAGGACAGTTAGCGACTTTTGCCCAGGGCAGGAATAGCAAACATCAGAGGACATATGTACAGTGAATTGAGGGAGGTTAGGGGAGACATCAATGGTAATTTTTTTTACACAAAGAGTTGTGGGTGGAGTCTAAAACATGACGGGCATTTAAGAGACTCTTAGACAGGCACATGGATGAAATAAAAATAGAGGGTTATGAGATAGGTAGGGTTTTGTACTTTTTTTTGGTAGGAATAAATGGATTGCACAACATAGAGGGACAAAGAGCCTGTACTGTGCTGTAGTGTTCTTATGTTCTATAACTGCAGTGTAATAAAAAAACTGGAGCATCCAGGTTTTGGGGGAAGATGCTAGAGGTGATCTGAGAAAGCATAGAGGATAATTCATAGTCAGCATGGGTATAGTGGACCCAAAGTTCTGTTTCTCCGTGAAATGGCTGAACTGACTGTGACTTAATAAATTTGTTCATCAACCTGACCTGCTGACAAAATGCCTGGCCTTCGAGCACTTCCTGTTTTTATTTTGGATTTCCACCAATTGCAGCTTGTTTTCTTTTTGACCACCTCATTCAACATTTTTCCCAACAAAAGAAAGTTTCTTTTTTTATATTTAATTCAGAATTCTAAGTTTATATGATTAAGCATCTATTAATGTTATTTAAGGCAACTTGTAAAAACACAAGCGAACTGCCCTTGATATAAGTGATACTTCAAAACTGAAACATTTGAACAAGGTTAAGATCACATTATTATATTGATTTCAGGTTTCGAATCTGGTTTATTGTCATGAGCATGTGTCATGAAATGTTTTGTTTGGTGCTAGCAGTATTGTGTAGAACAAGGTGCAAAAAATGACTATTAAAATGTCCTAAGTACACGATTTAAAAAATAAATGACTAGCGCAAAAAAAATGAGGTAGTATCCATAGATTCATTGTCCGCTCAGAAATCTGATGTTTTTGTGATGTTGCGTGCACATCTTCAGGATTCCGCAACTCCTTCCTAATGGTAACAATGAGAAAAGGGCATGATCTGAATAAGAGTCCTTAATGAAAAAAGCTGCTTTCTTGAGGCATCACCTCTTAAAGATGTCCTTAATGGATTGAAGATTAATGCCCATGATGGTGCTGGTGAATTTACAAACCTCTGTTGCCTGTTCGTGTCCAGTGCATTGACACCTCCATACCAGACAATGATACAGTCAGAATGCTCTCCACAGTACACCAGTAGAAATTTGCAAGAGTGTTTTGACGACCTACAAATCTAACAAAATATAGCTGCTGCTGTGCCTTCTTCATGATTGCATCAACATATTGATCCTAGGATGATGACATCCAGGAATCTGAATTTTTTTACGCTCTCAACTGCTGACCCCTCGATGAAGACTGGTTTATGTTCTCATGGCCTCCCCTTCCTGAAGTCTACAATCAATTTCTTAGTTTTATTGATGTTGAGTTCAAGGTTGTTGATGTGACACCACTCATCTATCTCACTCCTGTATGTTTCCTCATTGCCATCTGCGATTCTGCCAACAACTGTGGTGTCATTGGCAAATCTGTAGATGGCATTTCAATTGTGCCTAGTGTAATGGATTTGCGTTAATATTAATCTTTAAAGTTTAAAATCTTTAGTAATAAAATATATATTTCTTAGCAAAGTTAAATAATTAAATATATTTCTAGTGAGGGATTGTGGGCTGGACAGGGTCACACACAGGTAACAACACATTTCCAGAGACACCATTACACTCAGAGAGAAAATTCATTTCTGAAGTGGCTCTTAATTGATTCCAGGAGAATGGGTGTATACACAACATTATGCTAGCAGCTGGTCAATTAAGCAAGTTCTTTCGTGAGTAATATGTGCTCAGACTTTTATGGAGACAAAACCACTTAAACCTCTTGGACAGAGATGAGGCCAGATGCTTTTATAGAAGTGAAAATTTGAAGGAAGGCAAAAGGTCATCTACCATGATTGTATTTTGAAGAAACAAAACTGAAACAGTGGTGATGTCATGTCACATGATTTCAGGGGAAAACATAACTGAAGGCAGAGAGAGACATTTTGAAACCAGAAACTTGAAGTTCTTGGCTCTCTCCATTACTCAGCCCACAATGAGGACTGGATCGTGTTCCCCTGACTTTCTCCTGAAGTCCGCAATCATCTTTTTGGTTTTGCTAACATCAAGCACACACATCAAATCCCCTTTAAAACTCTCACTTATCACCTTAAACCTATGGCTTTGTCTCAATGGGAAAATTATTTCATCTACCCTAACTAAGCCTCTTATTATCTTATATACTTTTTAATCAGGTTGCTCCTCAGTCTCCCTCACTCCAAGCCCATCCTTTCCACACAACTGAATTCTACCTACCATTTTCATGAATCTCCTCTGCATTCTCTCCTGCCAGTTCCTTCTAATAGTGTGGCAACTTCACAAATATAGCCTAACCAGTGTTTTGTAAGGTGGCAATATATTACCCCAACTTTTATATTCTTTTCCCCAACTTACAAAGGCAAATATACCTTCATTCCCTCTCCCGTCTAAAGCAAGCACGTCCAAGGATAGAGCTTCTGTTTTACAACCAATTTCTTTCCTACTTCATGCACTGGTATAACTATTAGTTATTCATAATGCTTATCTATCAATCTGTCATTGCTTGAAATGTTTTGTCACAAACTGACAGGGTAGTAGATTATATAAAAATGGGGTGATGAGTCAGCATACAGAAGGAAGATTGAAAACTTGGCTGAAGGGTACACTAATAACCTCACTCAATGTCACTTTAGGAGGAGAAAACCACAGGGGTACAATCCAGTGATCATGCGTGGGGGGGGGGGGTGTGAAAATCAGAGGTGGAGAGAGTGAGCAAATTTAAATTCCTTGGAGTCACCATCTTGGAGGACCTTTCCTAGTCCCAACACACATGCTTTCTTCACATCAGCACCCGTACTTCCTCAGGAGTTTGTGTAGGGTTTGGTATGACATTGGAAACCTTGGCAAATTTCTACAGATGTGTTGTGGAAAGTGTGCTGATGGCTGCATCACAGCCTGCCATGTGGACATGAATACCTCTGAATGAAAAGCCCTGTAAAAGGCAGTGGACACAGCCCAGTAAACCACAGACAATACTCTCCCTACCATCGAGAATATACACATGGAATGCTGCTATCAGAGAGCAGCAGCAATCATCAAAGATCCAAGCCAGCTAGAACATGCTCTGTTCTTGCTGCTGTCATCAGGAAAGAGGTATATGTACCACAAAACCTGTACTACTAGGTTTAGGAACAGTTGCTGCCCGTCCACCATCAGACTCCTTAAAAAAAAAACTCATTTAAGGGCTCTTACATTGCATTTATTATATAATATTTATTTCAGTTTACATTTCTTTCTGATTACATTTCTCTCTTTTGTATATGTAATTTTTCTTGATATCGATACGTAGAAATTCTGCCTGGGCCGCAGGAAACAGAATCACAGGGTTGTATGCGATGTCATGCATGTACTCTGACAATAAATATAAACTTTGAACTGCATTCACAACCATTATTTCTGCCATTAAAATCCTTTTTTTTGTAAATGCTTGTTTTAAAAATGAATGCAACTTCAGGGCAATAAAGTTCTGGAGATAATCTTAGGCTTACTTAACTATGACTGGAAAATAAATATTTAAATGAGGAGATAGAGAGATAGGAAATGGCCACAAAAGGTTTCAGTCAGATCAAGAGCATCTCACCCAGCAGAGCTTAACTTAGTTCAAAATTTCACACTCTATCCATTCCAATGGGATTCAGGGAGCAGAGATGCTACAGTACCTAACAATTCAATAAATAATGAATATGGCAGGCCAATAATTGATTCAATATGGCAATTCATCCTCCATGCCTGCAAAAGGGGCTTTAGCATAAAGAAGCGAATTGGGAATTAATGAGCTCAATAATACTTTGAATAAATAGAATCATTCACCATTCTTAACCCATAATTTAATCAAAAAGGTCCAATTCCACAAATGATACAATAACAAACTATAACAGATCAAGTGAATATATCAATCAACTACCTATGACAATAAATGAAATCAGAAACCCTAAAGACTATTTGAATTTAATCAATGCATAAAGCATCAAAAATTCCAAGCAAAAATTACAATCCACCCTGCCCCCTGTGGAATTTTCGAAAACAAAATGGTGTAATATTATGTGTGATATTCAAACCATAAACAGATACACAAACAAGCAGGATGCAAGGAACAACTCAAAAACAATCAACTACAATTTCTGAGTATTTGAGTTGGATTTTAGAATCCAAAGGCGTAATAGGTCAAAGTTCCTTTTATTGCCACGTAATAATACATTAAAAATGTAACAAACACCTCACAAACACAATATACTTTTGCCTGCTGTAAGGCAGACAAAGAGTCAGCATCAATATTGCCTGGCACCCCTTATAGTAAAAGAAAAAGCAGCAAAAGAGAGCCCCTTCAGAGGCACCTTTTTCATGGATTCATCTCCAGCGTATGCAGGCTCTTGTTAGTTACTGCAAAAGTTTTTGAAGTATGCCAAAAATTTCATATCATATTCATTTGGCAAAGATGTGCTGAATGTTTTGTTTGAAGTTCTGGCGCTTGAAACAAAGATCAGTTCATTGTTCTTCAGCGTATATTGGCTAACCTAATTCCCAACAATCTTGAAACAAGGTCACAATAGGATAATAAGTATTTAAAATCAAAACTAGCATAAATCCTGGAGGATTTAAGTGCTTGTGTGCCTCAAAAGGTTGCGTTTTACAGTGTTACTATTAAAACTGCACATGATCTACTGAAAGAATGAGCCTCACTTGTCATTTTGTGGCATCCTCTTATGCCCATAAATACTCATAAGAACACAAGATGTGGAGCTTTCACAGTCCTTCTGGGCAGGGAACCCAAAGCTTCACTATCATTTAAGTGACTACGTTTTCTCTCATCTCTTTCCTGTTAGGAACAAGGTCCATGCAAATACAAACTAAATGAGAGCTTCCTTATACACACATTAATGAATAGTGTTTTTCTTTTATGCATTTAAAAGAACACATTTTGTACAAGATAGTTTTATTCCTAAAACCGTGACTTTTCCATTTAAAAAAAATATATTTTTAAAATCATATCGCATTTGAAACTGGCAAAGTATGAACACTTGTTCCACTGCACATCATTAAAGATGACTACTTTTGGAAAGCACATATATTAAATATACATTTCCTCCAAACAGAGCATTTCATCGTAATCTTTTTAAGAGTTCAATATTTGTAGTCCTCAGGGGAACTAGAATTTAAGAAATGCCAAATTTTACAGAATCGTTTTTTCGCAAATGGAACAGTCGTTCCAAGAAACTTGTCTTTGACAATCACAAAACAACCTGCATTGCAAGCACCAAGGGATGGGAAGGGGGATATCTAGCAGGTGCTGTAGTTTATCACAAAACCGTCTAAAATAATTGGAAGTGACAACCAGCAGCACCACAAATGATTTATTAGTCTTTCACTCAGCTTCCTCAGGGCCAGAATAAATAATTTACCGAGTCAGTGTCTTCAAATCATTAATTCTCCTCCATGTATCCAAAATGCATTAAACTCTGGTGGGTATTTCATGGCATTAAAATTACAATACAAAGGGATTTTTTTTCCCCATTTAACAGTGTCTAAAGGTTAAATAGTCATACTAAATTCACAATATATCCCATCCAATAGCATATCAATATAAATAATATAGCCACCTGGAGAACTGCCAATTTCACTGATAATGCTGAGAACAATATGCTGCTGTTCTCAATTAGCTTTTCAACAATTCTGCATTAAAAACAGTGACAATTGTGCAAAGCTTAAAAACTGGCATTGAAGAAATAGACCCAAAATGTAAAAAACCATATTCCCTTACTTTGTCTTCTATACTACATTTGAAATTTTAAAAGTTGCACAGACCTGATGATCTAATCAAGTAAAGCAATTTAATTTTAGTAATTAAGACCCAGATTTGCTGAATTTTAATTTGAGATAATCTATTTATTGATTTTACAAAAGCCACACACGGTGCCTACGTGCATCATTCCCCACTGCATGGCACTTCTGTATGAATAGATCCAGCCAAAACTAGAAATGGAACCAGCATGCATATTGCAGAGATTTCTTTTCCCATGATAGGACATCAAAAGCAATTTTTAGAACACAAAACATTACAGCACAGTACTGGCCCTACAGCCCACAATGTTGTGCCGACCTATGTAAACCTTCCCTATCTCACATGCATAACCCTCTATTTTTTTTGTGTCCATGTGCCCCTATTGTACCATCCCTGGCAATGCATTGCGAGCAATGTACTGTGTAAAAAAAAACTTGTTAGTTGTCTCCTTAAACTTTCCTCCCCTCATCTTATACAGATGACTTCTGGTATTTCATACTGTCACTCTGCAATAAAGGTACTGGCTCTCCACCCTAGCTATGCCTCTTTTATCTTTCAAATTAAATCATTCCAAACAATATCTTGTGACAAATATGAATTTAAGTGGTACCTAATTTCTTACGCTTCCCTGGAGTGTAAGAAAATGAGGAAGAGTTAATGGAATCAGGCTTTTTCCACTGAGTCAAGAACTAGAGGGCATGGGCAAAGTTTGACATTTTTAAAGGGAACATTGGGGGAACTTCACGGAGAGAGTGGTGAGAGTGTAGAACAAGGTGCCAGCTGAAGCGGTGAATGCAGGTTCAATTTGGACATCTAAGAAAAATTTGGATAGTTACATGGATGGGAGGGGCATGGTTATGGTGCAGAACCTTGGGGCTCGGCAGAATAAGACTCAAATGGGCGAAGGGCCTGTTTCTGTGCTGGAGTGTTCCAAGGGAGATAGCAACAAGAATAGATTCTGCCATTCGCAACTAGTACTCAACTTTGGGAACTTCAAATTCAAAATGAAAACCAGATCAGTCGAAGGAAGTCTGATTTTGATTTGGACTCACTTTGGACTGATAAAGCTTATGAATGTTCATTGAGCCACAAGGAAAAAAAAAGATTTGGGAAATCTTAGCTTTTTTATTGCCTTTCCTTGCAGCTTTCAAATGTCATTCAGTGGAATCAATTTGCGCTAAGATAATGTAGATGTTTTGTTTCGACAGAAGTTAAAGAAAATTGCAGGAATTTCTACTTCATACATAACTGCATATTCACTCATTTGTTCTTTCTTGAGTTTGTAACCTGGTATTGCAAATTTGTCAGGAACAGAAACTACTTTTCATTAATTGTTCAACTGTGAACTTAAGTTTCCCAAATAGATCTATTTTATGTTTTCCACCAATATGAATGTTTGAAGATCCATGTATCTGCAACTTAAACTCACTTTCTTGTCGTGTAAAAAAAAAATTGGGGTCATAGATCAAACCAGTCTTAATCTTACCAAATTGTGGAGCAGCATCAACCAATGCATTCCTGTTCCCATTTCCTTTGAGCACGTCATCAGTAATCATCTATAAAGCACTTCAAGATGACTTCAGAACACATCAGGTTTCAGAGAAATATATGCATTTTTCTTCTTTCAAATGTTCCAAAGAATAATTTAAGGGGGAGCCAAATGGCCTGTTCCATTGAAACCATGAAAAATGGATTAAATATCATTCATTCTGTGCTATTTGTAAGATGCTGGTTGTGGTACCTGACCACGTTACTCAAGAATAATTAATTGTGCACAAAGCAATTTGAGATAGTTCTGAGAAAGATATTTTCTAGCTGATGTTAATTTAATCCACAAATCAGAAAATAATTCACTTTCCTCCAAAACTAAAATACTAATAGGTTAACTAATTATTATTTTTGATACAAGCAAGCTTTTCTAAATGTTTAACTCATTTGAAAAAAAAGTTTTAAAAACATCACTGAGGAGTAAATTCGGATTTACCCTGGGAAAAATATTTCAGTCTATAAAGAATTTATTATTGATTAGATGACTAAACTTTATACAAGATGTTGAACGTTCATCCTCCATCATCACTTTGTGAAATATGTATGAAAATGATTAAACTCGCACCATTCTGTTGATTAAACTCGCACCATTCTGTGAAAAGTAATGGAATGCAAAGTATGTAGATAAAAGCTTGAGAGTAGACAGTACTGGCTAATGGGCCCCTTCTTATCAGGAGCACCAAGGATGCAAGGATCTGCTTCAGGCTGGTACAGTGACCTAAGGTAGTTTATAGCTAGTACTGTGCTTGCTTAATAGAGACATGAATATTAACTTAGACGTCCCTAAGGAGGGAATTAACTAATTAACCTAACATGCGATGTATGAAGAGGGAGGAACTGAGTGATACCTGGATTGATGGAAGGGAGAAGGAGAATGTTTTAATGTATTGGGATTCTGATTGGAAGAAGATAAATGAAGGTGGGGTGATGTGAGTGCGGGACTGTACAAAAGAGTGATGATTCTGAACCTCCGGTATGTCTCCAGACCAGAGGCACCTGACTCTGCAGACTCGAAATAAAGCTGAGCCTGTTCTCCAAGACTTTGCCTCCAGAGTAGTGACTGTGGACACTTTATATTTCACAACTTCGATGCTGAAAAAAAATTACACCTTTGTCTATTGTCTGCTAACTACTGCCTCGTCCCAATCTCTTTTTCTTAAGATTTAAGTTTGATCGTGGTTATGCAAACACCACTTTTACTAGCCAGAAATGCTAGCAACTACCCTTGAGACTGGTTGGTGTTTGCCAAACCTCCTTGATCTGAAGATGCCCTACTGTGAAAGGAGGTGAATCATTTTGAAACAAGACATTTTTAAATTCCTTTTGTTAAAGCTCAGTGATATAGCCTCTTCTGTGAGCCACAACACCTTTGCTCAATCAACTGAAATGCTATGTACTTAATTACCCAAAAGAACCCACGTCCACCATTTCGCTTGAAATAGTCAAACTGATATTTCATCATTTAGAAGGCAAAAGTTGAAGAAACAGTGGAAATGACATGTAACCAGATCACCAACATTTTCTGAGGTGACAATTAAAGTGGAATACAATCAGCCTTTGAAAAGACTCATGCAAGTAAAAACACTAAAGAATTTCAACCTCACTATGGCTAGAGTTTAAGTCATTAGTTACGTTGCTTTTCAGTTTCAGAGGAATTTTTATATGAATATCACCTTTAGCTTTCAACCTAGAGAGATTGCATAAGCAGTCCTACAACCTCAATGTCAGGGAGAAAGCACAGAACAAACTTTAGACTTGTTCAATCTTCAGTCTCAAAAATAGTTTTGAAGTTTAACATGAAAAAGAGATCAAAGCTAAAGCAAATTTTTCAGACAAGGACTTAGTTTAAAAAAAAGCACATCTCACACCATTTCTGTAAACAGAACCACACATATCAACTCTATTATGCATCACGGCATTCTCGTAAATAATGTACAATTATGTCAACAAAAACATATCAAAATCCATTACCATTGTCGATGTCCCTATTTTAATAAATCAACTGTGCATTTAAAAGAACTATGATATAAAGTGTGAAATAAAGCTACATACATCTTCTGTGCATATGTATGGGCTTATTGCCACAACATCAGTTGGCTACATAATTTTCACGAACATTGCACACTGAAGAAAACTATGAAATTTTGCACCTTTTCAAAATTAAGTTGTGAGCTTTTTGGAAGGATCAAACATTAAGACAGTCTGCACATAGCAATTGTTTCATTTTTGAGCTTTCAACAGAGACTTGTTAAAACACACATTTCATTAAATTTGAGCCCTCCTCTCCTGTATTCAAAGGTGTTGGTGTTACCCTTCATTTCCATTTTTTTTGGCCAATTGATGTAGTCTTCAGGTGTGCCCTGAGACAAAATATTAAAGTGAAATATACCAAAATGCATATCAAACATCTTATTTTTCAGCAAAAAAAATGCTGCATAGTACAATCAAATAGCTCTTTTAAATATTTTTCTTTTGAAAAGGTACACAGAATAGGGGTGAATTAACTGTGCTGTTGTAGTCATGAATCATTTTTGTTTTATGAAGTAAATTGCTGCAATTTTTCAAGTCACCCAAGAACAAAAAGCATACCATATTTATTCTTAAATTAGTACACTTGAAGGACCTGCTCAACAAAGAAAACAAAAAAACATTTTTACAAAAGTTCATGAAATAGACGAAGAATTATATGGATAAAAATGACCATGCAAATTTATTTGTGAAACAGAACAGCAGATGCTGGAGTCTTGAGCTGATGATGAGCAGGTCAGGCAGCATGCAGGTAAAGAAATGGACGATCAACACTGGGTCAGGGCTTTTTTTTAAAAACTAGGATGGTTCGGGAAGATAAAGGGGGAGGGGTGGGGGAGAGTGCTGGGAAAGGACCAAGAAGTAAAGAATACTGGATAATGAGAGGTGGAGAGACAAGTAGGGAAAGAGACCATTGGAGGTGGAGGAATGGGGAGGTTGAGGGAAATGTATGGAAGCAGACAGAAAGTGGATTCCATTTCAAGTAACTCAACCCCTCCCCCCTCCCCCACCAATCCAAACAACTTTCCTGATCGTTCTCTCATTATTAATGATGCTTTTTTCCCCCTTGCCATTTTTCACCATTTGGCCCACTCATTTAGTCAATGGACCTTTGTAGCACCATTCCCAATTTTTTTCCTAGTTATCTTTGTTTCATCAGCAAGAACAACATCCAAGTCATTCATATAAATTGTAAAAGGTTGAAGGACAGCCCTGCAGTATACTACTGACTACATCTTGCCTACCAGCGATTTAAGCCTCCTACTGGTTGCTTTTAGACAATCTTCTATCCACACAAATATACAATGGAGTTTTCATTTTCTGCAATAAATGTTAACATAGCTGTAGAACGATTAATGACCACCTGCAGACACGAATCAAGTAGTCAAAGGCTTTATTAATCAGAGAACCTCAGTGTGCCTCTACATGTTGCTGGCTCATATCCAAGGCAAGTATGAAGAGGGGAGACTAGAGCTATCAGCCTTTAATAGGGATCTTATGGGGAGGAGCTAACGGAATGGAGGGCAGGCCAGCCTGCCCAGACCAGTGAAGTTTTGCGTGCAGTATCATGTTCCACCACAATAGCATCTTATTAAATGCTTCTGAGAAAGCTAAAGATATTACATCTTTCTGTTCCCTTTTCCCCATACCACACTATTTTAAAATTGGTAAAACTTGAATTTTCATTCCTAAAACAATATTGGCTTTGCTTAATTACTTTTTTTTCCCAAGATGTCCTGCTATTAATCCTTAATATTAGCTTCCAATGTTTTTCTTCTAACAAGTACGGAGGTAACTGGCAGATAAAGGGGGGGGGGGGGGGTATTGTTGTGGCAAACTGATCTCCACCTCAAGAGGCCAGCAGCAACTATGAGAGTTTCCATACATCTACCCCTAGGCCAGGACCCCACTAACCATCATCATTATATCATTTACCAGATCATCATGGACCTCATCACTTTGATGACCTACCTGCAACCACCTCTAACCTGATAGAAGCGGACAAAGTGAAGTTGGGAAGCCATCTTCTACCCAAGCAGACCCATTGTTTTTCCCTGCTCCTGCCCCACTGAACTCAGATCTTCATTAAAAAAAAACTCCAAAAATGGTCCTGACCTGAAATGTTGACTGTTGCTTTCCATGGATGCTGCCTGACCTGCTGAGGCCCTCCAACATCACTGCAGGTTTCAGCATTGGAATGCTGAAACTAGTTAGGGCCACCTGGGACTTCAAACTTGTTCCGTCATTCAATGTGATCAACATTAATCTATCCCAGGTCTCAATTTCACTTCAGTGCCAGTTCTTCAGAGCACCCAATTTCTTTCTCTTTTAAAAATGTATCTAATTCCACCTTAAATACTTCCAATGATCCGTCCTCCACAGCTCTTTAGGGTAGAGAATTTTAGAGATTTACCACTCCTGACAATGAAAAATGTCTACACATCTTGTTTTTAAATGCCATTATCTGGTATCTATGTCCTTTTTTTTAAAAAAAAGACACTCTCACTAGTGGAAACATTTCAATTTTACTTTGTCATGCCTCCTTAGCATAACTGTTTCAATAAGATTAACCCTCATTCTGCTGATTGACAAAGAATCAGTTGGTGTAGCGGTTAGCGGAACACCATTACAGCACTAGTGATCGGGACCAGGGTTCAAATCTGCATTGTCTGTAAGGAGTTTGTACATTCTCCCCATGTCTGTGTGGGTTTTCCCTGGGGGGGTCCGGTTTCCTCCCATCATTTGAAACATATCAGGGTGTAGGTTAATTCGGTGTAAATTGGGCGCCATGGACTTGTGGACCAAAATGGCCTGTTACCGTTCTGCATGTCTAATTTTTTTACTTTTAATTTTTAATAATTCATACTAATCCAACATTTTTTACTCTCTCATGATACCTCAACCTTGTCATCCCAGGAATTAGTCTGCTGAATCTCTTTTGGCCTCACACCTATTCAACTGTAACACAAGCTCCTATTCCTAAACTTGAATATTCCTGCAAGAGCAGCCAATATGCCATAAAGTACTTGCATCTGCCTGTTAACTTCATACACAAGAAAGAATTGGATCACTCTTTATTTCACACATTTGTAATCTCAGCCATTAAAATAACACCCTGCTTTTTTTATTGTTTTTGCCTCACACTTTTTCACATTAAATTTAATTTTCACCCACTCACTCAAGTTATCAATATTCTTTTGCACAATATCCTTATTGCAACATGCCCTACCAGCTACTTCTCTGTCATCAACAAACTTAGATACCTAATATTTAGGCCACTCCTCTAAGTCATTATAATAAATAGTAAATAACTGAGGGTCAAAAACAGATCTCATGGGTACATCACTAATCACCAACCTGAAAAAGGGCTATTTAATCAAACTGCCTTCTGTGTGATAAAGAGTCTTCAATCCATGCTAACACACTTCTCCAATACCATGAGCTCTTATCTCGTGCACCAGCCTTTCCTGTGGCACCTTGTCAAATGCCTTTCAGAAATCCAAACATGCCAATGTTACAAATTCCCCTCTGTCAACTGCACTTGTTGTAGCTGCAAAGAATTCAAGCAAATTTGTCAAAGATGACTTACCTTTCATAAAACCATGCTGTTTAGTTAGATTACATTAAGTTTCTCAAATCACTATTTCTTCTTTGATTACAGATGCCTACATCTTGCCAAAAATAGATCCTAAACTAATGGCCTGATGAGCTTCCTACTTTTTCTGTCTTCCCATCTTGACTCAATGAGTTATGAAAAAATATAGAACCAATGGCTTCATTATCTCTACAGTCACATGCATTAAAACCCTTGGGTAGAAGTCACTGGGTCATGGCAACATCAAACTTATTCCCATTAGCTTATCCAATATTTTGTCCTTTGTTATTCTCAATGCTACAAGTTCTTTCATTCTGAACAAAAGTAGCCCATCTATTATGAACACAGGTCATTACAGCACAGAAAAACGCTTTTCATCCCACTATGTACCAATCATTGTACCAATCTAACTAATCCTATCTGCCAGGACTTAGTCAATATACTTCCATTTCCTGCCTGTCCACAGGTTGCTGTCATATCCACTTCTTCCACCTCCCATAGAAGCAGGTTCTAGGTACCCATCCCTGTGTGTGGAGGGAAAAAATCTTGCTTCACACATCTCAAGTTCAGCTTTATTGACACATGTACCAGGAAAACGTGATAGATGATGTTCTATGAGCAGAACATTAGACATCTCATACATAGCACAAATAAGACAGTACAAAAGTAAAGAGTTACATAGAGAGATCAGTTGGGACAGAACAAAGTGGTTTTGTGAGAGTTCATGAATATAGAAGCAGGAGGGTCTTGATGCAGTTGTACAGGGCCTTGTTGAGGCCACACTTAAGAATAGTGTACAGTTTGGTATCCTGATCCAAGGAAGGACACAATTGTTATTAAGGGTGTGCACCAAAGGTTTATGAGACTGATTCTTGGGATAGGATAAATCTTTTAACATGTTTGCAGCTTTACTAAGGCATTGCGAGCTATTAATGGAGTCATTGGATGGGAGATCAGAGGATGTGTGATTGTATGAACCACGTTCACAATCCTCTGCACCTTCTTGCAGTCTTTGCAGAGCTGTTGCTGCACAGCACAGTGATGCACCCTGACAGGATACTTACAATGGTCCATCTGTCGAAATTAAGTGATGCAAGTGGCATGCCAAATTTTCTCAGGCTGCTGAGGAAGTAGAGGTACTGGTGCTCTTTCTTGACCATTGGTTGGACCAGGACTAGTCACTGGAGATGTTTACTCCAAAGAACTTAAAGATGTCTACCATCTCCACCTCAGTACCTTTGATTAGGGAACAAACTCTACCCCTTTTCTGTAAGTCCATAACCAGCTCTTTGGTCCTGCTGACACAAAGGAAGATTGGCCTGGCAACAAGCCATTTATTCCTATCTTTCTTCTATACTCTGACTCATAGTTGTTGGAGATCTAATGACCCTAACCCTATGATACTGATGTCATCCACAAATTCATCAATGGAGTTGGAGTAGTATTGGACCATGCAGTCATGCATGTATGGATGGTATAGTTCACAGCCTTGTGAGGCCAGGGTGAAGGTTGAGGAGGTGCTGTGAGCAATGTTCATTGATTGGAGCTTGTGGGATTGGAAGATGAGAATCCAATTGCAAAAGAGGTATTGAAGCCAAGGTCATGGAGATTGGAGATAAGTTTGTTTGATATTACTGTGATGAAGGTAGAGCTGATAGTCAATGCCATAATATGTCATAAGTGTGCTTGTTGTCCAGGTGTTCCAAGGCTGAGTGTACAGGCAGTGAGATGGGGTCTGCTCATATACCTGTTTAAGCAGTACACAACTTGAAGTGGCCAAGAAGAGCTAGTAGGCTGAAGTTAATGGAAGCCACAACCAACTTCTGTAAACATTTCGTGATGGTGGATGTCAGAGTCACCAGCTGGTGTTTTTGCTGGCAGCTCATTTATTTTGCTGCAAATGCAATGTGCATCCACAGAAAGGGCCTCCTGTTTGTTTTATGTTATTGCTTTACTTTCTGGGTGGCTGTAACTTGTAAAGTTTCCTTCCTTGATAATCCTTTGGTCACTCCTGGCTTTGTTTTGTAGTCTTTCTAATCTTCTGACACCCATCCTTGCATACTTGCACGCTTCAAGAATTTCACCTTTAACGTTTCTAGTTCAATACAGATGATGGGTCCTCCCTTTGTATTTTTTTTGTTTCTCAATGTTTGTAAACGAAAATCAGGATGAATGCAATTTTTTTTTTCTTTATCATTTCTGTCCTGAGCATGATGGAAAAAGCAAGGATATGTAGCTTTTCAAAATGACATTATCTGAGTATCAAGTTAAATTTCAAGAGAGAAAAATAAAGTTTATACTATTTTATTTTGCATTTATGATGCAGGGGCAAAGTTGGCCCAATATCAAATAAATTGCATGCACAATTTAAATAAAAGACAAATTAAACAAGGATATTAGGAAATTCAAATAATTATGCCAATCTGAAGAATCTGTTGGTTCAACAAACAGGTAAACATACAAATCAGAAGCAGGAGTAGGCTGCTCCATTTCTCAAGCCTGCATCACCAATGAAGTGAAACCCAAAGCCTGCAGATGCTGTGATCATAGTGAAAACACAGAAATGCTGGAGGAACTCAGCAGGTCTTGCAGCATCCATAGGAAGTAAAGATATATAACCAACGTTTTGAGCCTGAGTCCTTTTTTTTCACCATTTAGTAGGATCATGGATCATCTGTTACCTCAACTACTCACTCCATTTTAATCTTTGGTAATCTTTAACCTTATTATTTATCAACTATCCACTTATCTCTGCCTTATATATCCAAAAAGAAAAGAAAATGCCTCATCTTTAATGGGCGCCCCTTACATTTTAGCACCTAGATACACAATTTCTTCAAAGTGGCATTGCAGGTGGATAGGGTTGTAAAGAGAACTTTTGGCATATTAGCCTTCATAAATCAAAGTATTGAGTATAGGAGTTCCTAAGTTTTACAAGAAAGTGGTGAGGCAAAATTTGGAATATTGTGTGGAATTTTAGTCACCAGGAAAGATATTAATAAGATAGAAAGAGTGCAAAGATGATTCACTAGGATGTTGTCTGGACATCAGAAATTGAATTACAAGAAAAGGTTAAACAGGTTAGGACTTTATTCCCTGGAGTATAGAATGAGGGAGATTTGATAGAGGTATTTAAAATTATGAGGGGGATAGACAGAGTAAATGAAAATTGACTTTTTTTCCAATGAGGGTAGGTGAGATACAAACCAGAGGACATGGGTTAAGAGTGAAAGGGAAAAAGTTTAGGGGAAACATGAGGGAGAACTTCTTCACTCAGAGTGGTGGGAGTGTCAAGCATGTGAGGTGGTGAATGCAGGCGCAATTTTAATATTTAAGAAGATATGTATATGGATGGGAGAGGTATGGAGGGCTATGGACTGAGTGTGAGACTAGGCAAAAAAAAATGGTTCAACAGACTAGAAGGGCCTGTTTCTGAGCTGCAGTGTTCTATGGTTCTAGTTCTAGATTATCCCATGAAAGAAAGCATCCTTTCTAGATCTAATATTTTAAGACCATTCAGGTACTTGTATGAGGCTTTGCATTTACAGAGGTCAAATACAAGAGAAATAAATGATAGGACCCTTACAATCATTGATGTACCAAGGGATCTTTGGATTCAACTCTATAACTCCCTGAAAGTGGCAAAATAGTAGATAAAGTGGTAAAGGAGGCATACATGCATTCATTGGTCAGGTCATTGAGTATAAATGTTGGAAAGTCAAGTTGCAGCTGTATGAAACTGTGGTGAGGTGACATTGGGGGTATTCCGTGCAGCACTGGTTGCCACACTGTAGGGAAAATGTGGAACTTTGGAGAGAGCACAGGAATGGTTAGTTCTGAGGTCAGGTTGGACTGTTTTTCCACTGGAATATCAGAAAATTGAGGGAATGATCTGATAGAAATATATAAAACTGTGACAGGCATAAACATGCCAGATATTATTTATTTCCCCCAGAATGGAAATGTCAAATATGGGAGCATATAGGATTAAGGTGAGAGGATGATAGTTTAATATCATGTTAACTTTTTATGAATAGAAAGGTTAATCCATGAAACACTCTGCCAGCAGAGGAGGTGAAAGCAGACACAATAGGAAGATTTCAGAAGCATTTGGATTGATGTGCAGGAAATGGAGGGATACAGGAAGATGAGATGAGTTAGATTGGTATCGTGGTCAGCTCAGGTATAGTATGGTAAGGAGCTTGTTCTTATTCTGTACTCTTGTATGCTCAATGTACATTTCAATCAAGTTCCTTCTCATTTTCCTAAACTCAAGTGCATACAAGTTGATCTGTTCAAACTTTCTTCATTAAACCATTCAACATTCCAAGCATTAACTTTGCTGAACTTCTCCTCGTATACAGCAAAATCCTTGCTTAAACAAAACCAATACTGCGTATACTACTCCTGACATAGCCTCACCCCCTTATACAACTGAAGTTTAAGTTCCTGGGTTTTTTTTGTACTGAATTTACTTGGATAAACATCCTGTATACTTATCCAATTATGTTTTTTTTTGCATATTCGCTCTTGTGAATCATGTGCAGAAAACAGAAATCATTCAATTCTCTCTACATTCTCTCTGCATTCAGATAAGTTTTTTAATGTTTTTTTCTACCAAAATGGACAATTTCACATCTTCCTTTATTATACTTTATTTCCTACATTTGTCCACTCACTTAATCTATTTACATAATTTTGTAGCATATTACAGTCCTCTTAAAAACATTCTCTATCTTTGCATCAAGACAAAATTTACCAACTGTTCCTATGAAATCTTCAGACATATCATTGATAAATGTTATAGAATGTTGTGGTCCCACAACCAATGCCAATACTTTCTCTCCAATCCAGAGCTTTTATTTTCTTCAATAATTTTTTTGATATACCATTTATCAAATATAATATTGATGCATCCAGTAAAGCTTTTATCGGTTCTTCGAGAATGACTTTGAAACTATTACAGCAATGTATTGTAATTTCTTTGAAAAAGTTAAGTCTTGAAATCTCTTTGAAATCTGTGGGGCCTCCACTCCTATGTTAACATATACTGAATCAGAAGTAAAATGAAGCAAATACTGTAAAAAAAAAGTAGTCTGGAGGCATAATGAGTTGAAGGGCTCATATATAATACAGTATGACCACAGGCAATAAGCTAAAGCAATAAACTGTAGTGGGGACATTTAATGAAACATATTTTAGCATTTAAGTTTCATGAAGAATACTAAATTGACTATTTTATGTAGTGCAAGAATGGATTTGATGAGAGTTTACCTACTAAACAGATGCTATACTAGACTGGTACTATGCATGATTAAATCAAAATGCCGAGGCAGTTGGATTAAATAGTCCTTCACTGTGCTTTTGAACAGACTGCAGGTGTTAATATTCCACATCTCTTCTGGTGAAGTGTTCAGAAGAGTACATGCATAGAAAATGATACATCTGAATTTAGAACAATAAGCCAAGAGAGAAAGGCCAAGTAAAGATCAGAACAAACTAAATAAGAATGCTGATCATAAAAGAAATAGGTTTGGAAAAGATTAATTGATGCTTCCTTCATATTTATACTAATCATTTTATTACATCATTCAGCTTGAACAAATGTAAAATGTGTTCAAAATATAATGGAGTCATATGGCTTAGATTTAGGCAATCATCCCAGGCTCTCTGTAAGGGATATCCTTGTGTTCTCATTTTGTTTTAAAACTATAGCACAATAAAACAATTAGTGCAGGCAACTACAAAATTAAATACAAGGGTGACATTGAGTTCACAAAAGCATTTTGATTTGGTGCTAATTCTAGATTATTAGAAAGCTGCTAGAAAATAATTACCAAAATATGTCTGAGAACTATTATAGGTTCAGTGTGAAGTCTGTTTATGTCAGTAGATAGCTGACAAAATACAAAAAGAAACTGGCTGACTTTATAATTTAGAATTCAGATTCTTTACATTCACACAGCAACTTTGAGGAGATTCTAAATTGCATAAAATGTATTTTACATTCTATCAAATTTTATATTTGGCATGTCTTATGTGCTTTTCTATAATTATAATTTTAAATGTGCACAGATGTTAGTATTGTTTCTATTGACAAAGATGACTGTGCACGGTGGTTTGACCAGTTTATTTTTTTAATTTTCTGAAAGCCTGAAACCTTGGTGCATGCAACCTATATACTTTTCCTTGGTACACTTCAGAATTTTAATATTATCTTTATATTCTCTAGATAAAAGTCCATAGGCCAAAAGGCCCAGTTCAGTGTTGTACAACTGTGATTCCATTTACTCACGTAGACATATTTATTGTCATCTGATTGCACAAGTAAACTCGAAGAAACAGTGTCTCCAGTCCTCAGTGCTAAACATGCAGACACTCAATCAGACATAACACACATACAGACAGACAATACATAATGCAGAGTAGTATGTACAAATGAATAAATAGATAGACAGATAGATATAAAGTTTCATAAATGGAGAGTCTTAGATGGTTACTGTGAGCAGTTCCTATGGTCGTTAAGTATTCTTACTGCCCTGTGGGAAGAAGCTGTTCCTCAGTCTGGTGGTGCTGGCTCTGCTACTCCTGTATTTTTTTCCCGATGGGAGCACCTGAAAGATGTGTGCAGGGTGGAAGGGGCGTGCAGTGATTTTGCGCACCCACTTCAGAGAATGATCCCGCTTGATCATGTTGATGGGGAAAATATCTAGTGATCCTCTGACACTCTTATGGTCCTGAGGATTGACCTCCAATATATTTCTCTGCAGCAATTCAAATCTATTTAATTATAGCCAACATTCAAACCATTTGTCCTTTTAGGTGCACTTCAAAGTAGTAAAACAGTGAGTGAATAAAAAGAATCTGGAGGGACTCGGGCAATATCCACGGAGAATCAACATTTCGGGGTGCAACCGTTTATTGGGGACCAACTGAATTAAAATATTGACACTGCCAGATTAACTGAACCCCCAATTTACAAAGTATACAATCAACCATTGACAAGAATACTGCCCTATCAAAGCAAATTATTTTTATCCAAATATTGAATTGAAAAATAATACTAGATAAATTGCTGGAGAAACTCAGCAGGTCAAACAGCATCCATGCTTAGAAATGGTCAGTGAACTTTTTGGTTTGAACCTTTTATCAAGATGAAAATAGAATAGATGATATTACATATATAAAGGGGAAGAAGCTGGGGAGAGGCCCCAGGTATGATAAGTCTATAATGTAAATCCTAGTTTTGCAGACCAGCTGTGGCATCACATTCACTCAGAATGGTAACAATTGTCCTTGTATAAAGTGTAATTATATTTTTCTTTCAAATAAATTATTTAATTGTCGATCTGCAATGAAGAATTTCAACTGGGATCTCAACATTTTTTTTAGAACTAGTTTGATAATTCTGCATTTTTCTAGCTTCACAATTCTATCAAAATGTCATTATAAATCTCGAGTTGCATGTCATTTGAGTGAAATACAGTGAAAACCCTGGATTCTCAACATCTGGAGGTGAAGTCCAGGCTGGCTTATAAAGCACTGCTAGGCCATTTGAAATTTTTGAACAATTTTATAACATACTGGTTTTCTTTGTCGCAAGGTATACATGTACCCTATCTTTAAATGATATTCAGTACATTTGAAGGAAACGAAATGACAATTAACATCTATTTCTGATTTTGCACCTGGCAGCCCTTTAATGCATCTTGGTAGACCATTACGAAGTAGTCTTTGCTTAGAGAATAGTTTTAGGAACAGAATAAAAGCCAGGTATATTACAAAGCTAACTAATTAATTCAAATAAAAGGTATAATGGCATACCCCATGGTGAAATTAACATTTGAGATTTTTCTTTGTAGCGGTTGTGTTTTATTCATTATACTGATGCAGTATCTTCACACTTATGTTGTGGTCCGAATCTTGAGTGGGATCTATTTATGCCTGATACCTTGTATTTTTTTGGTCAAATTGGAGACAAAAAAACCTTGTACCACTAGACTAATTGTTTCAATTCAATTGTTTGAAATGTATTCAGGATATCAAGCACATTTCTCCTCAAACACATAAAATGAATACTCTTATTAAAAAGATAACTTTTTTTGTGAATTTGTGAGTGCTTGCGTATTCATAATTTATTGTTTATGTTTATTTGGGGAACTATTTATGCATTCCATTATTTATTTGATTATTAAATTATTTATTGTATCAATTATTCATTTTGCATCATTTTTAAATTATTTATGTCTTAATTTTGATATTTACAAAGGTGCTGACACTGCCACACAACACAATTTTGCATTGTAATAGTGTACTGAATAATACAGTATGACCTCTAAGATTGTAGTGGTGTCATTAGAAGTAGTACATGCTAGCAGTCCCTCACGAATGTTATTTGTTGCTAGTGATTCGTTGCACTGAGTTTTTAAAGTTGTACCATGTGTATTTTAAACATCTTATTAACATTGAACTTACACATTTTCATTTTCTGTATTCTCCCAAATTCAACTAGCATAACTGTAGTTGTGAGCATGAAATACTTTTCATCATTTTTGGGTTTCACTGCTTGTATTCCAGTCATCAACCCAAGAGAATTTCAGATTTCCTCATTTTAATTTTTCTCTGTGACATTGAAATAAGCCATCGAGGCTTTCATACCCACCTCACACCCAGATTTTCCAACAGTTGGTTCCGACCAGAAGAAATGTAGACATTAAAGTGGAACATAGTTTCAAAAGGGAAACAGCTATTGATAGCAATGCATTTTGAGGCCTTTGGATTTATGTTTGTCTGAAAAAGGAAATGACATGCACTGATATATTTTCTACCATGGAGAAATCAATATTCCTAAAAAATGGTTTATTCTTAAGAAATGCTAAATCTTTGTTGTACAGTTCATCCATGCCTGAACATGCAGGTTACACTTTGGATTCAGAATGGATCACAAGCCATATGTAAAAACTGTATTTTATTTATGCAGTGCTGCTTTTCAAGTTGAAAAGCACAGGATCTAACTCTTTCAGTACCATGCACCTGCAAGCCTCCTCTTTCATGCAGAATAGTCATCTGCAGTTCAGTTAACAAAAAAAAAATGAGCAGCCTTTTTCAAACCCCAGTTACAGCAACAATCAACTCAAAATGATGGGCTCAATTTGACCATGACAGATTTTTTTTCCATGAGAAAGTAGTTAATATAAATGTATAGTTAGTAAGTTTAATGGAGGGCCAGAAAGGCTTCAGGAAAATATAATAAACAAAAACTGCTATTTTTGGTTATGTAAAATTGTACAAAACAAAGTAGTGCTTGACATACTTAGCAGGTTAGACATCAGTAATGGAAACAGGAAATTTAAAAATTTACATGTTTTAGTTCCAGAGAAGGGAGAGAGAGAGAGAACAAATGGGATGCTTGTATTAAGAATAGAGACAAAGGGAGACAATGAAAGCTATGGTGACCACGCCATGCAAGGATGATGACTTATTAATCATAGCTATTGTCTCGAGAGGAGAAAAAAATAGACGTATGAAAATAAGAAGCTGGAGGAAAGAAAGCAATGCTACAACTGTGAGATACACACCAGCTTTGAGACTGGAACTGAAATAAAACTGGGAATCCTGGAAATTCTCAGTAGTTAAGGCACCACCAATGGAGAGAGGAACAGAATTAATGTTTCAGGTCGTTGGCTTTTATCAGAACCACTAGGAAGGTTGTTTATTTGAAATTGTTGAATTCTTATAAATACCTGAGAGGTGTAATGAATTCAATGTTCCTCAATTTAGGAAGATGGAGTATGTTGGAGAACTAAAGATATATCTAACTGAAAACTCGGGTAGCCTTTGTGGACTGAACAAACGTTACCTGTAAAGTGGTTACCAAAATGGCATTTGGTTTCTCCAATATAGAGGTGAGTTCATTTGATAAAGGTAACTGTTTCTATATATATCCACAGATGTTGCCTCTCTGGCTGAGTATTTCCACCATAATTTGAAATCAAGCAAAGAATCAGAATCTGTTGTCTTTTATAATTTCACTGTCCTCGTCATTTTTTTTAGTTTGCTGTTTTCATTCTTATCCTACTCTGTGCTTGACATTGTTGAAGTGTTCAAAGGGTGCAAATTCTAGCAACAATTCCCATATAGAGAGTTAGAACAACTACAAGTGAAAAGTATCAATTTGGCACAGGTACAAAGTACAAGGGATTTTTACATTATCAACTATTAAAATCTTTATTTTCAAGTCTAATTTATGTCTTCCTTAGACTTTCTTTGTTTCACTCAGATCACATCAAGTGCATGTGCCCTGGACCAATCTATTCACAAACATTTTTAAGTGAATTGTGGAGCTGTTTGTATTGATAATCAAGAAATCCAGAGATGAAGGCAATGCAGTCCGCATAAAAGACTGAAAAACCAAGAAATTGGATAGGCAGGGCATTTCATGCACTTGCATCATTGAACACATAGCTTGTAACCGTATTTGTGAAAAGTCAGGTCTTTCTATACAGTATGTTTTCGATTATCCAAAATTACCAATTCGGCAGCGACATGATGTCACACACTGAAAAAACGTTTATTCTTTTTTATCTTCTATATTCAAGTGGGACTCTGATGTGCTGTTAGCGCCATTTTGAATCCAACAGAGCTCTTATGTACTCAAAGAAGAACTAATTTTTTTTCACACTATGAACCATATTAACCAAAATACACACAAACATTTCCCTCTTGAATATACACAGTGTCATTTACTCCCCTTTCCCCCCCTCCCTTCCTTCCCTCCTTCCCACCTTCCTCCCTACCCACTAAACGTTCAACCCATTAAACAATGTCATCACACAATGAAAATAAACAAGAAAATTGTTAAAACTGGGTTCATTTCGTCTTCTTCTCATTCTATCATTTTAGGGGGGTGCAGGTCCGCGGTAGGCCCTCTCTGTTGTGTTCCATGTACGGTTCCCAAATTTGTTGGAATACTGTGACTTTATTTTTTAAATTATGTTATTTTTTCCAATGGATATAATCTAAGCCATCTATACAAATTAAATTATCAGCCATTAATGAAGAAATTACAAGATGACTTAGAACATTGGAAAGATTTACCACTAATACTGATAGGAAGGGTAAATTGCATGAAAATGAATATCTTCCCAAGGATACAATAACTATTTCAATCATTACCAATTCCCTTAACAGAGAAATTCTTCAATGAGCTAAAGAAAATAATAAGGAAATTCTTATGGAAAGGAGGGAAACCGAGGATAGCGCTAGATAAATTAACAGAATGGTACAAACAAGGGGCTTACAGCTACCAAACTTTAAGAATTATTATAGAGCAGCACAATTAAGATATCTATCAAATTTTTATCAAACAAGGGAAAAACCAGATTGGACCAGGTTAGAGCTAGAAAAAATAGAGGAGAAGGTACCAGAACATATACTTTATAAGTGGGATGAAAAACTGGTGCATTATAGAAGTTCATCAGTACTGCACCATCTGCTCAACATTTGGAAGAAGATTCACATAGAAAGGAAAAAAATTAATTACCATCTACCAAAATTATTATTGACACAAAATCAACTAATCCCTTTCACAATAGATAACCTTTCCTTTAGAGAATGGGAGAGAAAAGGGATCAAAAGAATAGAAAAATTCCTGAGGGGAAATAATTTATTATCTTTTGAACAACTGAAGTACAAAAATGGTATAACTCATGGTACAATGTTTGCATACCACCAACTGAAAACCTACTTGAAGGACAAATTGGGAAGCAAGCTGAGGTTACCAGAAGGAAAGCAGCTTTGAATATGTGATTACAGACACAATGATAATTAAAAGATTTATAACAAACATGTACATCAAGCTGTAAGAGAAAGAGAATGATGAAATAAGCTGTAAACCCAAACAAATGTGGGAACAAGATCTAAACATAAAAATAAAAAATGAAAAATGGGAAAAGCTATGCTCCGGAACTATGAGAAATACAATAAACACGAGGTTACACAAGATACAATATAATTGGTTACACAGGCTATATATCGCGGCCCAAAAGTTAAATAAATGGGACCCAACAGTATCAGATAGATGTTTTCGCTGTAAGAAGGAAACGGGAACAACAGTACATGCAATTTGGGCATGTGAGAAAGTGGAAAAGTTTTGGGAAGATCTAAACCAAGTATTAAATAAAATCACAAAAAGCAACATACCAAAAAATCCAGAGATCTTTCTTCTAAGTAATACAAGAAGTAAAGAATTAGGTCTCAAATTGGATGAAGCACAAAAAAGATTTATTATGATAGCCTTAGCTGTAGCAAAAAAATGTATAATGTCAACCTGGAAATCAGAAGAGAGCCTGAGAGTACAGCAATGGTACATAGAAATGAATAAATGTATTCCATTGGAAAGAACTAAACTTTATTTCATGCTTGAAAAACCTTCCCTTATTCTTTGTTCTTATTTTAACCACTGATACAGTACAATATTATGCTGAGGCTACTGCGCTGGGATCATGGACCTTGGACTCCTGGGAAGCTCCGGCCCGAGGGCGATCAGGGCTCAGGTGAGTCAGCAGCATCAGCGTCGGTATCTCCTGCAGGTAAGCAGACTGGTTCAATGCTGGAGTCGGTTATTTGAAGCATAGAAAGTTCCAGTGGTCGGGGCCTGGATTAGAATTTGCGGCTGTGGCATTGGGAGTTCTAGTGGGTCGGTGGTCGGGGCATCAGGAGCTCCATTGGATCGGCATCCGGGACCAGTGTTCAGATCAGCGACCATGGCATCGGGAGCTCCGTTGGGTTGGCGGCCAGAGCCAGTGTTCAGGTTGGCGACTGAGGCGTCAGGAGCACTGTTAGGTCAGCAGCTGGGGCTTGGGCCAGAGTTTCCTGGGCAGGCTCCTTGACAGCGGCGAGGAGGTGCCAGGGATCCAAGTGGGGACCTTGGACTCCTGGGCAGGTTTCTCAAAGGTAGTGAGGATCCGAGCAGGGACCTTGGGTATCTGGGCAGCATTGGTGACACAGCCAATATAAATATTCTACTGCTTAAACTGGATTGCTGATCAGATATTCGAAAAATGCAGTTAACTGATACACATCCGGTCCTGAGTGTTTTGGATAATCAGAAACACACTGTAAAATATAATCCTATATAATGGTATTTTCTACACAATAAGTAATTTTTCAAGTGTAATTTGAGTTGTTTGCTGAATGGACACCTTTCTTTGATATTCTGCCTTCAGCAGACTGCCACCTTTGCTTTCTTCTGAATTTGCCTTTCTGAGATCAGGGTTTTTCGCTCTAGTTTCTGCATAACCTTATTTATTTCTTATTAGTGCTTGATGTAACCAAATTGATTTGCTAAGATTACTAGGAAGAACCCTGCCTCACGCATTAATGGTCTGACAGAGCTTCTTCGACGCCAAATTAGACACCTCAATAGCTGATCGGATTCCATGGAAACATAGCTGTTGTGATATAACTGAGACTCACAGACAGAGCATTATGGCCTTGACCAATTTTGTGACAGAATGAATAACGAAAGCAGAAGGAAGCCATTTTGCCCTTTATTGTTATTCAATATTTCAATCAATACAAAATGATCTTTTACTTCATTGCATTTCTGCATCAACTGCATGTCCCTTAATATTTAAAAATCCATGTTTATCTCTCTGTTCTATGGATGTTCTTTCGGTCTTAGATTTAAAAGCAGGACTTGTCGGCAGGAAACCGCTTGATTGATCTGAATGATTCCTCTGTACATGTTGAAAATTCTCGCGAGCATATCTTATTATAATATCAATTCCAACATTAACTATGATCTCACAGCTGAGGAAAAAAAATAATTTGGAAAGTATCAAAGTTGTCATCAATTGCTGTAATTTTGTTGGTGTTGTGCAAATATCTGAGGAATGTTCTCTCCATCAGTTAAATACTGGGTAGTTTTCCATGATAGACATTGTGCAAGCTTATTGCAAGTTCAAGAGTTCTGGAAACAACCAGAAGAGGTTGTACAGTGGAAGTCAGTCAATGCCCTTACAGTTTACAATGAAAGGCAGATTGCGTCAGATTACATCACAATGTATCAGACAAGATGCATTACTTGGGTTTGGTATTGGGTTTTCCAGAGAAAATACAGGTAATCAAATTGGCTCAATCTGCACAAATAGTTTGAACCTTCCTTCACTATCTTCTGACAAAAATTCATCTTTTCTGATTGTTGTGCCTGTTACTCCACTCGTACAATCTACTGCCTTGGCAAAGGATGCAAGTATGTTCACAAAGCAGCAGATGATAAAGTTCCCAACACTCTCTGGAGGACACTGCAAAGCTGGAATTGTATCAGAGGTCTTATAGGAACATAGGAAGTAGGAACAGGAGTAGGCCAAAAATGGCCCATCGAGCCTGCTCTGCCATTCAATACGATCATGGCTGATCTAATTTATGACCTAACTCCACCTACCTGCCTTCTCCCCATATCCCCTAATTCCTCTATCATGTAAAAATTTATCTAACCGAATTTTAAATATGTTTAATGAGGCAGCCTCAACCATTTCCCTGGTTAGAGAATTCCAAACATTCACTACTCTCTGGGAAGAACTATTTTTCTTCATCTCTGTCCTAAATCTACTCCCCCGAATCTTGAGACTGTGTCTTGAGATAGTTATTCACAGTGCTCCCTGAAGTCTCAGGGTCTCAGCTGCACTAGCTGCAGCACATATTTGAGTCGAATGCCAAGGAAGGATTGGTCACTCCAAGATGCAGCTCTGCAAATCAGCAGCTAAAATAGGAATAACAAAAAGGGTCATGCATACTACCTGGATTCATGAAATTATTCTTGTGATCAACCAATGAATTGTTCATTCAGAAAATGATACCACTTGCAATTTAGAAATTCACTGTGTCGTACATCATGGAAACAGGCCCTTCAGGTCACCATGAATGTGGAAGCCTTAAATTTTCTGTCTATACTAAAACATACCCAAGCCTATCCAGTCTCCCCTCAGAAGTAGACATTTTAACCTAGGAAACCTCCTGGTGAATCTTCTCTATTTCCAGTGCAATAATTACATACAGACATACAGCACTTTAATAGGCTATTTCAGCCCATGAGTCTGTGCCACCCAATTAATCTACAAGCTCAGGTGCGTTTTGAAGGGATGGAGGAAACCAGAGCCCCCAGAGGAAACCCACGTAGACAAGTGGAGAATGTATAAACTCCTTTCAGGCAGCACAGGATTCGAACCCCAGTCCCGATCACTGGCACTGTAAAGGTGTTGCTCTAACCACAACGCCAACTGTGCTTCCTCTTGTTCTTCCTGTGGGTGATTCATTTTCCAGCACTGGGCTTGTCACCTTCTCTAACTTAGTGTTTCAGAATGCCACTCAAATGTTTTGAGAGTACCTGCTTTCGCCAATGCTTTCAAATTTTCAATAAGCATATGGGTGGGAAAAAAGCTTCCTTCAACCTCCTCGATACTCCTAATCTTTATCATGTTTAACGTTTATGTTTTAACGTTTATGTTTTTCATTTTCCACACTATTCATGCAACCCGTAATTTTTGGGTACTTCAATCTATATGTCCTTCAGTTTTCTCCACTGCAAAGAACACTAACTGTCCGTCCAGTCTCTCCCCATATCATGTGGGCTGCATTCAGGTGAATCTCTACAACAACTCCAGTGCAATCATATTCTTCTCAAAGTACAGTGATGCAAATTATATGAGTACTTCAGCCAGGCCATAACTAAAGTTTACATAGTCACCGAGTCATTGTCCACAAAACCAACCTTTGCCCCATGATATCTAGGATGCCCATCAAATATCTATACTAAATTCATTCACTTGCACTTGATCCACAGCTTACTATGCCTTGGTGATTCAAGTACTTGACGTCCATATACTTCCTTCATGTTGCGAGTTCCTTTTACTACCATATTCTGATGTTTCTCATTCTCGAGATCAAATTCCAGATAGGATCTCATCTTAAAGCCTTGCTGACAATCCTTGGATTAATCCCTGTTTCTGTTACTGATGCTATGACTCCGTTAATATTGGACCAGCCATCTTATAATTTCCTGGTTTATCCCTGGGGTCCTATTTGAATTATGGTTCCCAATTTGCTGTCCTCCATTCATGTGGAACACCTTTGAGACAGGAGAAAATTTGATAATTTCTGTCAGAGCCTCAGGATTTTCCTCTCTTTCCTCCCACTGCAGTCTTGGATACACAATGATGAATTTATTGTTGTACACAATGTACATATGCACAAAAATTCTTTCTCACTGAGCTGAACAGGTAGAAAAATTATACTAATAAACTAATTGAATTAAATTAAGAGACGATAAATACACAAGTTAGATATATTTCTTTTTGCAAATTTATTTAAGGAAGGTTGTTTAATGTCTTTTGAACAGCTGGCAGGTAAATTAGACTTATCAAATATTCATTTTTTAAGATATTTACAGATTAGAAATTTATTAAATACCATATCCCCAGATTTTCCATTTATATATCCATCACATCTAGCTGATTTTCAGTTGAATCCTTCTCAGAAAGGATCAATTGGAATTATATATTATAGATTATTGAAATTGTGTTCAGTACTTCACGATAAAATTAAGAAGGCTTGGGAATTGGAACTTGCAAGACCCTTATCAGAGGATCTATGGGACAAGATTCTTAAACTATTGAATACATCTTCAATATGTGCCCAACATTTATTAATCCAATTCAAAGTGGTGCATCCTGTTCACAAGTCCAAAGATAAACTGGCTGGTATCTTTTTTTTACATCAACTCAACTTGCAACAGATGCAAATCTGCTATTACTACATTGACACATATTTTTTGGTTTTGTCCATCCTTAGAAATCTATTGGAAAGAAATTTTTAATATCTTTTCAAATGCATTTCAGGTGCAGCTACAACCCAATCTCATAAATGCTCTTTTTGGGGTTATTGGACCAGAACCAAACATAGGGAGTTTTTCTGTACCTGCACAATGGGTTAGTGGCCTGCTCTACATTGTTGGCTGGAGGAGCCATCTTATTCAAATAGAAAGACACTAGACCTCCAACAGTGTTTCAATGGTTCTCTCATATTATGTCCTATTTAAGCTCAGAAAAAAAATTAGAACTGTGTTTGATTCAGAGAAATTTAAAGATATATGGTGACATTTTATTTCTTATTTTCATTTGATGTCAATGCTTTTAATGTGATTAGATGTACTCACTCTTCCAGATGAGAAATAGTTTTACCTTTGTTTTTTTTAAATTTGTGGTAGGAATCAAAAGCTGCAAAATATATGTAACCCTAATGATAAGCTACTCAGTTTTTTTCATTTTTTTTTAAATAGAGTAGGTTAGGTAGGTTTATATATTATATTTTTAATGTATTTTCTGTCTTCATCCAATGCAGTGGAAGGGGGACTGAGTTTATACTGTTTGAAGTTTTAGAGAGAGACAGAGAGAGAGATAAAACACACACACGTGATATATATATTATACACATGTGATATTGTATTTTTAGTTTTGTTCCCTTTTCTTCATTGTACTGTATTAATATGTAAAGGCACATTACCATTTGTTTCAATAGATACGAGAGATGTTAGATTTCTCACCTTTATATCTAGTTAATAAACTAATGCAAGACATAGATAATAATCAGATATATTTACAGTAATCCTCCATAAATCTTCGTCCGCGAAGCCAAGCCAAAGAAGAAAGAAGAATGTAAAAAAGTGATTTTCAATAGAGCAAAAAGTCCTTTTATGTCAAATAGAAATTTTAGTTGAAAATTGGCTATAAAATTGATGCAATCTTTAGTACAGTATGTTATTTAACATTTGATATAACAATTTTGAAATATTTAACAATTTTGTTGAACTTGCTATTTCCAGGTTATGAAATCATTTATCTATCCTGCTTACAAGATCAAAACTGCTTAATATGCTTTTCTATGCATTTCACATATCAATTCAGTTGGCTGCTAATAGGTTCCTTCAAAAGGTTTCCCGATTTTACAATCTTTCAAAATGAAATGTTTTGTCGAGTTAGGCCAAGGGGAAGAACTATCTTGGAAAATTATACATTAGTGAGCATATTTCAGCAGACAAAAGATCTGGTAAATTAATTTATTGACGTAATTGTCAGTAGACCAATTGGCTTCCTATGATTCATGCATCACTCTAATTTTTAAATAACTTTCTTAAATTTTTTCTGTTTGCAATAAAAGTGGCCTAAATTTGTTTCTATGTCTTATTTCCATTAACCATTCCCACACAGATGTCAATGGCCATATCTACTGCCAGAGTGAGGGCAAATATAAAGTTAAGGAACAGCACATTATATTCCTCTTGGATACCTTAAACTCAATGGCATGGACAGCAATTTTTATCATTTTAAAACCTGCTCAACCCCATCTGATTCCATTTCCTTCTTGTCGACTCCAGTTCTTGCACTTGTAGTTTTCTCTACAAGCTTCCAACTTGCAGGACCCCCCACCACCACCAAATGTGGACTCTCTCGCTCTTTAATACTTTATCACTTCTTAGCCTCTCCCCAGCTTCTCCCCCCCCCCCCCCCCACTGCTTTTGATATAGTAGATATCTCCCATTCCTGCTTTAGTCTCCATAAAGGGACCCAATGTGAAAATTGACAATTTATACCCATACATGTTGCCTGACCCTCCAGCTTTTCATTGTTTGATTTTTTTTTCCAAAAAAAGTGGGCTGGTTAATTAATTAGCTCAAAATGCTCTCTCTCAGACAACCCAACTTTGGAAAAAGTGTTCTGTTGAGCCTTTTCCAGTTTTAATGGAAAACTGCACGACATTTCCACCACAATATTTAATACTAGTATTCAACTAATAATATTAGTTATTAGTAAAGAACTAACTGTAAAAGATGCTTACTTTCTGATTATATGACCGTTTCAACCAGAATCCACACAGATACAAGGCAGCTACTACAGAAAATGCGAACATCCTCATGAACCTTCCTGCATGTCACGAGAAGCCTCAAATCTATTAACGGCAACTTTGAATGAGAAGGAAAAAAAACAGCAATTAAATTAACATATTCAATTTTAGTATTTGGATGTAGAATATCTAATTTTATTCCTTGACAACACTTACCAGTAGTTAGCCAATACTAGCTAGGATAGTAATCTAAAATTAATCTCAAGATAGGGATCAAAAGGGATAGGTTGAGGAGATCATCAAGGCTAATTCCTTGCCAAACTTCACTGCAGATGAGCACTTAGGTTCAGCATTACAGCATGACTGGCAACTAAGGGTCTGTAAAGATTTCATGCCTTTTGGAGAAGGAAAATAACACAAAAACATTAAGACTTTAGGCTGCCAAATTTTTTTACTCTTAATAACAATTAAACTTTGTTTACAATAACTATTGTAAAAAGAATTTCTGGATTAAATTAAAATCTTTATGCTAAAACGTGGAAGACTAAGTTGTATTAATCAATGTTATATTTGAAAAAAATGGTTTGAACAAAGTAAAAGGTCAATAAGGTCCTGTAATCACACAACCTAGCTAATGCTTAAATATAAAAAAAGTTCTCAGATAAAACTAACATGATATGGAGGAATAAGATATAGTTATATTTCAAGGTTCAACAGCCAGTGTTTGCTAATATTGCTGATTTCAGCTTGGGTAGCAGCAATTACATTGTTTCTTCACAATCTTTCCTGTTATGAGACAGCATGCGTCGTGATGTCATCAGTATTATTGACAAACAAAAATCACATTGCTGGAGTTCTTCAACTCCACAGTCACTGGGATACTGTTATTCAGATGCCTTCCTGTTTTTTGCTAAAACTCAGGCCAGAAATGTCAGTAATACATCCATCTTTTCCTCCATGGATATTGCAAACTGGCTGAGTTCCTTCACCATTTCTCTGTGTGTTTTATCTGTTTTTGTAAAGGTATTATTACCATTTGTTTCAATAGATATGGGAAATGTTAGCTTTCTCACCTTTATATCTAGTTAATAAACTAATGTAAGGCATACATAAGAATTAAACCAAGCTCACTTATGGTCACAAAGACAGAGAATACAACTAATTGTCCAGTTCGGATCGCCGCGAACCATCAAGAACTCGAACCCCATTTTATTTTCCCCACATTCACTTAAGTGGTGACCTATCATGGATACACATCTCCTCACGTCAGGAAGGCACAAAGGTGACTGCGTTTCCTGAAAAGATGGAAACAGGTAAGGGTACCAGCCACCATTATATTAGCCTTCTACAGGAGCCTTGTCGAAAGCATCCTGGCCAGCTGTATCACAGTGTGGTACAGTTGCTTTGGAGATATTAAAACTATGAGGCATAGAAAGGATAAAATAAAATGCTGTTTCCTGTGGTAGAGGACCTGGAAGGCATATTCAACGTGTCTGTGTGTGAGGAGGTGGGGGGGGGGGGGGTAAGAGGATGGGGGAGTGGGGGAGAGGGGTGGGGAGATATTTAAAAGGGTCTGAGAAGTAGATTTTTCATAGAAATAATTGTTGATATCTGGAATTAACTGCCATGAAAATGTTGTGGAGACAGGAATACTAACAATATTTAATGGGAATAGAAGGAAATAGAATTAATGCAGGCAAGTGGGATTGATAAGCATGATACTTGATATTGATGTGATGGGCTTTTTTCAATGCTGTACAACACTCCGGTTCTATGACAACTTGGTTTCCACAGAAGTTTCAAGATAATCAAAATTGACTTGCATCACTAAGTTATGAAATTCTACCCATCCTAGGAGCTTTAAATTTTAGGAGGTCAGTTTATCTTTATACAATTCCATCCTCTTGGGCTCCATATAGATATCTCTGCTATTTTCTTGTTATTATTAACTCACAAAGATAAATTATTGTATATTCTAATTACCTCAACCCTCACCTCTACCTTGTTGGGTGATTTTGTACTCTGCAATGCACAAATTTTCTTATCTACAAGTGTTTTCTTCTTGAAGCTTGTTTCCCCCATTCCTACCTAAACCAAGGATATTCAAGAACCAATTAACAAGGGCATTTTATACAGTGGAGCTTGTTGGGAAAATAGTCAGTGATGGTCAAATTTCTTAACAATGAGAGGCTAAGGCAAGTCAATGAGCCTGCTGCTCTTGTTTTTAAATCATAGTCAAACCTTGAACAGGGTCATCACAGCTAAAGCAAGTTTTGTACAAGTTGATAGTTTTCTTTCAGAGCGGTTTTGAGTTGAAGAGTCAAGGAGAGAAAAAAACTCTCTTCAGCCCACTATGCCAACCACCAAATATCCTTCCACATTCACTCAGCAGTGAAGAGGAAAGTCAGGTACAACAATAGTGGTTGGAGACTCCATAGTCACAGACATAGATTTGAGTTTCTATTCCTGCAAGAGAGACTCCAGAGTGGTGTGTGGCCTCCCTGGTTCCAGGATTTCTCTGAGCAGGTACAGGATATTCTGAGAGTGGAGGGACAGCAGGGAGAGGCAGTGATTCATATTGGCCCCAATAATATAGGCAAGAAAGGAGATGGAGTCTTGCAGAATTCAGAGAGCAAAGTAGCAAGTTAAAATACAGGGCTTCCAGGGTTGTAATCTCAGGATTGTTACCCATGCTATATGGTTGTGAGGCAAAAAACAAAGATTGTGTAGCTTAATGCTGGTGCAGGAGGGTGAGATTCAGATATCTGGATCATTGGACTATCTTCCAGGAAGGTGGGACCTGTACAAGAGGCACAGGTTACGCTTGAATTGCACAAGGGGCAATATCCTCACAGAGATATTAGTCCTTTGTGACAGAGTAAATAGATATGTTTTTGGGAGATAAATTGGAAAAGGTTTGTTAGAGCAGGTTACATACAAACACTTTAAAACACTGAAGCCCTGCCCTATGCTAGGCATATTGGGGCCTCAGAGTTTTTTCCAAGAGCTTTGAAAAGTGCTCAAGAGACTTCACTGATGGACTGTTGTTTACAAAAGGCAACAGTTGAAAGATCTTGCTGGTGCCGCAAATTGTCTGGAATATAAGAGGGTCATGTGGTTGCAAGCAGAGAGTCACACAAGCTTTTCTCTCGGTGTGAGCGAGAGAGAGAGAGAGAGAGAGAGAGAGAGAGAGACACACACACACACACACACACACACACACACACACACACACACACACACACACACAGATCAGTTCTGCAGTTTTACAGCCAGCAGCTGGGACTGGACAGGAGAAGCTTGCAAGCTTGTAGAAGGCCCCATTTTGGAAGACAGCCTGGTCAAAGCCCTTGTGGTTCATGCAAGAGGAGAGGACTGGCTGTCTAATGTTTCCCTTGAAATAAGAGAAACAAAATTGAACTCTGTGGTGACCTGAAAGAAAGAGGTTATTATCTGGAGAACCCTGAAGGGGCAAGTTTTGTCAGCAAGACACTGGGTGGCTGATGTAAGTACATCAGTTGTGGATGTTCTGGAATAACAAATCTCTCTCAGAAAACCAACAAGAACCTTCCTGAGTGGTAACCATTTATCTTTCAAGCACTGGCAAATTTTATAAATGTTAAATTTTGTACACAGTATAAGAATTGTCTGCAACCAGTGAACTTGGAGGAATGAAGAAGTGAGATTGTGTACCAAAGAACTTTTCTGAACTTACACACACATTACATACACTTGCGCTCAGAATTAGAAGGGGGTTAAGTCAGTCAATTGTGATAAGTTAAAGTGTGATTTTATTTTCATGTTTAAAGATAATTAAAAGCAACTTTGGTTTAAGCAACCATTTGTCTTGCCATCCCCTCTTCGTCCACTTAATGCTCTGCATTTCCCAGAGCAATTCCAGCTGCGTGGGGGATTATGGGTTACAAAGTCAGCCCTTGTTCGCCACACATTTATGGCGGGCAGTGCTGCGGCGTTTCCCCGCCTACAGCAGCTCTGGAGGACGCACCAAGGTGCCATTCCACGCAAAAGTGACGCTGGTCTATAAAAAGGTACATGAAAATGTTTCTCCACAGAACACCTATGGAGGCAATGGTGGGCTCAACTACGGAGACATTGTGGATAGAGATTAGAAATAACAAAGGTGCAATCACACTGAAAAAACATCCTAATAGGCACCAGGAGATGGAAGAACAGATATGAAAAGGGTTGTCGTAATGGGAGACTCTAATTTCCCCAATATTAACTGGGATGTCAACATTGTGCCAGTAACTTAGAATGGGTAGCTTTTGTTAAATACATCCAAGAGAGTTTCTTGAATCATCATGAAACTAACCTAACCAGGAAAAGGGCTATGCTGCACTTTGCAATGGCAAATGAGCTTGGCCAGGTGATCAGAATTTCAGTGAGTGAACATTTTGGGAATAGTCATCACTCTTCCATGATGTTCAAGATATTTATGGACCAGGACAAGCTTTGGCTTTGTAGAAAAGTATTAAATTGAGCAAGGGCAAATTGTGATGTGATTAGACGTGGGGGGGGGGGGGAAGGAAACTGGATCAGGCCACACTTGGAAATAGCCTGTGCAATTCTGGTCATCCATTACAGTAGAATATGAAAGCTTTGAAAAGGGTACAGAAGAGTGTTATTAAGATGTTGCCTGGATTGGAGGGCTTTAGTTATGAAGAGATATTAGACAAACTTGGGATGACATTCAGAAGTTTTTCCCCAGCGTGAGTTTAAGGTGAGGGGGAAGAAGTTTAAGGAAGATGTGTGGGGCAAATATTTTGTTACACAGTGCGATAGGAGCCTAGAATAAGCTGCCAGGAATAGTAGTGATAGCAGCATTTAAGATACTTATCTAGATAGACATGAAAATATGAAGGAGTTGGAAGGTTATACAGTAAAATGAAGAGGGTGAGTGAATTTAATTTCTTGGGAGTCACTAGCTCGGAGGATCTTTCCTGGATCCCCACACCAATGGCATCATGAACAAAGCTTGTCAATAGCCTCTTTTAAACTACAGCACCTGGGTTGCCCTCCTGAGAACCAGATGAGATTACTGGAACAAAGTTGCTGGAAGCATCTTTTAAGGGGGATCCTGCCCCCGTAATGACACGTCACATATTCACTGGTACTGCTGGATGTTCGGATGTTGGCTGCTCGGTGATGCATACATGCAAGCACTGACGTCATGGGAATAAGCGAGTCAGCCATTTTCGTTTTCAAATCACCTATGGATGCCATACAGGTAAGTTTAACTGGGTTCTTTGATTACCTCTGAGGTAGGTCAGGGACCTGGTTGGTTTCCAACAGGGTTGACCAGGTTAGAGCCTTTCTAACTGATGTGTAACTGGGGCACTAACAAAGCAAATTGCTCGGTTAATCTCATTTTACACGGCAGTTTGAAAGGGCCTAGTGCCTCTACTTCCTTAGGAGTTTGCAGAGGTTTGGTATGACACCAAAAACCCTGGCAAATTTCTACATATGTGTGGTGGAAATTGTGCTGACGGGCTGCATCACGGTCTGGTATGAGGACACCAATACCCCTGAGTGTAAAGTCCTCCAAAAAGTAGTGGACACACCCAGAACATTACAGGCAAAATCCTCCCCATTATTGAGAACATCTACAGGGAACGGTGCTGTCGGAGAGCAGCAGCAATCATCAAGGATCCACATCACCATCGCTGCTGCCATCAGGAAAGACATGTAGGTGCCACAAGACTCGCACCACCAGGTTCAGGAACAGCTGCTACCCCTTTACCATCAGACTCAACAACAACAAACTCAATCAGGACTTATTTAAGGATCCTTACTTGTGCACTTCATTGATTTTTTAATTCTCTGTTTTGCACAGTTGGTTACATTTGTTATCAGTTTACAGTACTTTATTTATTTACATGTATACACTGTGTCCAGTTTATTTTTTGCACTACCAATTAGTGATGATTCTGCCTCAGCCGCAGAGGAAAAAAAAGAATCTCAGGTTGTTATGCATGTCCTCTGACAATAAATCTGAAATCCAAAATCCCCGTTTTCTGGAATTCAAGCAACTGGTAGCTTCAAGCAGCAGGCAAAAAAAAAATCACGAAAAAAAACAAGTTTAAAATTCACGCCTCTCGTGGTCGATTTGCCAATCCAGGCAACACGCAATCTCAAGTAACAGGCAAATTCACTTTTCTGGCATTTACTAAACCCCATAGGTGCCAAATACCAGGGTTTTTTTTTAAACTGTATATCAAAAGCAAGTAACAGTATATGAATTAGACATATTATTTTGCACAGACATGTGGGCCAAAGGACCTGTTCATGTGATGTATTATTCTGTGTGTATAACCACACGATGGAAATTCTCCTCAAAGTCCCGCCAACTATACCCATCTGTCCCGCACCCTGAGATTCTACCATTTGTCTCTACACCCTAGTGGCAATTTAAAGCGACTAATCTACATTACTTTGCAATGTGGGAGGAAATGGGAGCAACCCATGTTGTCACAGTGACAACATAGAATCTCCAAAGGTCAGAATTGAGTTGTACAAGAAAACTGCAGATGATTGGCAGATTCTGCATGTTGTCCCATTCTATTCAAGGAGTAAACCAAGCAATTATCAGCCTGTAAGTATGATGACAGTGGTGGGCAAACTAATGGAAAGTGTTCTTAAAAATGGTATATATAATTATCTGGCTAGACATGATATGACTAGAAACAGTCAACATAGATTTGTATGTGGAGGGTCATGTTTGACAAATCTTAATTAATTTTTTTTGAAGTTACCAGGAAAATTGACGAGGGCAAGGCAGTGGATGTCGTCTATTATGTATTTCAGTAAGGCCTTTAACAAGATCCCACACAGAAGGTTAGTTAGGAAGGTTCAATCATTAGGTATGAATATTGAGGTGGTAAAATGGATTCAACAATGGCTGGATGGAAGATGTCAGAGAGTGATAGTGGATAACCGTTTGTCAGGCTGATGTCCAGTGGTGTGCCCCAAAGATCTGTACTGGGTCCATTGTTGTTTGTTTCATACATTAATGATCTAGATGATGGGATGGTAAATTGGATTAGTAGGTATGCAGATGATTCTGAGATAAGTGGCGTTGTGGATAGTGAGGAAGATTTTCAAACCTTGCAGAGAGATATGGGCAAGTTAGAAGGGTGGACTGAAAGTTGGCAAATGGAGTTTAATGCTGATAAGTGTGAGGTGCTACATTTTGGTAGGACTAATCAAAATAGGACATACATGTTGAATGGTAGGGTGTTAAACAATGCAAATGAAAAGAAAGATCTAGGAATAATGGTACACAATTCCCTGAAGGTAGAATCTCAGGTGGATAGAGTACTGATGAAAGCTTTTGGAATTTTGACCGTTATAAATCAGAGCAGAGAGTATAAGAGTTAGGAGATAATGTTAAAATTGTACAAGGTATTGGTGAGGCCAAATTTGTAATATTGTGTTCAATTCTGATCACCAAATTATAGGAAGGATGTGAACAAAATAGAGAGAATACATAGAAGATTCACCAGAATGATACCTGGGTTTCAGCATCTATGTTATAGAGAAAGGTTAAACTTGGAACGTAGAAGGCTGAGGGGGGATTTGATAGAGCTTTTAAAAATATTGAAGGGGATAGAGAAAATAGATGTGGATAGACTTTTTCCTATGGGAGATTCAAACTAGAGAACATGAGCTGAGAGTTAGGGGGAAAAGTTTAAGTGTAATGCAAGAGGGAGTTTCTTTACTCAGAGAGTGGTGTCTGTGTGGAACGAGCTACCACTTACTCTGTTAGGGTGTGATATCCATCTGTTTCATACGAGTAATGGAGGCAGGTACAATATTATCTTTTAAGAAAAAAAATTGGATAGCTCTATGGATGGAAAGGGTATGGAGGGTTATGGGCAAAGTGCAGGTCAGTGGGACGAAGAAAGTGTAAGACTTTCAGTATGGACTAGAAAGGCCATAATATCTGTTTCTGTGCTATAATTGTTATATGGGGATAAGTGCCAGAAATATGCAGAATATCATGCACCGTCCATAGGAAATAAGACAATCAATATTTCAGGCTGAGCCCTTTGTCAGTAATCTAATTTCTGACAAAGGTTTTTGGCAAAGAGCTCAGATACAAAAAGTAAATAGTCTTTTACTTCCCTTGGATGCTGAGAGCTCCTGCTGAGTTTGTCCAGCACTTTTGTGCATAAGGGTTAGAAATGAATCGGAGTCTCTGGGGCAGAGAGGTAGTACCTCTAATAGTCACAACTTGGCCTCTGAGGCTTGCTCCACCAATCAACAGGATCACTTTGATGTCAGCTCAACTTTTCTTCATAAGCCTTAATAAGCTTTTATTGCAATTCCCTTTCTATCCAAAAATCTAGCTCGAGATTTTTTAAATCCTAACCAAATTATTCACCTCCATCAACAGCCTTGAAATGCAGTGTTCATTTTAGCTTGGGACTATGCCAACCACGTACTATTAAAATTCTACCAGCACATCACCTGTCCCAGAGAGGCCCCAGTATCCTTGACCAACACTACACATTTTCCAAAGATGCCTACTGCTCTGCTCCATGACCACACTTTGGCAAATCAAACTATCAGTCAGTACTACTCCTACCTCAAATCAGAATGCATTGTCATGAGTAAGTCACTAAATTTGGTGTTTTTTCTCCAGCATCATAGTGCAAATATTCATGGATCCAATAGCAAAGTCATGCATCATTGAAATGAGCACACAATGACATCCTGTGCCATTACTTTTGAGTCAGTGGACTGGTCTCAGCACCTCACTCTGCAATTGGATCTATGACTTTCTCTTCCTCAGACTGCCAGGACTCAGCAACCAACCATAATGAATACACCTCAACTGCACTGACTTCATCAGCTAGCCTGCAAAAGTCTACATGTCAAAGAGAACAATTTGCATGGACTTCCCCCCCCCCCCCCACCAAAAACATGGCTGAATGGCAAGAAGCACTCACTACTGAAGGCCAGGGATATGACATACAAATCAGGCAACTCAACCAGATACAAGAAAGTGAGGAATGGCCTACAAAAGGCCATCACATATGATAAGAGGGAGCATCAAAGCAGAATTGATTCCCAGATTAATCTCTCAGACACCAGGGACTTATGGCAGAGCATGCACACCATCACAGACTTCAAAGCAAAGCTGGGCAGAACAATAAACAAAACTCCATCTCTCCCAGGTAAGCTCAGTGCATTCTCTGCTGGCTTTCAGCAGGAGGCCAGGGAGATGGTGGATCACACCTTCCTACTTCGACACAACCACAAGCACGGTCGCTGCAGAAGTCCTATCCAGAGAGTAAAACTGCAGAAAGCGACTCGCTCAGAGACCCTAGACTTGTCCTCTGTGCCTGCACAAACAAATAACAGTTGAGGTATTTGAAAATTGCACATTTAATAATGTATACCTGAGTGTAAGCTTGGTTCACCATCTGTTGATGGTATTTACTTATGTACTTATTCACTTAGTTAAATGTGGAGGCAGGCCATTCAACTCATTAGGTCCATGCAGCTCCCATCAAAGACATCCTATTAGACCCACTCCTGTTTTCTTGTATCCCTTTCCAATGTTCATGAATTCCTCTTTTTTATAGTTTAACTATATTAAGGATTAATTTACAGGACCTGATTAACCTACCAGCAACACACCTTTATGATGTGACAAGATCATACAGAACAAAATCTATGCAGATATGCGGAAAAATTGCAGACTCCATCTAGACAACTTGCAAGGTCAGGAAGTAAGTTAGTTCCTAATACCACCTTTGCACCACTGCATTTACTGCTCCCACAGTCTTGCATGCATCCTACATCACTTGCTGCATGATGTTGAAAAACTATTCACAAACAAAACTATTACCTGATAAGAACTGCAGTATTAAAATAATATTATTTCAAAAGGAAAACAAACACACATTGATGCAATTAGGTAACACTTTAAGTAGAGTTTTATTTCCCACAAGGGTATGCTTCAAATACAAAACTTCAAGAATTGCAAAGATGTACTATATACAGAATAAACCAAAAAAAACAAAAACTGTTCCCTGTGGCAATTCTCCAATATATCCCGTATATTTCAGCATACAAGTCGACCCCATTTTTCAGACTAATTTTAAAGGTTTTATGGTATATCCAGCGACCCCCATTTTTTGGGCTGAATAGGCCTCGCAGGAACACCCCAATTACAAGTAACCATGCTGTAAATTAAATAAGTTAAAAAAATCTCGGCCTACCAGCAGCAATGGCCCACAGAACTGGAGTGGTGACATCATGATCCAGGCAGGAGCAGAAACCTCAGCCTACCAGGCAGGAGCAGTGATGGCAACCTCAGGGTCCCAGGTAGGAACAGTTATGGTGGCGCGCAACAGGTGGGATGGTGTCGGGACCAGCAGCGCCTGTGTTGAGGAGGTGCTTCCAGCATCGACTTACATGCTGAATTTACGTCAATCTGTTTTTTTTGGTGAATTTATATCCAGCATAAGATTTTTTTTAGGGTTTCACAATTCGACTTATACGCCGAAATATTCAGTACCATCTTACAAGTCTGACCAAGTGGTTTTGATTTTTGTAACGCAAAACTCTTGTATCCTGTACAACTTTAGTTCAGTGAGAATCTGATGATTTTAAAATAACAAAGCTAAATGGAGCAAATATTCTGAGATTCTTTTTCTCCTGGTAAATCTCCTGGTAAATACAGTAAAATCCATGTTATCTGGAATTCAAGCAACTGGCAGATTCAAGCAAGTAGCAAAATTAAAATTGTGAAAAATAAATGGGTGGAAAATATGGAATTTTAAAATTGGCGCGCCTCGCCATTAGTTCTCCATTCACACAAATGGAAAATTCACTTATCTGGCATCCACCAATCCCTTTAGAATGGAAAGATGTTAAAACTGTGCACAGCAGAAGTACAAGCCATGAAAGGACCAGGTGTTACCATGCATGACTGACAGGACGAAGTTAAGACATCTGGTAATCTTCAAACGCAAAATTAAACCTAAAATTCCCTGCTGGTATTATTGTATATTTTCATGAAAAAGAATGGATGAAAATGGTGTAAAACTATGGATAAAAGCTGCCAGGTGGTTGACACAAAGAATGGAGTTTGCTGGTCTTGGGTATGTTTCATAGTCACTTAATGAAGTTTACTAAAAGTAGATTAGCACTACATAATACTTGCATGATGGCTATCCCGGGTGATTTGATGTCTATATTGGAACCTTTCAATATCTGCTTAAACAAGCCACTCAAAAAAAACCATGTGCACGAGGAATGGAATATATGAATGCTGAGTGCAGGAAACTCATTTACAAAAGGCAGGACAATGTGTGCTGCATTGCTTGAAGTTCTGTGAAACTTTGTGCTCAAGGCACAGGTCAAAGTTGAAGACTATGATAAAATAGTTCAAAAAGTGTGGTAGCTCTTGCACAGTTGATGACACGGAAGAGGATTTGTTATGGGACTCTGACGACGAGGCTAAAACCACCTCATCAGATAGAGTCTGAGACCCATATGAAGACTGTTTCAATAGTGAAAGTATGGATGTGCTTGCTGCCATCTTTGCCTCAGACAATGATAGTGAGAGTGAGCTTGAAGGGTAATAAATGTGTTTTCAGACGACGATAGCAATTTTGAAAGGTTCTAATTGTGTTGCTATTTTCAATAAAAATCTCAATGAAAATCTGTCGCAGTCAAGTTTTTTTAAGGGTTGACTTATACACCAAATCTGCTTTTCATGGGTAGAGTTATGTGCCGGATAGGTATGGATTGGATTTTCAGGTGAATTTAAGGACTCAAAAGTATATCCGGTGTATAAGCCGACCACCATTTTTAAAGTTTTTTTTTTAGTTTTACAATTCGACTTATACCCCAAAATATATGGTACATAATAATATCCTGCAAGAAAAGAATCATACCAATTAATTTTTATTCCTGAGAACACGTTTTGCCCATCAGTGCCTCCCAGTGATTTTTAACCTCAGTAATCTCGCACTAATCTTGTATCCCTTGATTCTCTTAAAACCAGAAATCTGTCAATCTGTCTTAATATAAACCATAAACAAACCTCCACAACTGACTTGGATAAAGAAGTTTGAAGATTCAGCACCATCTCAGTGTAGAAATTCCTCTCACCCCCTAGTATCAATAACTATACCCTTAGTTTAAGCAGTGAACCCCAATTCTATCACACCAGCAACATAACAAGAAATCATTTCCACATGAACTTTGAGAATTTCATGATCCTCTCTCATTGTTCCAAACAAGAGTACTTCAACCCATTCTGCTGTGCAAGAAAAACAAGTAAATGCAATGCTGAAATACAAAATCTCTAATCCAACCTCAAGATGAGTTTACAATAGCCATGCAGGATTCTGTTTTCTGTATCCTTGATATGAATTCTCAACATGCTACCAATAATATAAAATACTGGACTATGTACATCACAATGAACAAATAAAAGAATGCAAATATTGCAAGCCATTGAAAAGTTCTTGTAACTAGTAGGGAACAATCACAGAACAACAATCTTACATTATGCAGTAAAAATGCAAGGAACATTTTTACTGTCTTTGACTTTCATGCAGGAAATTAGAACAATGGAATTAGAACATAATACAATGACAAGAAATAGCAAAATAAAGCTGTGCTTTTGAGAAATGTTACCTCATCAACAACAAACTGCATCCACAAATGCTTTCCATAAACTTGACAAATGTGTATCTAATTACCAATTGAAAGTTATTCAGCACTTTTTACACAGCCACTGAACAACAGAAAATTTCTACTCCAGTGGCACTGTAAAAATGCCAGAATTGCCACTGTGAATTGTGTAAAAGACAACACTGGGACACACCAGAAGTAAATATGCCAACTTTTTTTTTAATAATTCTGAAGTTTCTGTGTAAAAATGTCAATTGTTGAACTTTCTTCTACCTCACTTCAGGCACAACATTCCATTTAATCGCCTACAGAGTAATTTTTTTTTACAAAATCTTATTCCTCTTCTGAGTTTTTTTTTGCAACTGTTAATTAATTTAAATATGTCTTCTGCTTCTCCCCACCCCCCCCCCCCCAGCCCAGCCCAGCCCAGCCAAGCCAATCAAAACATTACTATTTATTGACCACCTGCATTACATCTCCCCTTAACCTTCTCTGTTGCAAGAGCAATTTTGGATTATCTTAGTATCATAAACATCACAGTATTTCTCTGGTAAATCTCTTCTAAATCCTTGAATGAGTCAAAAACAATATTTTTTTTGCTTCCTAACACAAAATCCAGATAGTCATCAAATGCAACAAAAATATTCTACTTGTGTATGATAAAGTGCATTTAGCCACTTAAACTGGGTCAATTTGCCAACTTATAAATACAGTAAACTACTGGTATGTGCTCACATGAGTTTATTTAAACTTTTACATTTTCATGCTCTGCTGTATACCAAAAAAGTGCAATTCCTGTTCATATTTTATAGTTTTTTAAAATAACAAACATATGCACATGATAGAACAAAGTACATTGCATGGTGACAGTGACACAGAAAAATATATACAGTAAAACTGATATCCAGCACCTATGGGGTCTGGTAGATACCAACCGGATAAGTAATTTTGTCAGTTGCTGAGATTGTGTTGTGTGATTGACAAACTAATGGTGTGGGGTACCCATTTTAATCTTCACATTTTTAAATCTATTTATTTTCTGTGATTTTTTTGTCAGCTGTTTGAGGCTGCCAGTTGCTTTCACTTTAAATCAAAGGGGTTTTTACTTCTGCATAAACAAATTGCAACATCCATATTCTGTTAGTCAAAATACTGTAATTTTCTCTTCCATATCCTGTTAAATTATTGTTCAAGAGTAAATAAAGCATAACAGTGCATCAGAAACTTCCACTTTTCTGCAGGTACCAGGGACAGCAATGTCTTTTCTTTCCAGAACTACACTGTTAAAATACTGCAGTTTTCTTTCTACTGCACAGTTACAAGATAAATGACAAGATCTTAAATACTTAATTTTCAGCTGAAGTTACTTCAGTTGACAGAAAAAATTATTTAGAGGAAAACATTTTTGTATGAGCTGCTTTCTCTTAAAACAAGACATCTGGATATGATGTTCAGTTGGGACCTATATCCTATCCAGATGCATCATCTTGACAAGGGAACTCTTCTGGACAAGACTACTAGAAACGGTAGAGTTTTGAGTGCAGCCAAATCTTCACACAAACTAACCCCTGTCCATCAACTCCATCTATTTCTCCACTATACCATTGAAAGTTGCTAAATCACTAAAGGAATTATTACCCAGTTCACACTCTCTTCTCCAAACTTCTATCAGGGAGAAGATAAACTTGAAAACACAAACTTCCAGATTCAAGGACAGTTTCTTTACTGCAGTTTCTTAAACAAACCTCTCATAAATAAACAATGACTTTGTATTATTGGAACTACTTTTCTTTGCATCATGCTTTTTTGTCTTGTAACTCTATGCCTTGGAGTTTTTTTTTAATTAGTCTAACACTGCACTCTGCAATTTGTTTTATTATTGCACTACTTGCTACACACGAGTGTGGTCTGACTTGCTTGGATTGCATGCAAAACAAAACTTTTTATTGATTCTCATACACATGCAAGAAATTGTTTGATGTTCTCTTGCGTAACCAAAAGGATCTCCATGATATTGGTTTGACAAAGAGTGAGGGAGATATTTCAGTGGCTCATCTAATGTTTATCCCTGTCACATAATTGTTTGGCTAGAATAGAAGCTGGCTGACACAGCGTTATATATAAAATATTTCAGTTGATAAGATTTAGTTTTTGATGTGTCACCATTGCCATACATTTTGTTCAAAAATCCACTGCACTTCCAATATGCTTCAGTGATTGTTAACTACTTAAGTTGTGAGAGTAGGTCATAGAGAGAAGGCCAGATAGTGGGGCTGAGTAGGAAAAATGGATCACCTCATCATTGAATGGCAGGGTAGACTTGATGGGCTGAATAGCCTTTTCAACTCATTAAGGAAAAGGCAGGAGAATGGAGTTTAAAGGAAGAATATTTCAGCCATGATTTGAATAGCAGAATGGACCAGATGGACCATGTGGCCTAATTCTTTCTTAAGTCTAATAGAAAGCTCATTAAATTTAAAAAGTGCAGATGCTGGGAATCTGAAATTAAAACAGGAAAAGCTGTAAACACATTCAACTTTCAACATTTAATTCTGGTTGATTTATAGGACTAGGTGTTATAATCCCTGATGTTTCAGTATTGGTTTGATTGATCCTGTATGTTAGTACGGTCAGTTGCCTCAATTACAATAATGGAGGATGGCGACCAGGGAATATTATCACATATCAGACACATCATTCTATTCCCTGGTATCACTTTGTTTCAGCTTTTTTAAAAACAAGACACCCTCTGCTAAGGCAGGCCCATCACAGGCTGATCAGACCTGGGTGTCTGTCCCATATCCATTTCTCCTTGGGGTCATTTCGAGGCTAGATAGGATCCCTCCTTTTCAGTCGAGCTGGAGAGGCATTTAATTGGCTTTCTGAAGGCCTGCCCTGAGATGCCTACTTCCCTTAGAAGCTTGCCCATGGATTTGGCAACAGAAAAAGCTGTAAACACATTCAATTTTCAACTTGAAGCTTTGATTGAGATTCTTTTTCAACAGACGTTGCCTCCTCTGTTGAGTGTTCCTTGCATTTTTTTCTTTTAAATTCTGCATATTGAAATATAGTCGTATTTGGGTGTCATTTACCCACACAAAATCTCACTCACTTTTTGGTTCGACTTTGTTCAGAACGTGTTATAATAGTGACCACAGAGCGCACTTTTCAGGTGACGATTTGCTGAAACCTCATCATCAAGAGGCTTCCTCATTCGGACCGAATGCAATCAAGCCCCACCAACACGATCAATGAAGGCTAAAAAGTTTTTCCCTTTTGGTGCAACTGTAAGCTCGTCACGCGCGTCCTAGGCATGTCAATTCCATTCTTAATAAAATAAATCATAACCTCATTGACTACCAAATAATCACTTCTAGTCTTTGGTGGATGGAGCTCTGCCTGACTCGACCTCACTAAAAGCCTTCGTCCTAGGCCTGAAAGCAACTCCAAGGCTTGCAGTGTGCAGGAGGACCCACCGCCCAGCGCTTTCCTCTGAGCTCCGGCCCAGAAATGTGTTTATTTACCTGATCCGCCGTGCGAACTCCGCCTCCTCCACCCTGTCCCAGAAACACGGGAATGGAGCACGGCGGCGCCGCCACCACCAGCCAAGCAACCGGCAGAGCAGCTGCGCACCGCCTCCAGCCGGCCGCCGGTCCTCCGCCTGCGCACTGCCACCGGCGGGGGGACCGGCCGTGCGCTTGCGCGCCCCGCGCTGCGCTGGAACGCGCTGAGTGTGAACGCGGAATTCGGCTTTCCGTGGAGCGTGAGGTCGTGGTGGACAAGTCCCCTCGCCCGATGGCGTGGCCCACATGAAGGCTTGGGCCGGAAAAATGACAAGGGCCTGGTTCTGTGGTGAATGACAATTTCCATATCTCTTTGGATATGAATAGGTACACATTTGAAATCTGTACTTTTCATTGTTTTTCGAGGCTAGTCACTAGTCGCCTCCTGTCAGGTGTGGGAAATTAGACACAGGTCAAGTGCCCCTGCAAGTCAATACAAGGTCAGGTTCCTCGCAGACGCCGTGGATCGTTTGCAACGATCAGTGAGGAGCACTCAGGAGTCCGAGAGTATCATAAATAGGAATTTTAGTGGGCTGGTCACCCAATGGTTCAGACGGATAGCGCAAGTGTTTCTCTGTGGCTGTTCTCTTCCCAAATATATCATCCTAAATACTGTTGGGGTGGGGGGAAGAAGAGGTGGGAACAGCTCCTCCGGGGAAAATAGCAGCAGGTCGACTGTAAAGAAAAAGGTAGGTAGAGGTTATAAGATGTGTAAGTGCTGAACTCACCCAGGAAGGCAAAGCATGGAAAAAGAATCCACACTGCCAACATGAGGACACGTGACAGGGTATTCAAACCATATCTGACCACTGGACAACCGTGCAACTCAGCAGCAATGGTACCCGCTTTTCCTGAGAGGTTGCATAGTTTGATGAGGAAAAAAACCATGTGACATCAAAGAAAGCCTCATCTCCTCCTGAAAAAAGCAGACACCCTGCACAGCCACAGCCGAGGTGAGGATGATCCGATCCAGGGTGAACCCACACAAAGCAGCAGGACCAGATAAGCTATGCTGAAGGACTGCGTCCCGGCAAACGAATGGCCCAATGGACAGCTTCAATGACTCACTGCAGTAGTCCACTGTCCCCGCAGATTCAAGGCAAACAGCATCATACCAGTGCCCAAGAAATTGGCCATAACTAGACTAAATGACTATCACCCAGTGACACTGACCTTTATGATCATGAAGTGCTTTGAGCAACTGGGAATGGAATGCATCAAATCACACCTTCTGGCAACATTTGACCCATTGTAATTATGCCTCCAGTCCAACCAGGGCCACGGATAATGCTATAGCCTTGACCCATCTTGACAACGATGCTTCATACACCGGGTTGTTGTTCTTTGACTTCAGTTCGACATTCAGCACAATCAGAGGATAAACTGGTGGATAAACTTGTCCTCGTTGGGACTCAACAACCCCCTCTACAACTGGATTCTGGATTTTTTTGTCTGAAAGACCACAGTTAGTCCAGAATGGTTGCAAAGTCTCAAGTCCCATCGTGCTGAGCACTGACACATCTTAGGGTTGCAGGCTCATCCCACTACTCTTCATGTTGATGACTTATGACTACCCTGCCAGATTCAATTCCAACAGAATCATCAAGTTTACAGATGATACAATGGTAGTTGGCCTCATAATATTCCTCCTTACAGAGAGGAGGTTGGAAGGCTTGTAAAACAGTGCAAGAACAACAACCAGAGCAAACGTGATAGGGAGATAAAAAAAGAATTGATAGAGGCACTCAGCAGGTCAGACAGCATCGATGGGTAGAAATAATCAATATTTTGCATCTGAATGATATGCTAGAGCTAGGGGGAGATTTGGTCAAGGGCACAAACAGATGTATCTGAGGCCTGAAGCAAAATTCCTGGATGGTGTATAGTTTCCCAGGTGCTGAGATCATGGATGTTCCAGAGAGGGCTCAGGATATTTAGAATGAACAACCAGAGGTCATCGTCCATATTGGTCCAAATGGCATAGGCAGTACGACTAAGGAGGTTCTCAAAAAAAAAAGAGCCAGGTTGAAATTTCAGGGTTACCCCTGTGCCATGTGTGAGTGAAGCAAGGACTAGAAAGATCACACAGTTGATAGAGGAAGGGCTTTGTAATTTTGGACCAATGGTCTCCCTTCCCAGGAAGATTGAACTTACAAAAGAAGGACCAATTACACTTGAAGTGGAGAGACATCAATATCCTGGTGAGAAGATCTGTTCATGTTATTCAAGGGAATTTAAATTAGTTGGCAGGGCAATTGAACCCAAAGCATCACTATAGCAGATGAGAAAGCTGAGGTTAACTTGGATGCTAAAGTGAGTCAGTTCTGAAGACAGGACAGGCAGGGGCAAGTCAAAGAGCTTAGAACACTTACCAGGCATAACTGCATTTATTTTAATACAAAGGGTTTGAGAGGCAAAGAGATGAACTTGAGGGATGGATGTAATAGCAATAACAAAAATGCGGCTGAGAGATGGGCAACACTTGGCACCTCAATTTTCTTCTGTTTCTTTGTAGCAGTCGGCAGCAGGAGATATTTAATTTGGAGATACAACGTGATACATAGGCCCTTCTAACCCACAAGCCCACCGCTCAAATACACCCTTGATCAATGAATCTAACCCTCTATGTCTTTGGAACATGGAAGTAAACCAGAACACTCACAGATAACCCACATAGACATGGGGAGAACATGCAGACTCCTTACAGACAGCAGAATATTTGAACTTGTGTCACTGGTCATGTAATAGTGTTGCATTAACCACTACACTAATCATGCTGCCCTTGTTAAACCTCAGAACCTAAAGCTATCTTCTATCTCTATCTCAGCACCAATGATGTATGGTCTTTCTCCCACTGTACTCTGTTTTGTCAGAGTGATCCTGCCTATGATGGTGGTGTCCTCTACAATCCTGTGGATAGAGTTGGAGTGATGTTTAACTACACAATCATGAATTCACAGGGAGTATAGAAGGGGCTGAGTACACAGCTTTGTGGAACCCCGATGTTGAGAATGATTAAGGAGGACATGTTGTCACCAATCCTCACTCCTTCAAGTCAAGTAGTTTATAGTCATATGATTGTGCAAGTACAATCCAACGAATCAGTGTTCACCAGTCCTCGGTACAAAACATGTAGAAGCACAACCAGACATAACACACATACAGACAAGCAATACATACATAGGACAGGTATTTTATCTATACAAATAAATAAATTGTGTTTTGTACATATGAGAGTCTTGAATGGTTAGTGTGAGCAGTTCCTTTGGCCATTCAGCATTCTGTGATGCAGCCGGCCATGAAGCTCTCGATAGAGGTCCTATAGAATATTGACATAATGGTGGCCAGTAGCCTTACCCGCTTTAGTCTTCTCAGGAAGTGGAGTCGTTGTTGCACCTTCTTGACAAGTGAGGAGATGTTATGTGACCAGGATAGGTCACTTCTTAAGTAAACTCTGAGAAATTTAGGTGAACTCTACTCTCCCCAGTACTGAGGTATTAATGTGCAGCAGAGGGTGGTTGTCCCCAGTCCTCCTGAAGCCAATCATCTCCTTGGTCTTTTCCACATTGAGACTAAGGTTGTTACTCAGGACTGTTGGAGCAGAAGAGATTGTCTGTGTGAACTGGCTTGACCCATGCTGATTGGGCGACAAATCAATAAGCAGTAAGCCTATCACCACCAGTTTCATGAGGTTGACTGTAGCAGCAAACTCCATGGAAGGACCAAGAATCTGGCACACTGTTTGGAGAAGTGTGAAATCCTTCATCGACTCCCCAGTGATATGGTGGGATTCATGGGAAGCAACTAAGGAAAACATTAAAAGATTCTTTATCCCCAAAGCTGTTCAGAGATCAAGGAAGAGGCAGAGGGAGCACTAGACTGACCTGTACCAACTCCTCCTTCTGCATTTGAGAGGGGTGGAAACTGAGAGAGGAACTCCGAGATGTGAAGAGTTGCAGGCTGCACTACTCGCCTGAGAGTCTTCCAAGATTATCTTTCGCAAAGTGGAGCAAGATGAGATGTGCTCACGGAATCCAGAATTGGATAAAACTGCTCTCCAGGGACATTCGTAGCACAGTCCAAATCAATGAGCTGGGAACAGTTAGCTTCCCCATCAAGTCTGGAGTCAGGCAGGGTTGCCAAATCTCTCCAGTCTTATTGTGTGCTGAATAGAGTCCTTTGCTGAATCCATCAGAAAAGGCAAGGGTATAACAGGAATAATGTTGCCAGGTGGTGAAGGCACTCAGGTCAAGGCCTCCCTGTATATTGACGACCATGTCGTCTTTTGTTCAGACACATGATCAGTCCTCATATTGATCAGTATCTGTGGCCACTTGGTGCCTGCATTGGGTTCCAGAGTAAACTGGAAGAAGAGCGAGGGAATGAACTTTGGTTGCTGCCCAGTCCGGTAGATCTGTCTACCTGAAAGTGTTGGGAATCTGGTGTGTAGGGAAGGAGAAAATTGAAAAGAATTGGTTGGAGTGGATCACACAAGTCCAGTAGAAATTGGTTCTGTGGGCATGCTTCTTCATCTAATAGCAGGGAAGAACCAGGTCATCAGGTGTGAGATGCTCTTTTGGTATTGCTGTACATAGTGCAGGTGTAGCCCATCTCACGCAGAGATGGTCAGCAGAGCAATCTTCTGATTCATATGGAGCTCCAAGATGGATAGGGTCTGAGGTCACCATGTACAATTTGCCAGACACTAGGGGCAAGGGCATACCCATTATGGCCCTTATACTGATGACCACCTTCGTGTGTGGCTGCATCAGGCTTTGTAGCTGGCAATGAGAGGAGCCCTCACAGTCAGATCCTTCTTGTACAACTGGAACATCACCCACAATGCACGTTATTTCTGAGATGATGGCATTGGAGAGGAGGCTATCGCTCACCTCTTTGCAGAATGCAGATTTCCCAAGAGTGTGTGGAAAAGAATGCATGGGTGCTTGTCATGGTTCGTCTGCAAAAGCAGCATGACGGAGGACTCTCTGATGCTGATTCTGGACATACGCACAGAGTCTGGCATCCAGAACTGCTGCAAGACTATCAACTCAGTGAAAGACGCATTTTGGTTGCCCCAAACTATTGGTCTTCCAACACATGGAGATGATGGTCCAGGAATGCTGCCAACAGGCACATAGGAATGTACTGAGGCTTGGTGCAGCCTACACAAGGTCACTCTGGGCAAGAACCACAGTCTAGTGTCCTTCCATTACTGAAACCGAGGGGAAGTCCCTGAAATAACAGGCGGAGGTGTAACGACAAGTTGTCACAATGGTGATAATTGTGTAACAATGTTTAGTGATGGAAATGTATGGATACAAAAGTAAGAGGGTGGATTTAAAGTATTTTTGGTGAAAGAAATTACATGACAATAAATAGAATCTGTATCTGCATTGTATTTATTCAAGATTATGATAAACTGATTGTTCAACTACAGAGGGGTCAAATGATTTTGGATCAGACACTTTTTTTTATAATTACCTGCATGGTATGCTATTCCAGAAGTTAGATCACATGGATCCAGGGTGAGCTATCCAATTAGACATAAAATTGGCTTGGAGATGACACCAAAATTCATGGTATAGTGCAGACCTGGCCAAACCGCAGCTCTTTGACATGTAACGAGTGGCTCGCAGAAATAGGTTGGCTGGAGGAGATACCAGCAATCTTGAACCCACCCTGGAACACCCCAAATGCCTGCAGCCAGATCAGGGGGTCCCAGGATGGTCTCAACTTGGGTTGCACTTCAAGGAGAGGGAAGAGTAGGTGGGGACAGTTGGAAAGGCCCTTGCAGAGGAGATGAGCAAGAAGCGCATGCCGGAGTCTGGTTAAAACATAGAAACTAGGTGTAGGAGTAGGCCATTTGGCCCTTCAAGCCTACTCCGCCATTCATTTTGATCATGGCTGATCATCCACTTAGTTCTCCTCACTCAGGCCAGGACACAACACAGCAGAGTGCCGCCAACATGGGGTGTGCAGTAGGAGCTTCGGACAAAGCTGAACGATCTCTGCAAGGAGTGGTGAAGAGGTCGGGAACCCAGAGCTGGGCCAGGAGATCTCCGATGAAGAATGGCGTGCCCAAGTGGTGGGGTATCTGTCCCAAGCCCTCTTCTGGGGAGAAGGGATAAGCTGAAGTGGTGACCAATGACAATCGGACAAAGCTAGGGCTGGCAGCAGCAGTAGTGAAGGTCCTGTCAGTGGCCATCAGCAAGCATAGCCCCACTGGATGGAGAGTCAGCACTAGGCAGTACAGAGGTTAGACCCCAGCTCAGCGTTTGTACCCAGCAGCCGCTTCCCCCCATCCTGCCTGCGACTGGGAAGAGGGGAGCTGAGGATGGAATGCGAAGGAGCTTCAATGGACAGTGAATTCCATATGTGATGTGTTGTATTTTGGTTATTTAAACCAGGGCAAGACTTGGGTAAGAAATAGCAGGTTGCTGGTCTCTGTTTCTAGAATAGAGATGTAGGGGTCCAGGTGAAGATTTCCTTGAAAATAGTGTCACACATAGACAGGCTGGTAATGAAGGCATTTAACAGACTTGCTTTCATTAATTAGGACATTTAGTACAAGTCACGCTGCTGAAGATCCAGCTGCGCTGGGTGGGTCACGTCTCCAGAATGGAGGACCATCGCCTTCCCAAGATCGTGTTATATGGCGAGCTCTCCACTGGCCACCGTGACAGAGGTGCACCAAAGAAAAGGTACAAGGACTGCCTAAAGAAATCTCTTGGCGCCTGCCACATTGACCACCGCCAATGGGCTGATATCGCCTCAAACCGTGCATCTTGGCGCCTCACAGTTTGGTGGGCAGCAACCTCCTTTGAAGAAGACCGCAGAGCCCACCTCACTGACAAAAGGCAAAGGAGGAAAAACCCAACACCAAACCCCAACCAACCAATTTTCACCTGCAGCCGCTGCAACCGTGTCTGCCTGTCCCGCATCGGACTTGTAAGCCACAAACGAGCCTGCAGCTGACGTGGACTTTTACCCCCTCCATAAATCTTCGTCCGCGAAGCCAAGCCAAAGAAAGAAGGACTCTGTACAAGGTGTTGGTGAGAACACAGCTGGAGTATTATGCACAATTTTGGTGTCCAGCTATAAGAAGAAATATTATTGTTGGAAAGGATGCAGAAAAGATTCACAAGGATGTTATTGGGACTGGGTAGCTTCAATTATAAGATGAAACACTGATGATTTTTTTCCTGAAGAGACAGGAGTGACCTTATAGCGATTTATAAGATCATGAGTGGAATTGATAAGGTGAATGTTCACAATATTTTTCCTAGGGTAAGTGGGTTTGAGACTAGAACATAGAAATTTACAACACTGTACAGGCCCTTTGGTCCACAGTGTTGTTTCAACCTACTCTAACAGCAAAATTCCTGACTGCAAAACCTTCTATTTTATCAGCTCCATGTACCTATCTAATAGTCTCTTGAAAAATACGATTGTACTTGCCTCCACCACTGTTATTGGCAATGCATTCCATGCACCCACCACTCTCTCTGTGGAAAAACTTACCTCTTATATTCTCCACACCCCTGAACTTACTCCTAAGCACCTTAAAACTCTGCCCCCTTGTATTAGTCTTTGTCCATCCACACGATCAATGCCTCTCATCATCTTGTACACCTCTATCAGGTCACCCCTCAACCTCCATCACTCCAAGAAGGAAAGACTAAGTTCACTCAACCTATCCTCATAAGGTGGGCTCTCCAATTCAGGTAGCATATTTGTAAATCTCATTTGCACCCTTTCTTTTGCATCTCATCCTCATTGTAGGGAGGTGACCAGCACTGAACACAATATTCCATGTGGGGTCTAATTAAGATCTTACATTGCTTCAACAGTACTTCATGGCTCCTGAACTCTAAAGGGGGACATATATTTAAGAAAAGAGGGTAAAGGTTTAAAGAGGAGCTGAGGGACAACTTTTTCTCAGACTACCTGCCAGAGGAAGTGGTAGAGGCAGGTAAAGTTACAATGTTTGAAAGACATGTCGATAGGTATATGGATAAGAAAGTTGAGAGGGATATGGCCGAAACACAGGCAAATGGGAAACATGAGATTTCAGATGTTAGAATCTGGAGCAAAAAACAATCTGCTGGAGGAGCTTAGCAGGTCAAGCAGCATGAGTGGGGAAAAATAGAATAGCCAACTTTCCAGGTCAGAACATTTTAATCAAGATTTTTGATAAAGTCCCGCACAAGAGATTAGTGTAGAAACTTAAAGCACACAGTATAGGAGGTGGATAGAGAATTGGTTGACAGACAGGAAGCAAAGAGGAGGAATAAGCGGGTTCTTTTCAGAATGACAGGCAGTGACTAATTGGGTACCACAAGGCTCAGTACTAAGACCACAGTTATTTATATTGTTATGACCCCAGAGGACTCCAAAACCCAGCAGCAATAGAAATTCACCAAGTCAAATCGATACTTAAACAAAAATTGCTTTTAATTATCTTTAAACATGAAAACAGGATCAAACTTTAACTATTACTATTAACTTATCCTAACTTAACCCCCTTCTAATTCTAAGTGCACGTGCATGTAATGTGTGTGTAAATTCAGAAAAGTTCTTTGATTCACAGTCGAATCTCACTTCTCATTCCTCCAAGTTCACTGGTTTCAGGCAATTCTTATACTGTGCACAGAATTTAACATTTATGAATTTCACCAGGCTTTGGTGCTTGAAAAGTAAATGGTTAATGCTCAAGAAGGTTCTTAACGATTTTCAGAGAGAGATTTGTTGCTTGTTGGATACTCACAACTGATTTCTTTAGATCAGCCACTTCAGTGTCTTGCCGAATAAACTTTCCCCATCATGGTTTTCCAGATGATAACCTCTTTCTTTCAGGTCACCATAGAGTTCCTTTTTGTTTCCCTTATTTCAAGTGAAACATTATGCAGACAGTCTTCTCCTCTTGTATGGACCACAAGGGCTTTGACCAGGCTGATCTAAGAACTGCTGCTGAACTGTAGAACTTAATTCTCTCTCTCACAGAGAAAAACTACATGACCTTCTTAGAACAGCAAACTGCACTCAGACTGTGGCACAGGACCTAATCTTCTGAGTTCGTTCATCTGTTACTTTACAAAACAATAATCCATTACTCCACAGCATGTTCAATTAACACCTACTTGTGAAGTCCTTATAGGCATTCTTCAAAGTTTTTGCAAAGGCATCCCGGAGCCTGGACTGTTTGGCTTGAGCAGTGCTCTGGCATTTTAAATGAGATCTGTTTTGAAGTGCTTGTATGTGACCTACACTAAAAAACCTGCCACAATTTATTTCCCAAAACATATCTATATACAATATAAAATATAACATAATCCATCTCAATATCAATGACTTAGGTGAGGGAATAGAAAGCGGCATCTCCAAGTTTGCAGATGACATGAAGCTTGGTGGCAGGGTTAGCTGTGTAGAGAATGCTGAGAGGATGCAGCATGACATGGACAAGTTAGGTGAGTGGGCCAATGTATGGCAGATGCAATATAATGTGGATAAATGTGAGGTTTTACGATTAGGAAAAGGGGAGAAACAACAAGACCTGGATGTCACTGTTGTTACGAGCCCAGAGGACCCATAAACCCAGCAGCGATAGATATTCACCAACACAAATGGTTACATAAACAAAAGTTGCTTTTAATTATCTTTAAACATGAAAACAGAATCACACTTTAACTTATCACTATTGACTTAACTAACTTAATTTAACCCCCTTCGAATTCTAAGCGCACGTGTATGTAATGTGTGTGTAAGTTCAGAAAAGTTCTTTGGTTCACAGTCCAATTTCACTTCTCATTCCTCCAAGTTCATTGGTTGCAGGCAATTCTTATACTGTGCACAGAATTTAACATTTATAAAGTTTTCCAGGCTTTGGTGCTTGAAAGATAAATGGTTACCACTCAGGAAGGTTCTTGTCAGTTTTCAGAGAGAGATTTGTTGTACATTTACTTCCATCAGCCAATTCAGTGTCTTGCCGATGAAACTTTCCCCCTCAGAGTTCTTCAGATGATAACCTCTTTCTTTTAGGTCACCACAGAGTTCCTTCTTGTTTAACTTATCCCAAGTGAAACATTAGACAGCCAGTACTCTCCTCTTGCATGAACCACAAGGGCTTTGACCAAGCTGAATCAAGCACTTACGACCCGTCTTCCATGTGGGGGTTTCCACAAGATTGCCAGCTTGTCCTGTTCCAGTCCCAGCTGCTGCTGTTGGTTGTAACCTGTAGAAGTGACCTCTGTCTGTCTGTCAGTCTGTCTGTCTGTCTGTTTCTCTCTCTCACACACACACACACACACACACACACACACACACACACACACACACACACACACACACACACACACAAAGCCTATTTGACTTTCTCTGCTTGCAAAACCACATGACCCTCTTAGAACAGCTTCAGACAATCTGCGGCTCCAACAAGATCTTTCATCTGTCACCTTTTTGTAAACAACAATCCATTAGTGAAGTCTCTTGGGCACTTTCCAAAGCTCTTGCAAAGACTGTTGGCCCTGACATGTCTAGCATGGGGCAGAGCTCCAGTATTTTAAATAAAATCTGTTTTAAAGTGTTTGTATGTGACCTACTCTAACAAACCTTTCATAATTTATCTCCCAAAAACATATTTACATACTCTGTCACACTGTAAACCATTCATTGAAAGTAGGCATGGAGATACAGCAGGCAGTAAGGAAAGCGAATGATATGTTGTCATTCATAGCAAGAGGATTCATGTACAGGAGCAGAGAGGTTCTACAAGGCCTTGTTGAGACCTCACATCAAATATTGTGTACAGTTTTGGTCTCCTTTTCTGAGGAAAGACATCCTTGCCTTAGAAGGAGTGCAAAGAAGGTTCACTAGATTTATACCAGGATGGCAGGACTTGCATATGAAGAAAGGCTGGATCAACTGGGCTTATACTCACTGTAATTTAAAAGACTGATGGGGGGGCTGGGTGGAATCTTATAGAAACATATAAAATGCTTAAGGAATTGGACAGGCTAGGTTCAGGAAGGTTGTTCCCGATGTTAGGAAAAACCAGGAGTCACAGTTTAAGGATAAGGGGGAGGTTTTTTAGAACTGAGATGAGAAAAAAAAATTCTCTCAGAGAGTAGTGAATCTGTGGAATTCTTTGCCTTCAGAAGTAGTTGAAGCAGGTTCCTTATCTATATTTAAGATGGAGTTAGATTTGGCCCTTGTGGCTAAGGGTATCAGGGTGTATGGGGAGAAGGCAGGTACTGGGTACTGAGTAGATGATCAACCATAATCAAAATGAATGGAGATGTAGGCTTGAAGGACCAAATGGCCTCCTCCTCCACCTATTTTCTATGTTTCTGAGACTGAGGCTTCCAGAAGACAGATTCGAACAGATAGTTTCTGCTATACAAAATGTAACATGCAAAAAAATGCATCCTCTTTCCAGCTGTGTTTCATTGCAAAGAACCTTGAAACAAAAGCATGAGAACAAAACTTTTCCTTAACATATGCTGGAAATATTAAGGTTTTTTGCATTTGCTGTATTTCACTTTTGATTGTTATGAACAGAAAGAATTCATTTAAAAGGTGCATTCTAGAAGAGCTGCAAGCTTAATTGATTCCCTATTTCGCTGAGTTCCTGGTAACAGTCCAATTTCACGACAGCTGCTAAGTATGAAAACTTAATGAGCCAATTTTCAGAAGTCCAATATGATTGTTTTCTTTGTGGAGACATATTGTTGCCATTCACCTGTCTTGTTACTTCAGGGACTGGACTAGACACTTCAACCAATTGATAAAATCACCATTTCACCATTAATAAATATATTCTTACAAGCAATTCCTTAGAATCTAGCCCCCGCAATTTTCAGATTCTCCCTACTGAATAAATTGACTATTGGATCTTAACACAAATTGCTCTCTGGAGGCACACAGGAGATTGCAGTTGCTAGAATCTAAAGGCAAACACAATCTGCTGGACAAACTCAGTGGGTTAAGCAGTATCAGTGGGAGATGAAGAATGGTTGACAATTTGATCCAAAAATCTTCATCAGGACTCAGGACGTGATGAAGAGTTCCATCCTGAAATGTTGAACATTCCATTCTCCCACTGATATTGCTTGACCTACTGAGTTCCTCCAATGGATTGTTTTATGTTAGGATCTTCACCATCTGGTCTATAAAGTACATAAGATACATGAAACTTGATTTTATGATTGATGATGTTGATAAGGAGATTCTGAAATCTTAATATGAGAATCTGCTCATCCTGATTTGATTTCAACTCAAAACTGAATTTTATCTTTTACTTCATAGATAGCCAGACTTGCAATTTTTATTAAATGGAAAGATAACATTCCACCTGCACAAACACAATAGTTGAGTGATATTATGTCTTGTTTAAGTTTTTTAAAAACTTAGATATGCTATCTATACAATCAATACCTTATAATTTTATATAACTCTGTCAGGTTATCCCTCAGCCTTCTTTGCTCCAGAGAAAGCTAGCCCAGTCTGTGTATTCTCTTCCCATTGCTAAAGTTCTCTAATCCAGTCAACATCTTGGTGAATCTTCTCTGCCCTCTCTTGTGCACAACCATACTCTTCCTATAATGTAATGACCAGAACTGTACACAATACTCCAAGTGCAGTCTAACCAGTGTTTTGTAAATGTGCAAAGTAACATTTCAACTCTTCTGTTCTGTATCACACACTGTAAAGCTAAATATGTCATATGCTTTCTCCACTATCTGATCTAGCTGTATTGCCACTTTCAGAGAACTGTGGACTTGAATCCAAAGGCCCATTGTTCATCAATATTCCACCACAACCTACTATTTACTGTATATTTGACTTTAAATTTGATTTCTGAGAATGCATCACCCTGAACTTAATGCAATTAAATCCATCTCTCAACTCTGCCCAACTTTTTATCTGACCTATATCCTAATGTCATGCTGTAACCTTAGAAAACCTTCCTCACTATCTACAACACATAAATCCTCGTGTTACTGAATTAAGGAATCACAGTTGCTATTTTCCAATCAAATAGTATACTTAGAGCTCCATCTGTTTGCTCAGTTTCACTTCCGGGATGAAATTTCCAGAGTTCTTCCATCCCCTACAATGCCCAATTTACCATTTTTCTGGAATATGGCTTGTGTCATGTTCTGTGAAGATTTTAATTCATATGTATAATACATGTAAACAAAAATCACTCAAACATGAATTAAAACAAAAACTGAAAGCATAATTCTTATCCAAATATTTGAAATGTAAATAAACAATTTTGCAAACTGTTTTCACAAGCATCTTAAGGTTTTTTTTTACCTTCACTCTTGATATCAATTTCAGGTCTTAGTTATCATAATATTTACTCCAATATCCTCAATAGATTCATATCTGGGTAGATTTGAGGGACTGGGATGAAGAACAAAAGTTTATATCTTGAACTGAAAATCTCTTGTACCTGTCTTTTACAAATTATAGTTGTAATTTTTTAAAGCTTTGCAGCAGGCACCATGTTTGGCAAGAGGATTTCAGAACTCCTATCAGATTGGTGTCATGTGAAACCGGAGCAGATGCTGGAGGAGAACATCCGACAGAAAATAGACTTATTTCAGCATAGAGCACGCAGATAACCATTTACGTTTATGAACCATATTTTGGCTAAACAAATACATTGGGTGAAATTTTCCTCTTCAGGTGAAATGTCTCTATCAGAACTTCATTGCACATAGTTTCCAACTGTAGTTAAATGTACTTTGGGTTTGGGTTGCTATTTGTAATCAGATTAATACTACCTCCCTTAGTACACAACATTGCTTATTGCAATTTAAAGTGGTCCATAGAGTACATATGTCTGAAGTTAAATTATCTCGTTTTTACTCTGATATAAATGTGACAAATGTAAAATTGCTGAGGTGTCTTTGATTCACATGTTTTGGACTTGCCCTAATTTAGGAAAATTTTGGAAAGATTTTTCAAACATTATTGATGATTCTTAAGGTTAAATTGGAACCTGGCCCTTTAATTGCTCTTTTTAGATCATTCCAGGATGATGATGTTTTATTGATTTCAAATCAAAACTGAATTTTATCTTTTACTTCATAGATAGCCAGACTTGCAATTTTTATTAAATGGAAAGATAACACTCCACCTGCACAAACACAATAGTTGAGTGATATTATGTCTTGTTTAAGTTTTAAAAAAAAATTAGATATGCTATTAAAGATTCAAATAGTAATTTCCCAAAGATATGGGCCCTTTAATGGACCATTACCATAATCTAAAGTTTCAGAGTAGTTATAAGCTTCGATGCTGTGCTGTCTTGTTCCAGGTTGTTGACATTTGATGCACACATTGGGTTTTTTTCTCCAACCTTGTATTAATGGTTTGAATTAATGGTTCTATTTTTATTTTTCTTGTAATTTGTATTTCAATATATAATTGTATTGTTTAATTTTTGTATTAATGCAAACTTAAATGAAAATATCTTAAAAATATCTTAAAATATCTTAAAAAGAAAGATGTACTTTGTAGTTTACTGTAATTCTGCACAGAATTGACTGGTTGTACGGAGCAATGTTTACATTTGTATCAATATTTGGGTACAGTTGACTGCAAATAAATGGTTGAGCTGATCATCTACGCAACTTTGTGATGCACTAACGTAATTTTAGCTTGTCAGTAACTTAATTTTAGCTTGTCGACTAAAAAGGATCTATACCTCATATTGGAAGCTTGTGGGCAATAGGTGGATGTGAGGAACAAATATTTTGCACAATGAGTGATAATAGTTTGATACTTGTTGAGGTAGATGACCAATGATTTCTGAAGGGAATAAATGTACAGTGTAATAGAGTGAAATGAAATTTATGGACTGAATGGGCTCATTCTGTGTTCTATAACTCCATGAATTAAAAAGTATCACATTTTATACTTTTTTTTCCTCAAAGACTATGTAATGAAACAACAAAAAAACAGATGTAATGATTTGTGCTGGGTTAAGAAAATTGGTAGAGAATATGAGAAAAGAATGACATTGAACTTGTAAACACAAAGCTAGCAGGCAAATAGTTAAAAAAAGGATAGGCTCATTAGGGAGCTAGAAGATCTATGCATAGCGGCAACCTCCCAAACAAAAATTTAGAAGATAAAGTCAATAATAATTTTCAATAGTATCATTGTGCATTATTCATGAGCTCATTTTTTAATCTTTAGAAAGAGTGTATCACTTGTTGACAACATTTCAGGATAAACAATGCATGTAAGAGTGTTGGGCGAAATGAATAAATTCAGTCGGTTAATTTTCAATTGAACATTACAGCACAGTACATAACCTTCAGTACATGATGTTATGGCATCCTATGTAAACCTACTTCACAACAATCTAATTTTTACCTATCTCACACCCACAACCATCTATTTTATCTTATATCCTTATCCTATTATACCAGCCTCCACCCACATCCCCGGCAATGAATTCCAGGGACCCAGGACTCTCTGTATAAAAAGGCTTACCTCAGACATCTCCCTGAACTTTCCTCTACTCACCTTAAACCATTATCCTCTGCTATTGTTGCCCCTGGAAAAATATGCTGGCTATACACCCTATCTAAGCCCTTCATAATGTTGAATACCTCTTTTAAGTCACCTCTAAAACAATACTGATGAAATCCCACACATAAGTCTGATTGCCAAAGCAGAGGCCTACAAATTAGAGGGTCAGTAACAGAATGGCTGGAAAATTGGGTTCAACAAAGAAAGAAGCAGAACTAATAGAAGCTGTCTTCAGAATGAAGGGGGATGGTGAGGTTTCTCAAACATCTTCTCTGGAGCCTGCACTTCTATTGAAATATGGTCAGATTTTAACTCACGGTACAGATATGACTTACACTTGGATGTGCAGTATAAAATTCATGTTTTGGTTAAATCAAAGCCTGGAAATGTTGTAATTCTCTAACTATAACAACATTGTGAAATGTTAAATGTCACAAAGAAAATTGCAAAAAATGAAAAACTGTACAAGATAATGAGCACCTTTTTTTAAAAGGAAAACTGCTTTGAAACTTAAACTATTTTTTTTTGCAATGCTGATCATAGTTCTACAGGCTCACTGTTCACACACCATGAGGAAGGAACACACCACACTGAATAATGTGATTGATGGCCTCCCCTCTAATTTGAAGAGCTACAGGCAAAGAAATAGCTTGCCCAGAAAACTTGGCCAATGGGACACTTGGCTTAGACATTGCAAAATTCAGCAGCAGTTCATTTCTTCAATCCATTAAAAAATCAAAGTTAAATGGAACTTGTGAAAGTTCTGCTGTGGCAGAAAAAAAAATATAGGAGTTTGCAAGAGCAACTTGGCAGGTGTGAAGTTCAATCCTCACAGACCCTGTATGAGCTACTGTTCATGTGGAATCAATTCCAGCTGCATTTAATGCAGATAAAATTGCTTGAGAATTATTGAAACTTGCCTCTCGTACAGATACCTTCAGCTGTTGTCATCTCACATAGTTAGGTGTCAGCCTTCAATCAAAAGCTTAGGACTGAAAGAGAAAAACATGAAAGGAAAAACTGATTTGCATTACTTCCTGGAGATGAACAATAAAGTCTGCAAATGCTAGAGTCGAGTGCAATACACGAATGTGCTGGGGAAACTCAGTAGGTTAAACATCATCCATAGGGAATAATGGGTAACCAATGTTTCATGCCTGGGCTCTTCGTCAGGTACAAAGAGCCCAAGCACGAAATGTTGGTTACCCTTTACTTCCTATGGATTTTGCATGACCTGCTGTGTACTTCATTATTTTATGGCTGCGCTCTCCTAACCAGTTTCTGGTGCAGCTATGATCATCTGGTTGAATATAAACCTATCTTCTGAGGTTCCTTTCCAGTATTTGATGAGGTGATGCTGGGAGATTCTTGAGGATGTTACCAAATCAGAGGGCTTCTGTTATAAACTGGATAGGAGCCTCAGAAGTCCACATGGCATTTCTGGCTGAATATAATTGCATAAGCATCAGTTTCATCTTTAGCATCCAGATATTGGACACTAAAATTGCCAAGGATGAGGATATTCTTGGAAGCTCTTCTTCCCATTAGTATTTACCTCTCCACTAGTATTCACAACTAGATGTAGTAGGGTCACAGAAACTTGATCTGATATGCTGATTGCAAGATCACGAGTCTATCTGTTGAACACAGATTTTGCTGTTTAGCATGCATCTGGTTGTGTGTTGCAGCTTCACTAGGTTAGCACCTAATCTCTACATACACCTGCCATTCCTCCTGGCATCCCCTTTGCTGTTCCTCATTAAGGATTGTAGAGTGAAGAAAAGCTATGGGTAGTGTGGAGTGTGATGGGATACTCACCACCCACTTGGATATGTGCAGCTTCTACAACATTCATGAAGCTTAGGACCATACAGGACATAGCAGTTGGCTTGATAAGCACCCCATCCACAACCTCCACTAGTGCACAGTAGCAGGTTTACCTCACGTGCTGCTTCACTTTACATTTCTCAATGTAAAGATTTCATGCACCATGAAGTGTATTGTTATTGTTTGTCATTATTAACAATACTGTGCGCTACAATCTCACCAAAGGGAATGATCACGTGTTCTTCCATTTAATTTGTAATTGTATCCATTTCCATGTGCCCCTGACAACGACTTTCTCCATGTATCCTCTGTAAAGGAGTGAGAGATATGAAAAGATAACAAGAGAAATTTTCCTGTTTTTTTTACATAATATCTTGAAGTGAAGGATGGAATCATCAAGACCTAAAATGTGGAAAAAGTGACAATTCCAGTCACTGTGTCTGTGACAACCAAAAATTTGCTATTTAGGTTATTCCCACTATCCAGTTCATGGTGCAACTATAGATTATTTGTCCTATTCTCATCCAGATTATCTTTTAACTCTCATAGGAATTGTTTTCATCCAATAATTTCTTGATCCCTGATAGCCTTTTGATCAAAAGAAAAGCTGTCTCAGCTTCTGCCAATCCTCCCACTAATTTAGTCTTCTCTTATTCATCTCTCTGCAGAAAAAAATATGTAATTCTTGGTCCCCCTTTAGAGGCTTCTCATAATTTAGTACAGCTGAATTCCCCCAGTCCCTATTGCCTTTTTTTCAAAGAAACATAATTAAATCCTGCAGTGAGGTTTTTTTAGAGAAAACTAGACCTACTAATTATGACTTAATTTAAAAAAATTCAGATATACAGTCTGGTAACAGCCCATTTCAGCCCATGAGCCCATGCAATCCAATTACACTTGATTGACCTATACCCCCAGTACATTTTGAACAATGGGAACAAACCAGAACCCCCAGGGAAAACCCACACAGCCATGGAGAGAATGTACAAACTGGGATTCGAACCCAAGTCCTGATCTGTGGCGCTGTAAAGGCATTGTGCTAACCACTATGTCTATTGTGCCACCATGAAACTATATTATTGAAAAATTCCATTTGGTTCAGTAATCCTGAAAAATCTTTCAAGGCCTACAACATACTTTCTGTTGAATGATAACCAGAACTGCATACTAATCAGTGTTTTAAACGGTTCAGCTATGACCTCCATACACTTATATACAGTTCTAGGCTGATAAAGAACATAAGACCATTAAAAATAGAAGGAGTGGTCAGCCATATATGAGCCTGCTCTTCCATTCAATCTCATCTTTCAGATTTTTCAGAGTTCATACATGACATCACATACAACCCTGAGATTCCTTTCTCCTGTGGGTGCAGAAGAATTTCCACTAATTGGTAGTTCAAAAAATAAACTGTACACAGTGTAAACATGTAAACAAATAAAAGAACTATGAACAGATAACAAATGAGAATTAATAAAGTGTACAAGTAAGAATGCATTAAATGAGTCCCTAATCAAGTTTGTTGTTGAGGAGTCTGATGGAGGAGCGGTAGCAGCTGTTCCTGAGCCTGGTGATGTGGCACCGATACCTCTTTCCTGGTGGCAGCAGTGAGAACAGAGCATGTGCTGGGTGATGAGGGTCTTTGATGATTGCTGTTGCCTTCCGGCGGCAGAGTCCACTGTAGATATTCTCAATAGTGGGGAGGATTTAGCCTGTGATGTCCTAGGCTGTGTTCACTACCTTTGGAGGGCTTTACACTCAGGGGCATTAGTGTTCCCATACCAGACTGTGATGGAGCCGGTCAGCACACTTTCCACCACCCCTCTTTAGAAGTTTGCCAGGGTTTCTGGAGTCATACCAAACCTCCCCAAACTCCTGAGGAAGTACAGGTGCTGATGTGCTTTCTTCACGTGTTGGCTTTAATTGCATTCTTTAATCTCCTTAAATCAATCTTAATTATAAATAAATGTTGCAGCATCCACAATTCCTTAGCATAAAGAATTACAGACTTTTGATAGATGTTCCTTTTATCAGTGGTTGATAGGTAAATATAAGACTGCAAGATTTTGGAGCAGAATTAGGCCTTTCCCCATTGAGTCTGCTTTGCCATTCAAATCATGGCTAGTGTATTTTTCCATTCAACTCCTCCTCCTGCCTTCTCCCTGTAACCTTCAAAACCCTCACTAATTAAAAACCTATCAACTTCTGTTTTACAAAAATAAATGATTACTGAGTCTCCACAGCTGTCTGTGGTAATAATTCTACGGATTCACCCCCTTTGGGGTGAATCTCTGTTCTAAAGGGGTATCCTTTTATTCTGAGTCTGTTATCTCTGGTCTGAGACTCTCCAACTATTTTCCCTACATCCACTCTATTTAGCCTTTTCAATATTTGGTACATTTTGATGAGATTCCCCCAAATCCTTCCAAACTCCAGTGATTATAGATCCAGATCCATTATTGCTCCTCATCTCTGGGATCATTCTCATAAACTTTCTCTTGTCATTCTCTATTGCCAGAACATCCAATGCCCAAAACTGCTCACTATGCACCAAAATGTAATCTGACCAACCCCTCAAAAAGTCTCAGCATTACATCTTTACCACTATATTCTGGTCCTCTCGGAATGAACACTAACATTGCTATTGCCTTCCTTACTACTGACTTATCATGCAAGTTCATCATTAGGGAATCCTGCACTCGGACTCCCAAGATCCTTTCTCCACTTTCTGGATTCACTCCCCATTTGGAAACTAGTCTTCACCTTTATTCCTTTTTAACCAATGCACTTCCCTATGCTGTATTCTATCTGCCATTTCTTTACCTATTCTCCCAACCTATCCAAGTCTCTCTGCAGACTCCCTGCTTCCTCAAAATTACTGCCACTCTAGCTATCTTCATGTCCCCTCCAAACTTGGCCACAAAGTAATCAATTCCATCATGTAAATAATTTACATACAGCAAGCATGAAGCTATTAGTTGATCCAACACTGACCTCTGTTGAACACTACTGGTCACCACCAGCCAGCCAGAAAAGGCCCCCTTTATTCTCACTCACTCTTTGTCATCTGGCAATTAGCCAATCTTCTATCAATGCTTGTACCTTTCCTGTAATGCCATGGACTCCAATCTTATTCAACAGCCTTATGTGTGACATTTTGTCAAAGGCCTTCTTAAAATCTTTGTAAACAACATCCACTAACTCTCTTTTGTTTGTTCTGCTCATTACTTACTCAAAAAAACTCCAACAAATTTGTCAGACAACTTCCCCCTTGAAGAAAAATGTTGACTATGGACTATTTTATCTTGTGCTTTCAAATACCACGAAACCTCATTCTTCATAATGTTATCCAGAATCTTGCCAACCACTGAATTTAGGCTAACTGGCCCATACTTTCCAGTCTTTTGATTCTCCCTTATGAAAGTGTGGCGTGGCATGTGCAATTTTTTAGTTCCTGTAACTATTCCCAATTCTAGTAATTCCTGAAAAGTTATTAGCACTGAAGTTAATGGACATCAAAGGGATGATATTTCAATGATGGGATTTCCTATGGCAGTGTCTTAATCTCAGACATCATCAGATGTCCCCTTGTTGACCTTCTTTATTAACCTCTCTTCCATAACGAGCCAGAAGTGGAGATATTCAATTCCATTTGCAACTCTTGAGTGAGTGAACCTGGTATTCCTGGACAGCATTCAGATGTGGACTGAAAAGTAGCAAGGAATATTTGTATCTCAAAAAGAGATACAAGCAGAGACAATTTCCAACAAGAGAAAGTATAACTACTACCCTTGATATTAAGTGGCATTACCATTGCTGAATACCCCATTAAGAACATAATTGTTCAGATGTTGACCTGGACATGCCATGTGAATACTATGGCTGCAGGAACATGTCAGAGGTTGATTATTCTGTGACAATTGACTCTCCTAGCATCCAAAAGCTTATGGACAGATCACAATTCAGAATTATGAATGGGAAAACCTCCAAAGGTTTCTAGTTTCATCCATATCCTAAAGATATGCTTGTGGATTAATAGATTCCGCATATTACCCCTTAGGCATGGCAAAAGAATAAAAGGGAAGTGAATGAACATGAAAAATAAGGAGACAAGAATAGGACAGGTCTGCTGGGTGCACACATAGACCTTTTGGCCTACCTCTGTTTTGTCATATGTGATAGAATATTCTATTTTTATCTGATGCATTTCAACATTTCTTCATCACTAACTCAATTGATTTTTGGAATTTATATTTCATGTACGTTAAATGTGATATGCATTACAATCAAAAATATGACCTAAATATATATTCTAGTAAAACTAACCTGAAAGTCCCATAGTCACATCGTGCATTTTGTTAAATGATGACAGCTTTGTTCACCAGGTTTTCCACACTTTCTCAAGAGAAGTAATTCATGCTCTCCTTTTGATTATATAGGAACTTGCTGATCCATACCACAGCAATAATGGCCAATACCAGAGGACATCTGTTTAAGGTGAGTGGAGGAAAGTTGAGGGGGATGTCAGAGGTAATTTTTAAATGTATTTAGTGGTGGACGCCCAGAATACATTGCCAGCGATTGTAGTGGAGGATGGTAGAAAAGGAACATTTAAAAGACTCTCAGATGGATGAAATAAAAATGGAGGGTTATGCGCTGTGAAGGAGAGCAGGGTTAATTGTTGTGGAATAGGTTTATATGGATCAGCACAACATTGTAGGCCGAAGGGCCTGTACTGTGGTGTACTATTCTATGTTCTACATTACATTTTACAGTCTTTTAAAAGTCTGCTTGTTTTCCTACTCCATTTGCATGTTATTTTCTTGTTCCCTTTTTGTTATTTTCTAACTTTTTGCATATACCTCTTTTCTACCTCATTTCCTGACATAACTAAATCTGTCTTGTAGACTTTGGTGACCCAATGCCTTAGCTGTTAGGCCATAATAATACAATATATCCCAGTTTATTTATTCTTCTTCTTTGGCTTGGCTTCGCAGACGAAGATTTATGGAGGGGGTAAATGTCCACGTCAGCTGCAGGCTCATTTGTGGCTGACAAGTCCGATGCGGGACAGGCAGACACGGTTGCAGCGGTTGCAGGGGAAAATTGGTTGGTTGGGGTTGGGTGTTGGGTTTTTCCTCCTTTGCCTTTTGTCAGTGAGGTGGGCTCTGCGGTCTTCTTCAAAGGAGGTTGCTGCCCGCCAAACTGTGAGGCGCCAAGATGCACGGTTTGAGGCGATATCAGCCCACTGGCGGTGGTCAATGTGGCAGACACCAAGAGATTTCTTTAGGCAGTCCTTGTACCTTTTCTTTGGTGCACCTCTGTCACGATGGCCAGTGGAGAGCTCGCCATATAACACGATCTTGGGAAGGCGATGGTCCTCTATTCTGGAGACGTGACCCACCCAGCGCAGCTGGATCTTCAGCAGTGTGGACTCGATGCATCGAGTTTATTTATTAATGAAGCTCAGATTCACTTATGGCTTCTTAATGCCAACTAGATGGAATAAAGCTTCAATTTTTTTGTCAACTAGATGCCTGCTGCTTCATCAACAACCTTTACCCGCTGTTTGCCATGTGCCTACTTGCATTATGCAAATATCTAACCTTTTATCCGGAATTCTGAAAACCAGCATTCTCCAAAAACTGGTGCTTTTTTCGGTAGATGATATCTGCTCATGAAAGATGGAGTTTTGTGCCAAACGTGGCCCGAGATGACCCTTGCTCAACTCCTGTGTATCCTGTCCTGTTCCGCATCGATAATTTGTGGCTCTTCATGGCACACGCCATTGCTGTTTAGCATGACCATTAATTTATAAGAGCCCCACTCTGTCGACCGACTGATCTGCTTGTAATTAAACAAGCTTGAAAATTCCTCGAAGAACTGAAACTTGAGGGTGAGTGTGAATATTCACGCGATTGGTTGCAAAATTTAACAAGCGTCATGGGATAAAATATCTTAATATCTGTGGTGAAAAAGCTTCTGCAGATTATGCATTTGTTAATGCATGAATATATGAACTGAAGCAACATTAAAACATGCTTGGCGTAGACTTTGGCCGACAACAATGTTTGATGAAAATGAGCCTACAGATGAAGACTTTGAAGGTTTTTGTGTCAGTAATGAGAGGAGGATGATCGCTAACTTCATTGCCTATGCCAAAATTGTTGGAGCAGAAAATGCCAATACGTTAGAGGCAGTTGACATCAAAGAAGTTCTGAACATTGACAATGATGCACCTGTTGTGCATTCCTTGAGTGATGGGAAAATTGCTGAAATGGTGTTACATACTGATGAGCATGAGGAGAGTAGTGATCAGTATGAAGTCATTGTGCACACAGGTGAAAAAATGCCCATTGATGATATGGTTAAAATGTGCAGTCAGTAAATTGGTTGGATGGAACAACATTCATTTATCAGTGAGCATGAGATTATGGCTGTTTATTCAATTAAAGAGAGGCTGCTTAGACAGAAAGCTCTTTATTAAACAGACGACATTGGAAAAAGTCATTAAAAAGAGTTCATTCTGTCGTGATGTTTGAGCTGTAATGTGCGTTTACTGAATTTGCACTGTTTGAGATGTCTGAGCAAGTTTTATTTTGAAATTTTACTTTAAAATAAAAAAAAACATTCTCGTGATATTATGGTCTTTTATGGTCTTTATTTATCTAAATTCATTTAACCCCCCCCCCCCGACGATTTTGCGTGATTTTGAAACATCACATTTGCTTAAAGGGATCGCCATTTTAAAATGATTCTGATATCCAGAAGATTCCAAACTTTGGCAGGTGTCCAGTCCTGACAATTCCAGTTAAAAGGTAAAAGGTAAGGCACCTGTATTTATTGGTGAACAATTTTTAATTCACATCTTAAAACATGTGACAAAGATGATGATCTTCAACCATAAAGACATAATTTGTATCTTTTCCATGTACAAAGGGACAATTGAGAAGAATCAAAAAGAGATTGTCTATGAATGGTCACTATAACCACCTGAGATTAAAATAGCACATTTCTCAAATGTGCAGTGTTATAAATTAATTTATTTTTATGGGTAAAAGGAATTATCGCTCCTGACTTGAGCTTGTAATTATACTTCAGACCTCATCTCAGAAAAACAACCAATGAACTATCAGAAAGATTTTATGATATTCAATTTATTATCAGACAAAAGCTTCAAATTTTGTGTGAATAATTGCAGCAATTATTTTGAAGATCTTACTTCTACAATTCCTATATTTAATTAAAAAATGGACAGATAAAATCTTCCTTTGTTACTATTTACTGTGGCTGGCTGGCTTCATGTTTTCGGACAGCTGGCTCCATATACCATGCCATGTTTCATCATTTTTAAAATCCTCCTAATCAAGTTCTCACTAAATCCTCGATTCATGGTTTAACCATTTAAAACATGACAAGCATTAGATTATGGATGATAATGGAAACTACAAAGGATACCTGACAGCTGGGAAGGGGCCTAAATAATATAACCTGCTGCAAAACCAAATCCAATGCAATAGGAGACAGCAAAGCTTCACTCCCAGATGAGCTCAATGCTCATCTACAAGAGGTGGTGTCTTAAGAAAGCAGCCTCTGTCCTCAAGGACCCTCACCAACCAAGCCATGTCCACTTCACTCGAATACCATTGGGAAGGAGGTACAGGAGCCTGAAGATGAACACTCAGTGACACAAGGACAGCTTCTTCCCTTCTGTCATCAGATTTTTGAATGAACAATGAACCACAGACCCTGCCTTATTTGACTTTTTCTCTCTTGCACTATTTTCATTTATTTATTTTGTATTTATATCAATGTTTGCACTGTGATACTGCCACAAAACACAATTTAATAACATGTTCATGATAATAAAATTCTGATTCTTATTTCTATGCCCAATTTGATCACCAGAACAAGGAAGAACCACTGCGTACCCCCACATTCACTGTTGATCCTTTACTGTCAGTATCTGAAGATGATGTGTGGCCTGCCTTGAAGTGAAAGATTCCAAGTATCTGGTCTGGACAGAGAGTGTTGATGAACTGGCCAGTGTATTCATGGATGTCTTCAACATCTCACTCCAACAGATATAGTACCCACCTGTTTCAAACAGGCTTCAATCGTGCTGATGCCCAAGAAGAGTGTGGTTACTGCCTACATGACTACTGACTAGAACCACAGTGATGAAATGTTTTGATAGGTTGGTATTGAAACATATCAGCTCCCATCTGAGTGGTGACATAGATCCGTTTCACTTTGAATACTGCAGCAACATCTCATTGGCTCTGCACAAAACCCTTGAACACCTGGACAGCAAAGACACATACATCAGGAAGTTCTTTATTGACTATAGTTTGGCATTCAACACCATAATCCCCTCAAAACTAATTAGTAGACTCCAAGATCTGGGCCTCAATACACCACTGTCTAATTGGATCCTGGATTTCCTCACTTCTGATCCCCAATCAGTGTGGATTTGCAACAACATCTCCTTCACAATCTCTAAGAGCATCGAAGCACCATAGGGTTGCTTATATAATCCCCTACACTAATCATTTTTAACCTATGACTGTGTCTCAATATGACAACACCACCATTAACAAATTTGCTGACAATAGCACCGTAGTGGGTTGTATAAAAATGGGCAATGAATCAGCATACAGGGGAGAGAGAGAGAGAGAGAGAGTTTGAAAACTTGGCTGAATAGTGCACTAAAAAGGAGTGAAATACTAAAAGAAATGCTGAAAACACAGAAATGCTGGAAGAACTCAGCAGGTCTCAAAGCGACATAGGAGATAAAGATTTATAACCAATATTTCGGGACTGAGGCCTTCTTCAAGGAAAGAGTAAGAAGCAGGCAGGTCCCTGAATTAAAATTCTGGGGAGTTGGAAAGAAAGAGCAAGGGGAGGAGCACAGACCAATAGGCAATAGGCGATAAGTTAATGTGGATTGGAGAGAAAAGGTGAGAACTGATGGGGGGACGGTGTGCCTCTATGAATGCAGAGCTGGAGGAGAGGAGACAGAGTGAAAGGGAAGAGAGAGAATCAGAGCTGGAGAAAAGGAGAAATTGATATAGATGGGGAATTGAGGGGGGGGGGGAATAACAGAAACTGATCTACTGACTACAACCTTCAATGCCACCAAGACAGGGAGTTAATTGTAGACTTTGGGAAGGGAAAACCAGAGGTGTACAACCCAGTGATCATTGAGGGAATCAGAGATGGAGAGGGTAAGCAAACAAATTCCTGGGAGTCACTATCTCAAGAACCTTTCCTGGGCTCATCATACCAATGTCATGGTGAAGAATGCACATAGCCCCTTACTTTCTCAGGAGTTTGTGGCGGTTCATGTTGGACTCTGGCTTTACCTTACCCTTAATTTAGTCTATGTGTTGTCTGAGTCCAGCGTGTTCGTTAAATGAAGTGATAGGAGAAGGTATTCGGTTCAACAATCAGTTTATTACACAGCACAAGAATAAAGCTGAACAGAGCTCTGGTTCAGTCATTAGTTCATAGGTCACCTGCACAATGAGCTATTCCCCAAGACTGACCTCTACTGTCCAGTCTCTACAGTTTATATAGCTCAACCTTATCATACAGAACAAAAGTTGGCTTCCTTTGCTAGATTTCTTGCATAAGATTTATCACAAGTAATTTCCTGCTCTGAAGATATCTGGGGTATAGAGCTCCCATCTTAATCCTCAAGGCCAGAATATCCTGTTATTTTGATCAGAAATCAATTCATACCCCAGATATTTCTAATTATTTCTTTGTTCTCATTTGGCCATGTTCTTCTGTTCTACTCAACACCTCCTTCTGCCTTCTTACTGAGTTATTCCATTCTCTTTGTTTCTGACAGTCTCTGTCAGGATTCTTTTTGTTTGTGCTAATCAACACCTCCTTTTGCCTTAACCTTCCTACTAAATTGTTTCATACATATCCTCTCTTTTGTATTTTGGGAGCAGATAATTCTAAACCTACTGTAATCAGCCAACTTTGCTACATACTGTGGCTGCCCCTTACTTACATTACTCTTTCCCTTCACCATGAGGTAAATATTAAATTGTTACATAGTACTGGATTCATGTATACAAAATGAATAGTACATAAGCATATATTCTACATATTTTCTATGATTAATTAACCCCTATATTCCAACATTCAGTATAACATCAGAAACCTTGGCAAACATTTGCGGATGTGTAGTGGAAAGTATGCTGACTGGCTGCATCAAGGCCTAGTATGGGAACAACAATACTTCTGAGTGGAAAGTCCTGCAAAAAGTAGTGGACACAGCCCTGTACATCACAGGCATAACTCTCCCTGCAATAGAGAATATACACATGTAATGCTGCCGTTGGAGAGCAGCAGCAATCATCTAGCATCCACATCACCTAGGACATGCTCTGTTCTCGCTGCTGCCATCAGAAAAGAGGTATAGGTGCAACAAGACCCGTCCCACCAGATACAGGAACAGTTGCTCCCCCTCAGACTTCTAAACGACAGGCTCAATTTAAGGACTCGTACTTTGCTTATTATTTATTACTTAATATTATTATTTTCTGTATTACCCAGTCAGTTTTTACATTTCTCTCTTTTGTTCACATATCTCTCTTCTTGGGTACTTCACAGTTACCAGGAAAAAGAATCTCATGCTTGTACGTTATGTCATGTATGTACTCTGGTAATAAATTTGAACTTTGACTTTGATAACATTTTCATACCCCTCCCAGATAGAATTACCAGCTCCATGAATATTTAGGATGAATCCCAATTAAAAGATAGAATATAGAATATTACAGCACAGTACAGGCTACGATGTTGTACTGACCTATGTACACCTACACCATATCAATTTAAATTCCTCCCTACCTCACGGCCCATTCCCTTTATTTTCCTCTACCACCACCCCTAGGCAATGCCTGCCAGGCACCCTCCACTCACTGGGGAAAATATATATTTGCCAAGTTCCTAGTTTGACTTTTCAGGTTGATCAAAAAAAAATACAAGAGAAAACAGAAATAATTGGAGCGATTTGGTTGGTCAGGCAACATATGTGGAGAGGCAACAGAGACTTATCAATGATCTTTAATTGCTGACTTGCCTTATTTCCAATTTCCAGTATCTGCAGTGTTGTGCTTTTCCATCAATGAAACATGTTGATAGGTGTTTCATCAACTGTGCCTTGTATTTTTGTAAACCTGCCACTGTTTGAATTATCAGTTTGTCATTGTGAGTGGCTTCATCCTGAATTAGTATCTTTATCTCATGCCTTCATATTTGCGTTCTTAACCTGTTGTATCTAATCTGGCCTGAATGGAGTCTTTCTTTATATAAGACACTGTTTTATCTGCTGAGTATTTCTTTGTATTCTGAATAGTTCTTATTTCATATTTCCACCATCTGGAATATTTTGCTCATGTGCTTTTATTCTACTGTCTGCTTCCTTCCATTTTTTAACTTGGTCTGCAGATCTGTAGCTCCCTAAAAATGTCAACAAAAGTTGTCTCTTTGGCAATAAGATCAAGAAGGTGTGAAAGAATAAGTTTAACAAATATGCTTAACAAAACAAACGGTTGATGAATTAGGTGAGAAAATACAGCAGTTGCCTAATAACATGGTGGGAATGTAATTGTCTCCTAACATGACCTCCCCTGAGCTATAGTGCAATAGTAACTAACACCACAAAAAATGTAGTAAAAGTAAATAAACCAAGAGTAATGACACCCTGACATTTCTCAGCCATCTGCAGACACCACAAGGGTATTATTGTTGTTAAAATAAGGGAATGCCAGTTCTGTGAAACTCATGTGAAACTTGTAGAACCTCACACAGACCCCTACTTTAAGATGTATAAAAGTGGGATGAACACTCTGGATGCATTGAGAGTGGCTCAGTGTTGAGAACGAGTTGCTGAACTTTTTCCTTGTACCCCTCAATCCAACTAGTGTAATTAAGGCTGAGTAAAGAAACAGTTGTACGCTTAATTAGTTCTGCTGTTTTTTTATTATTACAGAGCAGGCTGAATTTGACAAAGGCATGCAGCAGACTTGCCTTCATTAGTTTGGATAAAAGTTGGGATATCAGTTAACAGCTGTATAAAACTTAGGCTAGGCCACATTTGGAGTATTTTGTGCAGTTATGGTCACCACATTATAGGAATGATGTGGAGTTATTGGAGAGTGTGCAGAAAAGGATGACCAGGATTTCACCTGGATTAGAGAGTATCAACTATAAGCAGTTATTGTACAAAGTTGAATTATTTTCTCCAGGACATCAGAGACTGAGAGATAACTTAATAGAAGTATATAAAATTGTGAGTGGCATAGATAGAGCAGATTGTCAGTCTTTTGTTCCAGGGTGGAAATGTCAAAAAACTAGACGACACAGGTTTTACATGAAAAAGGGAAAGTTTAAAGAAGATTTCCAAGGCATTTTTTTTTCAGAGCTTGGTAGTTACCTGGAATATGCTGCTAAAAGAGGTGGCAGAAGCAGACCTGATAACAACATTTAAAAGACATTTCGACAGCCTCATGGATAGGTAGGGAATGGAGGGATTAGACCTTGTGCAGGCAGATGTATAGTTTAAACTGGTACATGGTTGGCACAGACATTGTGGGCTAAAAGGCCTGTTCCTGCCTATATTGTTCTATCTCCCTTAATAATTCAAAATAGACAAAGAATTAAGTTTTTCATTTGTGTTTACAGACAAAGCTACATCTATTACAAATTTAATTAATTCTCATCACCCATTGCTTAATTTATGCTGTCACTAAATTATTTTTAAAGCTTGGAGAAACATCCATTGTTTATCAATTTTCTAGATGTAAGGACTAGGCTCATTAGGTTTTTGATGCTCCACATGATGTTTGTTCTGCTGAGTAACAGTAGCAATGATTGTAACAGTTATGACATTTCAGTAATCTATTGATCAAAACACATAATCAATCATTGTTTGATTAATCAATATTGTAATTAGACTTCCTTCACAAGATTAAGCAATGATTCAGGGCTTGAAATGTATCTTTGCTGTGTTGATAACATCTTTGACACCATAATGCCGGTTGACACTGATCAGTTCTGAAGGCATTACATAGAAAAGGGGCTTTAAACTTCAAAACTGATTTATAATAAACAGATTAAGTGCAGTTGATTAGAGTTTGATGACATTATTAGCCTTAAAAAAAGGCAAGAGTGTAAAAATATAGAAAAGCATAAAAAGAAGAATATAGAGAGAATATGAAAGAAGACAAATAGCTATAGTTTAAATTTAGACATACACCATTGTAAGAGGCCATTTCAGCCCACAACCCCATGCCGCTCAATTACACTCATTTGACCCAGAACCTCCGGCGTATAGGAAACTAGAGCACCAGAAGGAAAGCAACCCACACAAGAGGAGAACGTACAAACTCTACAGATAACGCAGGATTCAAACCCTGGTCTGATTGCTGGTCCCGTAACAGTGTTGCATTAATTACCACGCTGCCCTATGATAAAAGAGAATTGCAGGTTTAGAGGCAATAACTAGTAAATTGGTTATAAGAAAAGAAGAAGGCTTCTCAATGATCCTGGGTGCCTTTGCCAGCATTCATTTCACAGTTATACCACACTTTAAAGGAAATGAACCCTCAGAATATCCACGTTGTCCATGGCCATTGTTGCCAGTGGCAATGATATATTTATGTGGTAGCAGTCCATCTGTGCTGGAAAAAGTAGAAGAAGAAGAAACCTAGACAACATGTATGACAGGGCTGAGACCAATATGTGCTACGAGCAAGAACCATTCTTTGTTCACTAACTGTTCCCATCTTACCTTTCTTGAAAATATCAACTTGTCAGTCTCATCACGACACTAAAGTAAAAGCCATCTTAAAATCCACCTTAATAATCAAATACACAAAGTAAACTAAGTCAAATATTATGCAATTGCCAATTGTTCACATGTTCACCTTTCTTGCGTGCTTACCCACTCAATGCTCAAACAAAATTTTCCCCTATGGTAGTTGGCATTCAATGCAAATGACAATCAGAAAATCTGGAGATACTAGAAAACTGAAATAAAAACAGAGATTCTGGAAATTCTCAGCAGCTCAGGCAATATGTGTGGAAAGAAAAACAGCTAATGATTCAGATTGTTGTTTCTTCATCAGTGTTGGGGAAGAGAGAAACTAAGTTAGTTTTAAAATACAGAAAAATTTGGATGATGGACGAATAAGACAAAAGGAACACTTAAGATGGGATAAAGCCAGGGAATAATTGGTAGATGGCTTCTGCTCAAATGGTATAATAGGGAAACTTAGAAGGCAATGAGTCAAAGTGCAAAGCTCCTTGCTCTGTTCGCATATCAAGTTGAAAAAAATCGAAGCCAAAACCACAGATGGATGACTTGTGATGAACTGGCCCATTCTGATCCAGAAGGACAAAGTGAGTTACTGGAAGATGCAAAATCTGATATTAAGTCCAGAAACTGCAACATGACCAGATGAGAGCAGTATTGTTCCCAAACTCGCAATTGGCCTCATTTTTATTGTGCATGAGGCCATCAAAGGATAGGCCAAGGTGCAATTGGGATGGAGAAGTAAAGTATCAGGCAATGGAAAGCTACAATCCTATAGGGTAATTACAGGTTCTTCACAATGTGATTACCCAGTTTGTATTTGGTTTCCCTAATGCAGAGAAGACAACATTGTGAGCACTGAATGAATGGAGTGCAGTCAATTAGAAGAGATGCACGTGAACCCCTGCTTCACCTGGAAAGATTCTTGTATCCATAGAAGATGGAAAGAGAAAACAAGTGACTTAAGAGATTGATTTTAGCTAACTCTGCTCCTGGAAGCCCCAGCTATAGACTTCACCTTTTTACCATAGGCAAGAGATGGTATTGATGGCTGATAGGTAACAAAAAGAGCATTGGAGGAATGACAAGTGTGGAATGTTGAATGCCATCATTCCACAAGGGGACAGATGATCATACTCCATAACCCTAATGTTTAAGCATAGATGGGTGTCATAACAATTGGATTAACCCTCTGGAGAACAGATTGTTGGATTGTTATGAGACCCTTTTGTATATTGGTATCCATTACTAAAATGACATTAGTCAGCCTTTGAAAGACAGACATTGAAGTTTCCTCCATGACATCCGGATCTTACATGGCTTCTGTAAAGATATGTGAGATTCATAATGACTCGATAAATTGACTTGGCCACAGAAGACAGAGGGAAGTGGTGGAGGAGTGTTTCTCTGCCTGGAGGTCAGTAAGCTGTGGTTGATGTCTGTTGTTTACTAAATTATAAATGATTTGTATGAAAATGTAGGTGGGCTGATTAGTAAGTTCACCATCCATTAAAAAATTGGTGGAGGTATAGAAGATGAAGAAGGTTGTCAAAAGATACAGCAATATATAAATCAGTTACAGATATGGGCAAAGTAATGCAGGAGTTTAATCCGGATAAGTGTGGCACTTTAAGAGGGTAAATATAATGGAAAAGTATATAGTAAATGGCAATACCTTTAGCAGCATTGATGTAAAGAGGGATCTTGGGATACAACTCCATGAATCATTGAAAGTGGCAATAAAAGAGCCTAGGGTAGTAAAAAAGGCATTTATATATTCCTTTAATTGGTTGGTGCATTGTGTATAAGAATCGGAAAGTCATTTGCATTCACATAAAACTATAAGCGTCATTTGGTATTTTGTTGCCACAGTTTTTTGGAAGAATGTGGAGACTTTGGAGAGTATACAGAATAGGTTCACTAGGACGTTAACTAGATAGAGTGTATTAGATATAAACGAGAGGTTGAACAAATTTGGATTGTTTTCTCTGGAGTTTGGAGACTGAAGGAAGACGTGATAGAAGTTTATAAAATTATGTGAGGCACAGGTAGGGTGGAGTATTTTGGGTTAAAATCTCAAAGACTAGAGGACAAAGATTTAAGGTGTGGGGGGGGGGGTTTAAAGGAGATGAACAAAACAAGTTTTTTCAAAAGAGAGAGTGGAAGGTGCCTGGAATGTTCTGCTAAGACTGGGAGTAGGGGCTTGATGGAAACAGATACGATGGCAATGTTTAGGAGGCATTTAGACAGGCACATGAATCATGTGCAGGCAGGTGGGATTTTGTCAGTTTTGTATTATGATTGGCAAAAGACATCATGTTTTAAATGGTTGTTCTTCTTTTATACTGTTCTCTGTTCAATATTTTACTGCAAACCAGAACCAGGGGTCACAATTTAAGGATAAGGGGAAAGTTTTTTAGGACTGAGATGAGGAAAAATTTCTTCTCTCAAAGGGTAGTAGATCTGTGAAATTCTTTGCCAGAGGAAGTAGTTGAGGCCAGTTTCTTGTCAATGTTTAAGAGTAGGTTAGATTTAGCCCTTGTGGCTAAGGGGATCAAGGGGTATGGGGAGAAGGCAGGAACCGGGTACTGATCAGCCATGAAGGGCCAAATGACCTACCCCTGCACCTATATTTCTATGTTTCGTTGCCCATGTGACACTATTATGGTTGGTCTCTTTGATTCAAGAAGGAATTAACTCCAAGCACTGAGTTGGACTTGCTCCCCTTAACCCTTGCTCCCCTTAACCCTGAATTCAGGCTGGCAGGCAGGCCCATTAATTTGGTGTACAATATGTACCCAACAGCAATCTTCTGTGTTCTGTTCCATCTAAGTTTTTATATGACTGCTCTCAAACAGGATTCACATGCGCTGTTCCCTCTCAGCTGTACGCATGTGCACATACACACATGCTTTTGCAACCAGCGCACAAAGGAAATTAATTGGCGCAGAAAAGGTAGTTACCTAAAATAATGTAATAATTAATAATTATATTTACTGAAAGTATAGAATAAAATCTTAACTAAAAAAAATTACTTTGTAGAATGCGATCAAACTTATATTAAAACATGCCAAAAGAGTTTTATTAGCCATGAGAGATGGGCTGTGCCAAAATGATCTTGAAACAATTTCAAGTTTACATTTGCACAAGCATTCAGTGGGCACATCCTTTTGTCACAGGAAAAAAATGGCACAACGTAAGATTTTTGCGCATACTTGACTACTAAAAATTGGAGCGAACATTGTTCACATGTGACCTTGCATTCTGGATGCTGAGACCTGTGCTTACCATTCCCATGCCCTGTATACTGACTGGTCAACCATACCTCAGAACTTAAATGGGAAATCTGCAGACTGGAGAAATTCATCAAGTCAGGCAGCATCCATAGGAGGCAAAGATATATAACCAACATTTTGGGCCTGACCCCTTCATCTATGAATGAGCAGAAAGCTGGAAAGTGCCTGAATATCGCAGCAGCTAGAAATATAAATATCCAGAGTGAGCAGAAGGCCAGCAAGAGAGGTCCAAGAGGTGGAAGAAGGCTTAAGCTGGAAGAAGGGGTCTTCAGTGATGGGGGAGAGGGGAAGGTGAAGAATCCTGGTGGAAGAAGTTGGCACTGAGACAGAGATGATGGAAAAATATTTTAACATCTTGGTGTGTATGGAACTAAATGAGATGTGTTTAAGTGGGACAAAAGTGAGGTATTTACTGAGGACAGAGCATTCTTCCCCTGAGAGAAAAAGAGTAGAGGGTCTAGTGAAGTCCTGGAAGTGGTTAGAGTGGGGTACAGTGGGGTAGAGGATGGACAGCAGTTAGAAATAGAAAGATCCAGAGCAGACAGAAGGCTAGAATGAGGTGTCCAAAGGGAGGAAGAAGGGAGGCGATAAACTTTAATTGGGTTGTCCAAAAATCCAAAAGTGTTAATCCTCCCAATTAATAATTCCGAGTTAATTTCTAAAGAAACTTCCTGATGCATTTATTAAGGTTTTGAAATAAGCTCTGAGGTATAGGAACTAGCAAACTTTGAAAAAAAATTGTACTCTAGGCAGCACATTCATTTTAATACAGTTGACCCTTCCAACCAAAGTTATTAGTAGGGTCAACCATTTATTAAGATCATCCTCAATTTTCCAAAGCAAGGGAAGGTAATAAAACTTATATAAATTCTGCAGGTTGTTATCTACCTTAATACTTAAATATTAATTAAAGAATTAAATATTTCATCCCATTGAGCGACCATTTAAGTTGAGAATTTCTCTTAGTTTGTTCATAATTCCCACCCATAAGTGGCATGCTCTTGTCTCAATTGACTTTATAACCCAATATAATCCCAAAATCCTCCAATCTAGACTGAAATTTTTGTAATGAGTTAACTAGATCTGTCAGATATATCAGAACATTATCAGCAAATAAATTGATTTGTAGCTCACCGCTACAAAGGAGCACACACAACACACACACACACACACACACACACACACACACACACACACACACACACACACACACACACACACACACACACACACACACACACACACACAGATTGTGGCAGGTTAAGCTCACTCATTTATTAGGGCTAGAAATGCCATTTTTGATGATTGCCTGAGGCATCCATGATTAATAATAGCAGACAGGAACATCCATGCATACGAATGCCCTTCTTCCTGAGCCTGTTTCTGCTGAGTTAGCTGGGCAACTTGACAAATGCCAATTTAGAGCTGTTGGTCTGATGCTTCCCCAGCTTCTACCCCCACTGGTACATTGTCCTGGGAGTCACTTTAGCAATCTTTGTCTACATTTGTTGCTGTGTAATGCGCTGGCCCGATCTCCACAATTGTGGGCTGCCACAGATTTATGTTCTTCCTAATTGAACCATTCACCATTCCATCTTTATGTCTGGATCTAGATGAATGGATTCTGCTGATGGTTGGATATCCAGGAGTAAAAGAGCTGGAGATAATGGACAACCTTATCTACTAGATCTGGACAGTGGGAATGCTGTTGAAATTTGATCATTAGTTATGACTTTAATTTTAGGCTCAGAGTATAGAACTCTAACCAAATTAATAAATGTTTGTCCTAGTCCAAATTTTTCTAGCACTTTGAATAAAAAGTCCTTCTCCAGTCTGTCAAAGGCTTTCTCTGCATCTAGAGCCATGGTGACACTCAAATCTTCTCTTGTTTGTGCCAGATGTATAATACTGAGCAATCTGCATACATTGTCCACTAATTGCCTCCCCTGCACAAAGCTAGTTTGATTAGCATTTATTAATTTAGGCAATAAGTTGCCAATCTATTTTCCAAGGCTTTGGTGATAATCGTATAGTCCATATTTAAAAGTGATATGGGCCTATAAGACAACAGTTTCAATGTATCCCTATCTTTTTTGGGAATCAGCATAATAACTGCTTTCGAAAAGGAAACCAGGAGAATGTGGGTCAGCACTGCTTGATCTAATACTCCCATAAACAGAAGGTATTAATAAATCTTTAAATTCTTTATAAAACTTTGGTGGAAAACCATCCTCTCCCAGGGATTTATTAATTTGCAAGGAAGCCAATGCTTCCCCTATCTCAATTTGATTAAAGGGAGAGTTTAACCTGTCCCTTTCTTCTAAATTCAAATTTGGGAGATCTAATTGTGACAAGAAACTCTCAATTTTATTCAAATCCTTCACCAATTGAGATTTATATAAATTAAGGAATTACTTGTATGCGCCCCTTGGTGTCTTTGTTCTACACCACTCTTCAGAGGCCTATCATTTATTGTAAAAGTCCTGCCCTAGTTTCCTTTACCATTTTGTTTTCTCTAAATATGCCAGGGTACTTGCTGCAGAAGAGGCGCCTTCATGTTCTCAATAAACAAGTGCCGGCACAGTTAGTGTAATGGTTAGCACAATGCTGTTACAGCACCAGTGATTGGGACTGTGATGTGAATCTTGTGCTGTCTATAAGGAGTTTGTATGTTATCCCCAATATTTGCCTGCATTTTCCCCAAGGGCTCCGATTTCCTCCTATCCTTCAAAAACATACCGGGGGTGAAGGTTAATCGGGTGTAATTGGATGGCACAGTCTTATGGGTCAAAAGAGCCTATTACTATGCTGTATGCCTAAATATAAATGTATAATCTCCATTTAAACCGGCACTTGTTTATTGAGAACATGAAGGCACCTCTTCTGCAGCAAGCACCCTGGCATATTTAAACCTCATTTTGAAAGCAAGTCAATATCATTCATTTTCTTAACATTATAATGACTCTTCAATAAGCACAGGTGCTTATCTGTTTTGTTTATCTCCCACTCCGCTTCCACAAAGCATTAAGATTATAAGACAAAGGAGCAGTATTTGGTTATTTGGCCCATCATGTCCATTCGCCATTCCATCATGGCTGATTTTCTCTCCTTACCAACCCTATTCTGGTACCTCCTGGTAACCCTTGATCCCTTACTAATCAAGAATCAATCTGCCTCCATCTTAAATATGCCCCATGACTTGGCCTCAATAATAATCTCCTTTTAGCCTTAAAATCAAATTGTGAAAGAAAACAAGGTAGTAATTTTGAAATATGATGTTTCTTTTCTTTTTGGGAGGGTAGTGACATTATGGGAACAGGATGACAGGTTATCAGAAGAGAGGGCCCAGGTTTGCAGCAGTAGCAATTTAAAGCAGTGTGTATATATTCTATATTCAATGAATTGCTTCTGCAACTTTCAGCTTCTATCAACACAAACTGTATTTTTCTAAATGTGTACAGAACCCCTTCTCAGAATCTATGCACGTGGATGCATACTATTTGGGCCTCTCGATAAAGTAAATATAAATCATTTATTCGAAACAGCTAAACATGATATTATTTGTATATTTAAAGCAAAAATTAAATTTAGGGATACAGCCCTTCCAGCCCACGAGCCCATGCTGCCCTTTGATCTACTAACCCTGAACAATTTTGGAAGGTGGGAGGAAACCAGACCACCCAAAGGAACCCCATGCAGAAATGGGAAGAATATACAACTATTTAGACTTTGCCGGATTCGAAGCCCAGTCACTGGTGCTGTAATAATGTGACACTAACTGGAACACTGACCATGCCTCAATAACTTTTTAAAAGTGTTTGGGTCGATTTTGTAGCCCAAATTATTTACCCTGATATTTGTTTTTCTGGTATTTTAATGGAGACTTAACACATTTAAGGAAAACAGGTCATCCTCATCTTAAAATGATGTACAAGAGAAAGCTACTCATGGCATTCATCTAGTAAAATTATTAACAATAAAAAAAATTCAAGATAGGAAATTACTGGATGAAACTATCATTGTGATCTTTAAAGATGATTCCACAAGCAAGTGCAGAGAGATGCTTGGAGGACATGCAATTAAAAGGAAATTACTTCTACATTGCTCATGATTTTCCACCTATTCAAACTAAAATGAAAATGAATGATTGAAAAATCAAAGATTTACTTGCAGGGACTTCCTTTCAGGAGTGTTGGTTCACAGAATTACCTGAGTTTGCACTTGTATCAAGTGCTGCTTTCCCCTCTTATCTATAAATTTTGAAGTAGGTAATCCAATTATTAAAATGCTGGAAAAACACATTTTCTATGGGTGCATTAATAACATTGTCCACTGTTAATTTATTTTCCATTTTTAAAATATTTTCTTTTACTCTATTGTCAAAAGTTGGCAGTATTAATGAGGCACAGGTGCTTATCTGTTTTGTTTATCTCCCACTCCACTTCCACAAAGCATTAAGATTATAAGACAAAGGAGCAGTATTTGGTTATTTGGCCCATCATGTCCATTCGCCATTCCATCATGGCTGATTTTCTCTCCTTACCAACCCCATTCTGGTACCTCCTGGTAACCCTTGATCCCTTACTAATCAAGAATCAATCTGCCTCCATCTTAAATATGCCCAATGACTTGGCCTCCACAGCCATGCGAGACAATGAATTCCACAGGTTCACCACCCCCGGATAAAGAAATTCCTTCTCAACTTCACTCACTCTCTTTTGTCTATCCTACTCATTACTTCCTCAAAGAATTCCAACAGTTTTATCAAGGAAAATTTCCCCTTGAGGAAACCATACTGACTTTGACCAATTTTACTGTGTGCCTTCTAATGCCTCGAAACCTCATCCTTCATAATAGATTCTAACATCTTACCAACCATTGACGTCAGGCTAATTGGCCTACAATTTCCTGCCTTTTGCCTTCCTCCTTTCTGAAAAATGGAGTAAGATTTGCAATTTTCCAGTTCTCTGGAACCATTCCAGAATTTAATGATTCTTGAAAGTTCACTTCTAATGTCTCCCTAATCCCATCAGCAACCTCTTAAGATACCTGGGGTGTAGTCCATCTGGACCTGATGATTTATCCATTTTACCCAGCACCTTCTCCTTAGTAATAGCAACTGAACTTACTTCTGCTCCTTAACACACACGAAGTTCTGACATACTGCTGGCATTCTCCACAGAGAAAACCAAGACAAAATACTTACTGATTTTGTCTGCCACTTCTTTCTCCCTCATTACTATCTCCCCAGTGTTATTTTGCAGCAGTCCAATATCCGTGCTTGCCTTTTTTTTTGCTCTTTATATATCTGAAAGAAGGTTTTAACATTCTCTTTTATGGTACTGGCTAACGTACCTTTGTATTTCATCTTTCCTCTCATTGCTTTTTGTAACCTCTTGTTGGCTTTTAAAAACATTCTAATCTAGCTTCCCACTAATTTTCGCTATATTGTACATCCTCCCTTTTGCTTTTATGCTCTGTTTGACTTCCCTTGTCAGCCAAAATTGACCTTGAACTAATGGTTTTCTTGTCAGGAAGTACAAAGTTTTCAGACAATCAGTATATACACACAGATGGGCAGGGGTACAGTGCTAATTTTTTAGGAGCCAGAGCTGACAAAATTCTGCCATTTCCTATTTCTGTCTATACATGTTATACCCAATTTGTGTACCTGCTCATTACATGAATGGGACAAGGAAGTTTCCCAGTACATAAAGTAAGCAGGTACACAAATTGGGTGTAACATAGGGCTTCTTATAATGTCAATCACTAAACCAAGATAAAAGAAATGTATGAATTCCAGGGCTCCCCAGAAATGTAGTGATAGTTAAGACATTAACAAGATTATAGTCTGTCACTACATTTCAGTGTATAACTGGTATAATAAAACATATAATACCTAATTTAATAATATGACAAAGTATTGCATGGTTCCACTCACTAATTATCTGCAGAGGTCTGGTAGATTAATTCCAGTGAGGAAAGGATTGTCTAATCCTCAAAATGTGTCATGTCACTGGCCCTTGTTTTCTCAGGTCTCTCCCTTGTTTCTCACTTTAAAATGCCATCTCTCTTTCTGTACATACCTTGAGTTTGTCCTATCTCTCCACATCATGAGTTTCTCTCTCTTTATGTCTGTCTATCCTGGCCATTCTTTCTCCCTGTGGGGGATTCCAATTGGAATTCTGTTTCATTTTGTTCCTTCATCTTGTTTTCTTGGTCATTCTGTCTTCCTCCACCCAAACCCTCAGATCACAACTCTCATCATTCCTTTTCCAAATCTTTCATTTTCTTTCTTGCGTCTCTTGCATCTATCTAGGCAGGGACTCCCTCCAACCTGGATTTATCCCTCTCTCTCACTATGACATCCCTTTGTTCATTCTTCTCTCCTCCCCATCCCACCACCTGATTGGGTCTCTGTAGAAATCTCCCTCTCCCTATCTATGCTAGGTCCCCCTCTCTCTCTCTTTCTTGTCCAAAAGCTCACTCTATCCATATCCTGGGTCCCACTCCATCCCATGTATCTCCCTCTCTGATCTTCTCCTCTAACCCAAGTCTTACACTATTCAAGGTCTTTTGATTTATCTTCCCAGTTTCCTTCTATCCCAGCATTCTCTCTTTCTTTCTTGTATTTGTCTCTCCTGCGGTTCCTCACTCTGTCCTGCATCACTATCCCAAATTTTCTCTCTCACTATCCCTAATCTCCTCGTTGATTTATCTTTCTCACTATCCTGGGTCTCTCTTTTCCTCCTGGGTCACCTTATCACTTAGTACTTTCCCAGGTCTTTTTCTATCTCTCCCTCTCAAAACCTGGGTCTATTTCCCAGGTTTCTGCCCCCCCCCCCCATTCCCCACCACACACACACACACACACACACACACACACACACACACACACACACACACACACACACACACACACACACACACACACACACACACACACACACACACACATATTATAAGGTCTCTCAATTTCGACTCTGCATCTTGAGTTTCTATCTTTCTATCTTATGTTTATATTTATCCCACACCTCTCTCTCCCACTCTCCAAACTTACTGGTACAACTTTGACCCCAGCACATCCTCTGCAACAAATGCCAAGAAATAAAAAAAATATAATTTCTACTCGAGGGCTAATTTTGAATTGAATATTGTTATCAGTTTGATCTATTCTGTAAGTGATGACCACAGCAGAATTGATAGGGGTGGTTGAAATGCGGGCAAGATGGGATATCCGAGTCCTACTGCCAGGACCTTACTATATGGCCCTAATCAGATGACGACGTCCCTCTTTGTATAAGTATCGTGAGATTTAGTGGGTCTGCGGTGTCCTTGCTCATGCACATTGGAGTACAGGGGTAGTACAGAGCATCCGTCAATCATTCCCTCAACTTGCACCCTGGCCTTGCCACCTTTCCTGATTCACTAATGTCTGTGGGCCAAATGGAAAGTTGGGGAGCAGATAGTGTTTCGACTTAAATTCTAAAACTTGTTGTGAGATGAATGTTCTCTCAAATGTACAATCACGTTTCCCTCATTCAAGAGAAGTTGATCCTTTTTTAACAGAGATGCACTTCAGTGAGCTCTGGCAGCACTGCACCTCTTACACAGATTGCCATTTAGTTTCTAAAAGATTTAAATAACATCAGTCCCTAGGTTTCTGAAAAATATATTATTTGTGTGATTTCCATGTGCTGTTTCCTGATGTCTTTCCTGTTATAAGGGCTCCTCCTGCTTTAAAACTTAATGAAACCTCTGGGAAGCAAATATTCTCCTCATTCCATAGCCAAACAGGCCAACCAAAGTAAGATTTTAAATATGTATTAATTGTAGATATTGTAATGCTTCATCAGTTACTGAAAATGTATTAGGCATTCTCAAAACCATGTAAAGTTATTTAGCATTTTATTTTCAGGTCATTGAGTACAGCTGTTAACAGAATGGTAACTTAGAAGCCTGAAATAATATGAAGATGTGAGATCAGATCCCACTATGGCAATTGTGGAATATAAATACAGTGAATAATGTGGAATAATATGGAATATATAAAAGAAATAGCAATGCTGGAGCAGCTGTAACAGCAGCACTGCCGTTGGTGCAGACCCAGGAGAGCAGGGAGTGGAGACACAGCGCTGATCCACAGGGTCTACCTGGCCAGTTTTAAAGCTGACGGCACTGTACAGGCTTTAAATTCCCTGTTAAAGGAGCTAACAGTGTTTTTTTTAAAATACTGCAACCATGAGTCTGTGCCCAAGATGGCGGCCCCTGTGCTGGGCAGTATTACCGTGAGGAGTTGCAGATTCTGAGGATGCAGTGGACCAGCACAGGGCACCAGAAATGAGGAGAACATCCCCTATTGAGAAAGAGACCATACTGGATGGTGACTATGGCAGCGAACCAATGAGGGGCTTGGTGGCTGAAGGACCCATATAGGCTGCAGACTGTTGGCAATTTTCAGTCAAAGAACTCACACAAGCTGCAGGCTGCTGCCAACATGATTGAATGACCTATACAGTGTGGTGCGCTGTTAGACAGAATCAGACACACACAAGGTAAAGACTGAACACAGGCTTTAATCCACAAAGACTTCCACAGAGCCAGGCTGGCTGTGGCTGCAGCAACTCAGTGTGGGAGGCTGGCGCAGGCTTATTTCCCGGCGGGTGATTGACACCCGACCGGGTGGGGCTTGATGCATTCAGGCCAACTGATTGGCAGCCGGCCAGGTTTTGTCCTGTCCCCTTACACTCCTGCAGGTACAGAGTTTGCCCCATGCAGTAGGCCGGTGGTGCTCCACCACATTCACCCCCTTCTTTAAAATTGTTCCAGGGAGGGGGGCAGTAACAAGGAATCCCACCCACTATGTACATACAATATTTACAGGTTGAGATGATTCGGCAGCCGCCGGGGTCTTTGTGACCATTGTAGGACTGGCTCCTGGTCACTGGTCTGAGGGGAATTGGGGGGGCGCTGGCAGAAGGGGTGTGTGTGGCTGGTGTGGTGCCATGCGGAGGGGTGGCCAGGGGAGCCGGTGTCGATGTATGTGGGTTGTATTGATGGGTGGGGGGGGCAGGTTCGTCTCATAAGGCTGAAGCGGGCCCCTGGTGGTCAAGGAGACCCTGAGTCCCCCTTAGCTGCCTGGGGATGGGGATGTATGCCCGATCAGCGTCGTCCTGGGTTGGAGGGTAGCATGGTGTGGTGGGTGCTCCTGCTGGTGCCAGGTCCCTGGTTGAGATGGTGTCCTCCCTGCCACTGCCGAACCTAACGTAAGCGTAGTCATGGTTTGCATGAAGGAGGAAAACCTGCTCCACCAGGGCTTCGGCCTTGTGTGTCCTTACATGCTTATGCAGAAGCACCGTTCCCACGTGAACCATGCTGGGAGTGACATTTCAGTCGCCAACCTCCTGGGGAATGAGAACAGACATACATGAGGGGTCTCGTTAGTAGCCGTGCACAGCAGTAACCAAATGGCATGGAACGCCTTGGGCATGGCATCCTGCCAGAACTCAACGGCCCACCCTTTTGACCTGAGAGCCAGGAGGACTGCCTTCCAGACCACCCCATTCTCACGTTCCACTTGCCTGTTGCCTCTAGGGTTATAGCTTGTCATGCGACTAGTCGCGATACCCCTCGCCATCAGGTACTGGTGCAGCTCGTTGCTCATGAAACTAGACCCCCGGTCGCTGTGGATTAAGGCGGGGTAGCCAAACATGGTGAAAATCTGCCCCAAAGCCATGATGACGGTGGCTGTGGAGGTGTCCGGACAAGGGATGGTGAAAGGGAAGCGTGAGTACTCTTTCACTACCATGAGGAAGTAGACTTTGTCCGAGAATTGAGGGATCCACTGTGAGTAATAAGATAACAGGCCCAGGCACCTGCGGAGGGCCTTTAGCGTGGGAGGGGGGGGGAGGGGTAACTCCATTAATGGGCACATCCTTTCTGGATCTGGGCTGACGACTCCATGGGCCACGATGTACCCCAGGATGGCGAAGCGGGTGGTGCTGAACACACACTTCTCCTTGTTGTAAGTGAGGTTCAGCTCCGCAGCCGTCTGGTGGAATTTTTCCAGGTTCGCATCGTGGTCCTGCTGGTCACGGCTGCAGATAGTGACTTTATCCAGATATGGGAACGTCGCTTTCAGCTTGTGCCGGTCGACCATGCGATCCATCTTCCACTGGAAGATGGAGACCCTGTTCGTGACTCCAAAAGGAACCCGACGGAACTGGTACAGGCGCCCGTCCGCCTCAAAGGCAGTGTAGGGCTTGTCCTTCGGGTGGATAGGGATTTGGTGATACGCCGACTTCAGGTCAATTGTGGAGAAAACCCGGTAGCGGGCAATCTCATTGACCATGTCGGCGATCCTTGGCAGGGGGTAGGCATCCAGCTGGGTGTACTGGTTAATGGTCTGCCTCTAATCCACTATCATCCTTGGCTTACTTCCCCCTTTGACCACCAGGACTTCAGCTCTCCAAGGGCTGTTACTGGGCTCTATAATGCCTTCTGCCAGGAGTCGCCGCACCTCCGCCTTGATAAAGTCCTTGTCTGCAGTGCAATAGCACTTACATCTGGTGGCGATCAGCTTGCAGCCTAGTGCAAGATGTGGAAAGAGCGCTAGTGGGGTGATGCACAGTGTGGAGAGGCTACAGGTTGGCTGGGGCTGGTAGGTTGGCATGCTGTGCAATGCGAGTGGAAGTTGGGGCCCCCCGAAGGCAAGGTTGACACTGGAAATCCAGGCCGAGGAGGAGTGGTACGCAAAGTTTGGGCATGACCAGGAGTCTGAATCCTATGTAAGTCTCCCCTCCCACCGTTTTATATCGACTGAGCAGCGCCTGAGGGTACCAACAGTCTTATCCTTGGTGGCGAGGGCAATCAAGCAGGTGGTGGGGTGGACCTTTAACCTTAGGGAGTGGGCCATGCTCAAGTGAATGAAGCTCTCGGTGCTGCCACTGTCCAACAGGCATTTTGTTACCTGCCCGTTGACTCGCACGTATATCATCGAGTGCCCGAGATTGTGGGGAATGTCTCTGGTCAGCATGGTGGCAGCCAGGACCATCTCGGAGTCGGTCGTTGCTATCCGGAGGGATGGGGAGTGTTGATAGGGCGGTCTGGTCATCATCTATGTTGACCACGTCGACATCAATCATGAGGTGCAACATGCGGTAGCTGATGGCCTCCGGAGGCATGGGGAGCGTCAGTAGGGCGGCCTGGTCATTGCCCGTGTTGACCACTTTGCCGTTGGTTGCTGGCTGTGGCGTGCGGCAGCTGATGGCACCCAGAGGTGTGGGGAGCATCCGTAGGGTGGCCTGGTCATTGCCCATGTTGACCACGTCATTCTCAACGCCGTCGGGGGCCCTCTGTGTTGGGTGCTGTCTGGTCCAAGATGGCGGCAGTATGTGGGGAGCCGCTGCGTGGCTGGCCTCCTTCCCCAGCCGTGTCCACTGTGCCGAGGAAATGATATCATCACAGCTGGCGGCAGTGACGTCGGTATGCCAGCCGGAAGTGACGTCACACCGTGAGCCGGAAGTTACGTCGCTTTAGTTCTCAGCGAGTGGCGAGGGCGAGGGTTGGTGCAGATGCTCGGGGCACATGCTGTGATGGTTGCTGGCGGGGCCGGATGTTGCGCGGTTGAAATCGAGGAAGGTAGAAGTCGTCGCGGGGACAATGGTGTCGCCCGGCACGTGCACGTGGGGGGATCCGCGGGGGAGGTAGGGAGGCCATAGAGGGCCGCTGAGCTGCCGGCAGGTTTAGAGAGGCACACTTTTGCCAAGTGGCCTTCCTTGCCACATCAGGAACAATACTAGTTCCTAGCTGGACAGTTTTGGCATGATTGTCGATCTGACCCACACCAGGACCCACAGTGACGTTCTCCTCCCCAGCTCGGCTTGGGGCTGCAGCTGCAGTGTGAGAGGGCCATGAGGGAGCCTGGGGGAACCCGGAATCGAAGGCTTTGACATGCAGGGCTGCTGCTTCCAGGGTTTGGACCACTTCCACAGTCCTGGTTAGGGCATAGATGTTGTCTTCCAGCAGCTTCTGCTGGATGGTCCTCGAGCATAGCCCTCAGATGAAGATCAGCCTCTCGACCTCCTCTACACCTACCCTGGGTTCAGCCAGACCCGGTCGGGCCAACTCTCGCAAGTGTCCCAGGTAAGACTCAGCCGTCTCCCCGGGTTGCTGGGCTCGGGTGTTGAGGATGTACCTTGCACAGACCACATTCATGGAGGGCTTGTACAAGTTCTTGAGAGTCTCCATTGCGCTCTTGTTCATGGAGCAGCCTTTGGTTACCTGGAAGGCGCGGGGACCAACCTCTTCCGATCGGAGTCTAGGATGTTGTCCTCATGTGCCTCGATGATTGCCTCGACCACGTGCTGCCAGATCTCGCAGCATGTTCGGGCTTCCAGGTGGCGTGGGCCGACCTCGAGGCTCCCTGCACTCAGGAGTTTTTCCATGGCAGCTGCGGGAACATTTTGTGGATTAAATTGTGGTACGCTGTTAGACAGAATCAGACACACACAAGGTAAAGACTGAACAACAGGCTTTAATCCACAAAGACTTCCACAGAGCCAAGCTGGCTGTGGCTGCAGCAACTCAGTGTGAGGCCTTGGGAGGCCGGCACAGGCTTATATCCTGGAGAGTGATTGACACCTGACCAGGTGGGGCTTGATCCATTCAGGCTGACTAATTGGCAGCCGGTCAGGTTTTGTCCTGTCCCTTTATACTCCTGCAGGTTCAGAGTTTTCCCCCTGCAGTAGGCTGGTGGTGTACCACCACACACAGGTTGTGGGCTGTTGGAGACAGGCTCATGGGAGCCAGACATCGGAAAAGGAATTTAAAAGGGTGCTGAGGGCAAGAAGGGCTCCTGAAGATTTATATCTGGAGCTCAGCTTGCAGATAGTTTGAACTGAAGTCTACATACCTGCGGAGTTTAATGCCTTGCAGTTGCAATACTGAAGAATGATGGAAGCCAGACAGGACACTCTCAATTGTGCTCTGATAAAATGTTGTTCAGATGGGGACCTCCTGAGGAAGAGTAGATGCTGCTGTACCTTCCTGACTAATGAGGAAAGTGTATGGGTTCCAGAATAGGTAATTTTTTTTTTAAGCACACTAAGGAACTTTGTACTCTCCACTCTCTCCACAACGGAGCCATTAAGATGTAAGGCAGAGTGGTTGGCTTTCATCCTCATGAAGTTCACATTCATTTCCTTTGTCTTGTCCACATTGAGACTTCCTATCTGTAAGCTGAGTCATTGTTTCCAATGAGGCCAATTACTGTTATATCATCCACAAATAATCATTCATTGCAATGATTAGTCAACTGCATGAAGAATAGCAGTTGAGCACACAGCCTTGAGGTGTGCCAGTCCTCAGCATGATGGGATTTGAGAATTTGCTGCCAATTGGGTTTGACTGTGGTCTTTCACTCAAGAAGTCCAGGATCGAGTTACAGAGAAGGATGTTGAGTCCCAGTGAGGACAGTTTATCCATCAGCCTCTAAGACTGTTCAACATAGTGCAAGAGCTCTGTCTAGTCCAGGATAGGTGCAAGAACCTGCAGGTCCCACATTAGCCTCATTAGTCACCTCAGAACCCACAAAACCAGAATGGAATATGGAGAAACAGGATAGGTAAATATGATTTGCTCAGGTTCAAGATGAATGGCACATTTCTGTGTGGTAATTTTGATGTGTTTCTGTAAAATAATGTTGCAAAGCTAAAGTGGCTTGTTAACTTTATAAAAAGCACAAAGAATGGAATTACCAAGGGAATTTTCCTAATTTCCGACTGGAAGTTGGCAGAAATCCTAAAGAAATTACATAAAAGGCAGGAGATCAGGGAACCCTGTTGAAATTTTACCTCCAGCAGATTGGAAAACATATTTTAAAATGCCAAATGGGAAAACAGGCAAACTACAGAGGTTTAATTTTGGAACAAACTGACAACAGGGAAAAATGTTAACCTGGGGAAAGCTGAACCATTGCCTAGCTTTTCTTGAGCTTTCGAACTCCATAGATTGCGCAAGCCTGATAACATCTTGCTTCTAATAATTTTACCCCTTCTACTTAAATTAAATGCACTCTGAGTGGATTATCAGGGCACATTATGAACATAGTGAAGACAGAAGGATGAGCTTGCTTATTATTTCTGTTCCATGTAGTCATGACCCAATTCATTCCCAACATGAATCACATTATTCACACTTTTTAACCCTCCATATGGCCTGCCAGGAGAAGCAGAGTTATTACACACAGAAGTGAAGGCAAGGACAGAAGAGTGTTCTTTAAGCAGTGGATCACTGATCAGGAAATGCTTCATCACAGAAATAGTGGAGGCAATGCTCTTTGCATCCTTAAAATGAAATTGTATAAATATTTCTACCAGGGTACATCCAAAACTACAACAATCGAAAGGGTCAGCGAATTGGATTTTGATTAGTCTAGCAATCAGCTAACACGCAGATGGTAAGGTGAATGACCCTCTGCTCTGCACATTTCTGTGATTCAATTTGAGTCAGAGACAAGGACAATTGGTAGTCGAGACTTGAACTTTGCTTTCATACTAAGCATTTTAAAGCAAACAGGTGAAAATCCACAGGCACAGAATCTTTGCTCTGGTTATTGCTGATAATTTCTCTAAAGCAATAAATTGCTTCTCTCATTAAGCAGAAAGCATTCACTTTGAAACCTTCTTTTCCTGTGTGGATGAAATTATAAAAGTTTAATTAATATTTAGAAGCAAGATATAAAATGAATATACTGTACATTAAGGATGAGTTATATGTGGCCTGATCCAAGTGTTGGTTGAAGTTCAGTTGAAAATATTTGACTGGGATGTATATTAGAAGCAAAGGAGATTGGGATGGTGAGAGGAATGGCTGAATTATTTAATGAGATGCCATCATCCTAAGTTATCAGCAATAAATAGTAGGAATTATGTCTGTAGGGAAGATATTCAGACTATTGAGTATAAAGTTCTGGTGCTAACTGCATAACATTTACTGGCCAGATGTTAAGGTTGTATATTCCAGTCACTGCATCTCACCATTGCATTATTAAAAACACCGAATGACACACTGTCGAAAGTAGTCAACATTTGGCATTTTAACAAACTGAAATAAACTTGTTCATTGATGTAAATTATTCTGAGTTTTAATGATGACTGCAGTAAAGAGAAGAAAATAAGAGACCAGTGCAACTTGAATACGATATTTTAGTGAGATGATTATATTTATTTGTAGAAAAGAACATCAGATTTATATTCTGTTGCAACAAAATATCAGTGTATTTACACAAGATAGAAAAGAAGAAAAAAAACATCCATTAATATATGATATGGGGCCTGGCTCATGGGATCTGGGTCTTGGAGCCGGATTCAAGAGGGGGCTGAGGGCAGGAAAGACTCTCAAAGGGCCTCGGACGCTGAAGTCTTCCTGATTGTATTGGAGGTTTGGATCTGGAGCTCAGGTTGCCTTGAATCAAACGGGAGTCTGTGTGGCTGCAGAAACTATGGGAGTTCTGGAGGCAAATTCACAAACTGACTTGGAAGTGTCTCTCTTTTGCTTCTTTTTCTCTTGTACTGCAAGAGATGCTGAGCAAAACTAATGGCCACTTTAAGGCAGACAGAAGGGAATTTTGTGTAATATTACCTGTTCTGCACAATGTGACAATAAAGGAATCCTGAATCTTGAATATCCAAAAATGATCAATTATAAATTAAAGACTTTTATAGTTGGAGTTGAAGGGGCACCGAGAGTAGTTTTTTCATTAGTCTTACATGAAAGATTATTAGACGCTTAGGCAATATCTAACCTGCACTTCATTTTTAAAATCTAATGAGCAATCATCTCAATTGAAGAATGAAGATTTCCAAAAGGTCCAGTAACTACTCAATAAGTGAATGCATCTTCCAAAATGAGTTGTCATTCAAATCAGTTACACAGAGGAGGTGATGCTTTTGGAGCCTGTGAGATTGCAGTACCAGGCCTGTACCTAGAGGGATAGCAAGAAGGAGTGTGACTGGACTCTGCAGGCAGTCAGGAAGAGGGTGGCAGATAATGCAGAGGACTACACTATCAGCTTCTAAAGCCAAAATATTACATCAACCTGAATTGATAGATCTGGCTTCTGATATGCTGACCTGGACAAATTGTTGGAAATGATGGATTAGTGCTGATTGCATCTCCAAAACACACAGTAGCATGTGACTTACTATCAGAGATAATCCATCATCGGACGATAACTTTCTGTTTGTTGAGGCCATTTGGTTACTGGAATGGTCCTCATCGTTCCATGGCATTTGTTCTTGAACAAATTATCTCCATGAAGACTGTAATAATTACTGATGTACTGCAAGGAAATGGGCTCTTTATGGAGTCTGTGCCAATCAATCCCTATTTACACTAACTGAATTGTTATTCTCCCATGTTTCTATCAAGTATCCCCAGATTCTAACCCCTCAGATACATAGTTGGGGACATGTGCAGAGGACAATTAACCCACAAACCAAGCATTTCTTTAGAATATTGGAATATTACAATGCTCCTGGGAATCCATATTTCAGAAGGCCTCTCTTGAAGCCAGTACATTGAGTCAATCTTGAAGAAGTCACACCAATACCTCTACTTTCAAAAACTTCTGAGGAAATTTGGAATATCATCAAATACTCTATCACACTTCTGTAGGTGTTCAGTGGAAAGTATATTGACTGGTTGCATCATGACCTGTCTGGCATTTCAAGTATCCAGGAACGTAAAAAGGATACAGAAAGTAGCAAACATATCCGAGTCCATCACAGACTCCGACCTCCAATCCATTCAAGTCATCTACTTGAGGAACTACCTTAAGAAGGCAGCATGAACCTTTATCATCCTTGCTAGAACCTCTTCCCACTCATACCTTCGGATAAAAGGTACAGAAGCCTGAAATTCAGCACCTCTAGGTTCAAGGACAGTTTATTTCCAACAGCTCTCAGGCTCCTGAATGTCTCTTTGTTACACTAATCTTGGACTGCTCTGAAACCACAAAAAGGACCATTTGCACTTAATGTAGCTTTTTTCTTGCATTATGGCACTTGTGAATATTTATTATCTATCCTTTGTATTTATTATCTATTTTTAATTGTAGCTGCTTTTTTAAATGGGCTACTTGTTCATCTGCAGCAAGTAAGAATTTTAGTGCATACATATGTATATAATATGACAATAATCTCATTATCATATCACCGGGGGAAACACACGCAGAAAACACTGGAGTTAAGAATTGCATCTGGGTTGTTGGAGCAGGAAAGCAACAGTGATGCAAACTATTGCACTGTGCTATTAATCTTTGTCCTGGCAACGAGGATATTGATGATCTTCTTGACGTTAGCATAGACTAAAGATTGATGAATGTGACTTTCACTTGCTAGGCCCAGAATGAGCTCAGCCAGGAAAAAAAAATGGTTTAAGGGTCACTGTCCAAGGCATTGCACGGAGAGCTGGTGGAGTGGATTGTAGGATATGTAGTAGGATACTGAGCTGGCTTATGGTAGTCACCCTGAAGCTGTTTCGTGATGGGCTGGCCTTTGGCCTAACTTCAGATAACTAATTCTCGGTCTACAATCCCAATTGGTGCAGTAAAGTAAGCCTACAAGCTTGCATTCTCTTACAGTTTTTCTTTGAAGTACCTTTTTATGGGCTGAATTATTCCTCTAATTCTGATCTCGCCCCTTTTTGCTGTGAATTTTCATCCCACCAGTGATCTGAAAGCACTAATCATAGGTACTGAATAATTTGCATTTTGAGAGGCAGAGGAAAATAGAACATCTGCTGTAATCTCTGATTTCCATGTCCACATTAGTGAGTGAGAGTGACACGAATGGCCTTTTGCTATCATAGCATCTTGATTTAATTGTTAGTGAGGATCCTTGCTTCAGAATGGGCCTCATATGGGCAGACAGGATTGAAGTAGAGTGGGAGAACAGCTCTGTGATTTGAGGGTTGGAGGGCAGAGAAATCATGACTATTTCATTTCCAGCTACGTAAAATGAGAAAACATTGGTCCCATTAAATTTTAAGATTTTTCGCAACCAAGTCAAATTCATTCACAAAGAGGCAGCAGGAGCAAGGAAATCATAACAACTCAACGCTGCAATATTTACTGGAAATTTGTTGGACTTCAAAATCTCAATTGGGTTTGAAAGAATAAAATGAAATAAAACAGTAAAAGATTAAATGCATAACAAATAAGCAATGTAGCTATGAAAAAAAAAACCTCCCACTCAATTGGCTTCAGGAAATTATTGCCTACTGTTAACATCCAGTCCACAAAGAACCCAGCAGGGTTCTTCAAATTGGATTTACTGTGAGGCTGATTTTATGTTGCCCTATTTGGCGATTTAAAGGGGACTGCACTATAGGGGCATGTAGGCCTCACATTAATATTTAAATGAAGGCAATGAGGCCTCACACATTATCTGGCAAATTTGGTTGATACTCTGCCCATAGCTTTTTAGCCTTGTGGATGCCCGGGCAGCTGAGACTTAATCAATTGTCTTCTTCAGGCAAATGGATTATTTTTTTTTAGTGCATTAGTTTTTCCGTGCTGCTGTGTTCATATTTGATGTCTCATGTCCATAAAAGCTTTGGATGCTGCTTTTAACACTGCTTACATTACACATACATTTTTAAATGCAGGAGAGTTGCAACAATCAATGGAGTATCTCGGGATGTTGGCAGTATGGGTCCAGCTACATTGTTAAATTCACCTTTGATGTTCTTTCTGGACATTTTAACCATATCTGTTTCATGTGTCAACAACATGGATCTGTAAGTATCTAAGCCACCATTTAGTGCAGGTTGCCCCAGTGTTTTCAACACTGTGAAGTTAATTGATAATGATGGCGAAGTTCTGAATCCTTGCATGGAACTCTGAAAGGACAAAATCCAAATAACATACTAAAAATGTAGGCAGGTAATACATGTGGCTCATTGCAGATGCTAAATTGAAGCTTATGCTTTATGCTGCAGAAGGCAGGCTGGGATGAATACCAACAGATGCAAATGGAAGAAATATAAGTGGATTGCCCTTGAAATGAAATGTCTTCAATGAATTGCAGAAGCATTTGCAATGGGTTAAGAAGGTTCTTGAACATTTTGTGAAGTTACTCTTTACATTAATGAGTTTCTCCAATGGCCAGAAACTGTGAGAAAGAGTATGAGACCAGGAGAAGGCTAGATGAATGGTAGAAGATGTGCATTGGCACCTTACCTCTACTTTCTTAGGCAGGCAGTTCTGCAGTGGACAGTATTTGGCATCTATTGTCTGAAATAGAGGTACCTAACTTCAGGATGTATCAGATGTCCCTTCTGGCCAACATGTCCCACATTTTCAATAGTGATTGGTTTTTGTGGACAATCCTGGCATTTAATCAGTAATATGAAATAAAACCAGAAAATATTGGAAACAGTGTTTTTCAAATTTTCTATTTTGCAGATTTATAGTATCTGTAGTATTTTTGACTTTTGTTTATCAACAATACATCTTTTACTCAAGGTTAAATAGATTTTCAGCTTGTTCAACAATAACTGCTGATTGTTTGTTAAGTCGAACAAGAAATGAAGCATCAATGCTTGCAGGTGTTACAGAAAATTATAAAATGCGAATTTTCTGTTCACCAGTATTTTGAAAGTGACAGTTTTTTGTCAGAGGAGTTTCCATTCCCATTCCAAAGTAACATTTCATGCCAATTAACTCAGTTAAACAATGTAAAATGCAGTTGGAAGATGATCAGACAGCATATAATTGTTTCATTGCTAAAGCCAGTTATGAGTGGAATCCATCTTCACAGCGCTGAAGTATTTTAAACCAAGTCTTGCATTAAATAGTGTTTTAATGAGTAATACTAACTGATGGAAATATGTATACTTCTATCACACATATTAGGGCAGCAGCTGCATTAGGTTTAAATGAAAGATCTCAATACCTCTGAGTCTTCTGGAAAAAAATATGAGGTGGGGTACTGCTGAAAATTTTATATGGTGGAATCTTCAGAATGGATGTGCAACATGAGAAAGGAGACAGAAAAATGGAGAGCAGTAGAAAGAATTCAATCTGGAGTGATACTCCAAAGGAAATATAGGTACAAGATAGTTAGGCAAAGATGCAAAACTCCAGTCAGACTTGTCTGCATCCCCCTTGAAAATAGAGATGCACTGGGAGGATATTTAAATAAGGAAAACAAGGTAAATATGTTGCAGAGAAAGTGTAGACAGGGTCCAGGATTTAAAATTTCATATTTTGTTGAAAACAAAATTCTAATACGTTAAGCTACAAATATACAGAGTACATTCAGTTAACTTTCTGGAACAAGATGTTTTGGACAAATAGTATGTCAGAGCAAAAGCAGTGAAAAATTGGACTCCATATTACTTGCAAAATGGATGGTTGAAAACCCCTTTCTTTTGGGTACTGATTGCAAGAATTTGCAGGATCGATATTGGTTTCTATTGCAGTTGGTGCATTCTGATCACCCTGGGTGCCTTAGAGAAAGTGGGACCTTGAGAACATGGAGGCCATCTGATCATAACATAAATCTAGTATGTTGCAGTCAATTCTTTTTTATTATTAAATGGCCCATTGAACTCTGCTACCGATAGTAAAGTGAACTAGTTTTGGAGATTGGTGCTATTCCTGGCTCCACATTGAAATAATAAGCCACAACTAAGGCACTCTTCTTCCCTCCCCAAAATTTACTATCCAGTTCTTCTTCAATATCTGCACTGAGAAGGGGGTCAGGTTTAAATGTTCAAGATCTCAAAAGCCGAGCCACACAAATAATTGAATTTCTTATATGAACAGAAATAAACTGCTGATTCCAGTTAGTTACTCCAGGTCACAACTTTCTGAAGACCCTGCAGAGATCCATGTCTACCCTAATAATGGAAATGCCAGCATCTTCCCCATGTCTAGACCGCTTGGTAGAGGGGAGGAAGGAAGGTGCTTAGAGGAGTGTCGACATGACAGGACCTCTGCAGGGCTATCATTCTTTTTGGAGCCCATACATGTTTAAATGTATTTCCCTTGCACAGAGACTGGTAAATAAAGCCATATAAGGAAAAATGTAAATCATCATCTAAGTCATTAAATGGATGACTCTTACTCTCCCTTCTGCCTACTGGTCGTCATTAATCTTCATTAAGGCTACAAGTGTTGGATGTTTTAACCTTATCTCACTCCTTGCCTTTTTGGTGGAAATGGAAGTCTGTAGTTATATAGGAAATATACAACTTTTAAAAGGCATTTGCATAGCTACTTGGATAGGAAGGGCTTTGAAAAATTATGATCTTAAATAAATCACATACGATTGGCATATATTGTTAGCATCAATGATGTACGTCAAAATGGCCAATTTTTTAGTTGTTCGCTTCTATATACAGTAACAGTCTTGAAAGGCTTTCATACCTCCTAATATTTTCCACTGGCTACACTGATATTTTGGGAGGCTATAGTAAAAACCCTTATGAAATTTTCAAGTCATTCATACCAGATTTGGTATGTCACTGAAGACTCTCGTAAACTTCTACAGGTGTACTGTGGAGAGCATTCTGGCTGGTATGGAGACGCCAACCCTCAGGACAAGAATAAATTCCAGAGGGTTGTTAACTAGGCCTGCAACATCACAGGCACCAGACTTCATTCCATCGAGGACATCAACATGATGCGGTGCCTTAAAAAAGCAGCCTCTATCTTCAAAGATCCCCTCCACTTAGGCCATGCCCTCTTCTCTGTGCTAGCATGGAAAAAAGGTACAGGAGCCTAGGGACGAGCACTCAATGACACAAGGACAGCTACTTCCCCACTGCTATCAGATTCCTGAATAATCAATGAACCAAAGACTGCCTTACTTTTCATGCACTATATTTTGTATATATAGTTATGTTGTAAGATGGTTAAAATATGAATATTTGCTCTCTGATGCTGCCACAAACACTGAATTTCATGACTTGTTCATGACAATAAATCCTGATTTTGATTCAGATGTTAGTATCAAGTGTGGGGCATGATAAGTAGTACTGTTAGTGGTATGATAGGGGATGGCATAAGAAAATGATCATGACTCGACTTATCAGTTACCAAGTGCCTGTTATATAATAATACTGAACCAGTACTGTCATTCTTAAGGCAACCAAGATAAACATAGGACCCAACAAAATATTGTGGTTTCCAGGCACCTCTGTGTCATATTCTATGTCCTGGCACTTGAGCACAGTCTGATTGAGACCTAGGATCAGGTTGATAGCGATTAGCATCTGTTTCAACACAAGGATTGTAAATTACGTTTTACTTCACACTTAATTGTGTGTTCAAGCTACCCTTCTTTTTTTTTCTTGGATGATGATGGGTTAACAAAAACCTCCTGCAGCACTGGTTTTGGATTCAAGAGGTTTTGGAATGAAATGTTTCTCTAAGTCCCATCGGCATTCGTTTATCACCACTTGCAGATGTGTTGACCTGACAGTCACCATAAGGGAATGTGATGCTATAGGAAGCAAGTATGATCCCCTTGGCTAATGTGCCTGTTCATATTTTCTGGAGGTACTGCTTCATTTGGCTGAGTTGCTGTCCTTCAGCTTTTGCTCTGTGATGCCCCAGAGATGCTGGATATGCAATGCCAGTGATATCAACTCCATTCTCTTTATTTCCTCTTTCCACTTTGTCTTCATCTTCTTCTTCAGCCAAGACAATGCAGCTTCTGGGGAATCAATGCTGGACAGGAATATAGACGATTCATTTATTTGGATACGAAAATATGATTTATAAACATGTCACTTTGGGCTCTGCATCATCTCCTTTTAAACTGTAGCAAGAGATACTGAATTTTATTTTTTCTTACACATTTTATGGGATGGAGATAAGAGCATTTTAAAAATGCTGTATCTGTCTTTTATATACTCTATAGGTTGATATGGAAATCTATCATATTAGCCTACATTGCATGGTGTTGACATTTTTTTTACAGTTATAATGTTAAAAAAAAGCTTCTCAGAATTTGAGGACTCAGCTGATACGATCTTGCTGAAGTGGTTCAATTTCCTTTGTCTGGAAATCAGTCATACTGATGGTACAGGTAGAGCTGGCATGCATCAGGGTCCAAATTAGATGGTCTCATTTCTGATGGTCTCCAATGAACCAAGCAAACTGCAATTTGTGGGTAAAAGCTTGTAACATTCAAGTTTTACTGCACATTTGATATGAGCAGGGGTAACAGGGTTTTTATTGCAATTGCCTCATATATTTCAGTGATCTGTCATTTGGGCCAGATCCATGTCTACTTAGAACGGATTTCATTCTGAGTTCTTTAGTCAGCAATGTGATGGTAACCCATCTCAACTGGCTAGTTACCATCATGTAGTCAGATCAGATACTATTTATTGTCAAAAGGTAAAACAAGAATGTAATATTACACAGAATTGCCTTTAATCTGCTATGAGTCAACAAAATTCGCCATTAGCACTGCGTGTCAAAGGGGAATCAAGAAATATTCTGATCGTTTTTGACAACCAAGATCATAAACTGGAGGAACAACACCTTATCTTTTATCTTGGCAATCTCCAGTCAGAAGGTGTCAACATATACTTTTGATTTCTTTTAACCTTTTCCCTAGTCTCTCTCTTTCCCTCATCACTCTTTCCCTTCCTCCAGCTCCCTCACCCCTTCCCTTCCTTTCCTTTATCACCTGAGCTCTTTTCTCTTCTTCCCCCCCCCCCCCCCCCCCGTCTGCGGCTAGCACATGCTCCTCCCCCACCTCTTCCCCAGGCGTCTGAGTGATTTTCAGCACTCTTGAAGAAGGGCTCAAGCCCAAAAATGTCGATTGCTGAGAGTCCCAGAACCCTTAGTTAGTCATGAGTTTTGCTGTTACAATGGTGTAGTGGTCCAGGTGATCTAACACAGAATGGAGAGCTAGAGAGATGACACAGGGTATTCCAGTGCAAATAAGAGCCCTGGATTCTACCCTTCACCAAAAGGTATCTGAGGGTCTTTGACACAATAAATAGAATTAGTTAATTTCTGTTTATTAACTTGTTTAAGTAGGTTTGTATATTTTAAGTGTGATCAAATGTGTAAATATAAGTGACAAATTATCTGTTTCATAAAAAAGTCATTCCAATGGTAATCTGTTTATTAACTTGTTGATTTGGATTAGTATATTCTAAGAGTAATTTAAATGTGCAAGCATGAGTAGCAAATCACCCAATTTAAAGAAACAAGAAAGAAAAGAAGATATGTTAATAGTACTCTATATATTTCCAAGTATTGTACATTAGTTACCATCAGAAGTTTCAGCCACTTAAATGGATACAGGATATCACTGATTATGTGTTTTTGGATTTTCTATTAATATTATGTGCACAATTCTTCCTTAAATTCCTATTTTGACTATCAGCAATTTTGAAGATTAATTTGGAACTCTGCCCATTAATTGCTCTGTTTAGTTTTTCTCATGACTCAGATAAACCTCTATCGGCATCTCAGGAAAACTTCTTATCTTTTCCTACATTGATAGCCAGATGAGCTATTTTATTGAAAAGGAAAGGAGATTCATCCCCTACTCATATACAGTGGTTATATGATATAATGTCCTATTAAAGATTAGAGAAAATCAGATATAGTATTAAAGATAGAAAGTTTCAATTTATGTAATTATGGGGGCCAGATAATTTTCTTAATAATTGGAAGAATCTATAATTATTATATGTTCTGGTGATTCTTTGCCTGTTCTCCAGGGTCACCAGTAATTCCACACTCTTATTGAGTTTTTTTTCATTACTAAATATATAAGGTAACCTTGACTAGAGGGAGGGGTTAGATTAAATTAATTTATAATTTTTAAGTCCTTTTTTCTTTATTATTTTATCAAATTAATTGAACAAATGTGTCTGACATGGTTACATACATTGCATACATTATTCCTATCACTAGTTTGAGATGTTACAAGAAACTGTTGATGTACTTTTATATATTTTATTTTTTTATTCATTTTTGTCTTTCTATATCTACTTGTATACACATGAATCACTATGTAATTGTCATTTTTTATGTATGCCTATATGTTAAACTCAATAAAAATATAAAAAAAGAAATTCCTGATGATACTGAATTTGTGCCCTTAACTCCTGCACATGCGCCAACTGAAATCCAATACACAAAACCACCACACGTGCCAACTGAAAATTCACACATGTGCACAGGAATCAAGATGGCCACATCCAGACAATGGACTCTGGGACACCAATTAACAAATTAAGTTCATACATTTTGGCTCTCACATGCCCTGTATCCCTGTTATTATGTGTGTGTGTGTGTGTGTGTGTGTGTGTGTGTGTGTGTGTGTGTGTGTGTGTGTGTGTGTGTGTGTGTGTGTGTGTGTGTGTGTGTGTGTGTGTGTGTGTGTGTGTAATTTATCATAAAAATAGATGAGAAATAAAGTATCTTAATTATGCTGGAAAAGTTAGATAAACAGTTTTCCAGTCCATCATTGGTTACATATTTGGAGTTTTCATATACTTAATAATTGGGAAATTTGTTTGATATGTTTCTGATCTGCTTCCACATCCTCACATTTACAGCCTATTCTGGTGAAATTATAATACAGAACAATGGAAACTGTCTGAAAATTCATGGATCTTAATCGTTTCCAGTGCTGTAGACTCACCTTGTTTATGATGAAACTCTACTGTCCATTGATATGGAAGGATAGATATGATAAATGGAGGAATAGCTAAAGCAGAGTGGCCAGTAAAGAGTGACCAGTGTGTGAGTGGCCCAGTGTAGGAGTGGAGCTTTGAGGCTCAAAAAGCTTCAGAGAGCAAAGGCTGAGGAAGAGTTTGCTTGCTTCCAGTAAAGTGAGGCCAGATGAGTTAGTTTAATCCTTTAATTAAATTAGGTGGAGGTAATGGAGTCAGCTAGGGCAGTGAATTGCTCTGATAGTGGGATGTGGGAAATCTGGGACAGCACATTTGTTCCTAATGACTACACCTGCAGAAGGTACATCCAACTGCAGCACCTGACAAACCCAGTTAGGGGACTGGAGCTGGAGCTGGATGAACTTTGGATCTTAAGGGAGGCAGAGGGGGTGACATGGAGGAGATTCAGGGAAACAGTCACCCCTAAAATTCAGGAGATAGGTAACTGAGTGACTGTCAGGATAGGGAAGGGAAAGCACAGAGCACCCCTGTGGCCATTACCATCAAGTATATCTTTTTGTATCTTGTTGGTGGGGATGACCTACCCAGGAGAAGTTGTAGTGGTCGTGTCTCCAGATTTGAGACTGGATCCTCAGCTCAGAAAGGAAGGAGGGAAAAGGGGAGAGCAGAAGTGATAGGAGATTCCATAGTTAGAGGGACAGATAAGAGGTTCTGTGGGAGTGATCGAGAATCCCGGATGGTCTATTGTTTCCTTGGTGCCAGGGTCTGCAATATCTCAGATCAAGTTCTCCCTATTCTCAGGAGGGAAGGTGAGCAGTCAGATGTCATGATCTATGTAGGGATCAATGACGTGGGAAGGAAGGGTGAGGAGGTCCTGCAAAGAGAGTTTAGGTAGTTAAGTGCAAATTTGAAGGACAGGACCTCAAGTGTTGCGATTGCAAGAGTGCTAAATGTGCCATGTGCTAGTGAGGCTAGAAATAGGAAGATAATGCAGCTGAATAAGTGGATAAGGAGATGGTGCAGGAGGGAGGACTTCAGGTTTCTGGACAATTGGGCTGTTCCAGGGAAGGTGGGACCTGTTCCAATGGGACAGTTTGCACCTGAGGGGGACTAACATCCTTGCAGATAGGTTTGTTAGTGCTGCTCTGTGGGGGTGGGGTGGGGGTTTAAACTAGATCTGCAGGGGTAAGGGAACCAGAGTGTTAATGAGGTAGAGGAGGATAAGGGTCATGTGAGGACTGCATGTATAGACAGAAATCAGAGGATTGTACATGATAGAAATGTTCTCAGGTGCCTCTATTTCAATGAAAAGAGTATTGTCGATAACGCAGATGAGTTTAGAGATAGGATAGGCACATGGGATTACAACATTATTGCTATTAGTGAGACAGTTACAGGAGAGACAGGACTGGCAGATCAATGTTCCAGGGTTCCGTTGTTTCAGTCATGATAGAGGAGGAGGGATGAAAGGGGGAGGAGTGGTATTGCTAGTTAGGGAAAATATCACAGCTGTGTGTACACAGGCCTCCCAGGTGGGCTTGTCTACAGAGGCCATCTGAGTGGATATGAGGAATGGGAAAGGTGTGACCACACTGATAGATTTGTATCATAGTCCAACAATAGAGAGAATTGGAGGAGCAAATCTGCAGAGAGATAGCATACCTATATAATAAAACAGAAAGTTGTGATAGTAGGAGATTTTAACATTCCACATATTGACTGGGAGTCCCATACTGTAAAGGACTGGATGGCTTAGAGTTTGTCAAATGTGTTCAGGAAAGTTTTCTAAACCAATATATAGAGATACCAACGAGATGGGATGCAATACTTGATCTCTTATTAGGGAACCAGACAAGTCAGGTGACAAAACTATGTGTAAGAGAATATTTTGGATAAAGTGACCATAATGTCACAGGTTTCAAGTTAATTATGGAGAAGAATAGGTCTGATTGTCAAGTTGAGTTTCTCAATTGGAAAAATGCCAATTTTGTGGAAATAGCAGATTGGAAGAAGTTGTTTTTTGGCAAGAATGTGTTCAGTAAGTGGAAGGCCTTCAAAGGTGAAATTTTTAGAGCGCAAAGTTTCCATATTCCTACCAGGATTAAAGGCAAAGATAACAGGCATAGGAAACCTTGGTTTTCAAGGGATATTAATGATCTTGTTAAGAAGAAGAGAGGTGTATCACAGGTATAGGCAACAAGGAGCAAATGAGGTTCTTGTAGAGTTCAAAAAATGTAAGAAAATACTAAAGAAGGAAATCAGGAAGGCAAAAAGACACGAGGTTACTTTGGCAGAAAATATGAAGGTAAATCCAAAGGGTTTCTACGGGTATATTAAGAGGTAAAGAATAGTAAGGGACAAAATTGTTCCTCTAGTCTAGAGGATCAGAATCCTCAACTATGTGTGGAGCCTCACGAAGTGGGGGAGATCTTTAACAGTTTTTTTTTGCCTCTGTATTTACTCAGGGAACTGGCATAGTGAATAAGGAAGGAAGGGAAACAAATAGAAATGTCATGGAACATATGGAGATTAAGAAGGAGGAGGTGTTTGCTTCCTTATAACAAATAAATATGCCAGCCAGACATGTTATTCCCTCAGTCCTTGAGGGAGGCTAGTGTAAAAATTGCAGGGGCCATGCAGATATATTCAAAATATCCTTAGCCATGAGTGAGGTGCCAGAGGATTGGAAGGTAGCTCATGTTATCCCATTGTTTAAAAAATATTCCAAAAGTAAACCAGATAATTATAGGCCGGTGAGCCTGATGTCAGTAGAGGTAAATTATTAGAAGTTCTGAGAGATAGGATATACAAGTATTGTGATAGTACAGATTCTATCACCAATGTGTATATGTACAGATTGTAGTGTAGGATGACTGTGATTGGCTGAGCGCATAGACACGCCTACTGGCAGGTCTTAAAGGGTTGCTCCTAGCCAGACCAGGTTGTTCTGGACTGGTCAACCTACATGTGATATGCTGCAGTCTTCTAGTTAATAAAAGCTTCGGTTTGGATCAACAAGCCTTTGATTCTTTCGACGTGCACTACAGGTATTTGTACAGCCATGGACCTATTAAGGACAATCAGCATGGTGTGTGGTAGGTCATGTTTTACAAATCTTGTAGAGATTTTGACAAAATTATCAAGAATATAGATGAAGGAAAGGCTGTGGTTGTCTATATGGACTTTAGTAAGGCCTTTGACAAGGTCCCATATGGGAGGTTAGTTCAGATGGTTAAGACATTAGGTATCTATGGAGAGGTTGTAAACTGAATTTAAAATTGGCTGTGTGGGAGAAAACAGAGAGTGGTAATGGATGGTTGCTTCTCAGACTGGAGGCTTGTGACCAGTGGTGTGCCTCAGGGATCTATGTTGGGTCCATTGTTGTTTGTTGTTAATATCAATGATCTGGATGATAATGTGGTAAATTGGATCAGCAAGTTTGCTGGTGACACATTGATAGTCCGTGTAGTGAACAATGAGGAAGATTTTCAAAGTTTACAGAGGGATCTGGACCAAGTGGGAGAATGAGCCAGTAAATGACAGATGGTGTTGCATTTTGGAAGAGCAAACCAAGATAGGACATACACAGTAAATGATAGGGCACTGAGGAGTCCAGGGGAGCAAAAAGATCTGGGAATACAGATACATTATTCCTTGAAGGTGGCGTTGTAGGTGGACAAGATCATAAAGAAAGATCTTGGCTTTATAAATCAAAGTATTGAGTATAGGAGTTGGGATGTTATGTTGAAGTAGTTTAAGACATTGCCAAGGCCAAATTTGAAATATTGAATGCAGTTCTGGGGTGGCTTAACTACAGGAAGCATGTCAATAAGATTGAGAGAATGCAGAGATTTACAAAGATGTTGCCGGGTCTTCAGGAGTTGAATTACAGGGAAAGATTAAACAGGTTAGAACTTTATTCCTCGGAGTGAAGAAGAATGAGGGAAAAATTGATAGAGGTTTACAAGATTATGAGAGGTATAGACAGAGTGGATGTGAGTATGTTTTTTTCAACTTAAATTGGGGGAAATAAGTGTTACGTCTTTGTGTTACTTAGGAGGCTTCTTAAATAACTTTGAGATGCAAGTTTCTAATAACAAAAGAGACTTTACTTACTAATGTCGCCAACATGTCACAAAACTGTTTACACACACTCACATATACTTACGCCCCACAGTGGTGCATTACATTTACTACAGTGAGAAGGGTATATTTTTACGCGGTTACAAAATAGTTCACATTATCCTGACTATATAACAATAAGTACGTGAGGACATGACTTTAGGGTGAAAGGGAAAAGGTTTTGTGGAACGTTTTAGAGAGTGCTGGGAGTGTGGAACAAGCTGACATGGTGAATTCAGGCTCGATCTTACGTTTTAAGAATAAATTGGATCGATACATGGATGGAAGAGGTTTGGAGGGTTACGTAATGGGAGCAGGTCATTGGGACTGGCCGAATAATGTTCAGCACAGACCAGAAGGGCCAAATGGCCTGTTATGCAGTGCTGTAGTGTTCTATGGTTCTATTTATGCTGGGTATCATCCTGAATATTTATTTGTCAATTTGCCTTCACTCTTCTTCATGCTTTTAAGTTAGGAGTTAATTTTGAAATTTGGTTTCCCTCCTTTCCCTTGAGCGACCTATTATTTCCCTCTGCTTTAAATTGTACTCTTATTCTTAATGCTGCCTCATTTATTGTTGTTTATTCTCCATTTTTGTGGTCCTCATTCACTACACCTGTTCCTAACAGTCTAATTCACCCTCAGTTACTTTCTGTTTTGCACCTGTGCATAATTTCTCTCTGAAGGATAACTGTCAAACCTCCTGCAGTTGACATCGAAAGAACGTCATTAGCTGTTCTTCATTACAAAACAACCCTTGTACAACTCTGTGAGCAATTTCAAGAAATAATTTGAATCACATCTGTCAATAGTATAGACATTACAATTATTTTATGAGATCTCATGCTGCCATTAGGTAAGATACTCTTCGTCTGGAATTAGTTTTCTTTGAGCGGGAGTGGTATTCGCCCTGGAGTTAATTCCTGAGCATAAAAACTGATTGTATATCTCACTTTAAGATACTTTGCAAAAAAATTCAGACAGCTTAAAGAGAAACAGAATTGGGCAACAAATTTAAGCTTGTCTGAACCATGGGATGGATCAGTTTGATAAAGTTGATCTCCAGATGCATTCACACAAATTTAATGTTTAATATTGTAAGGAAACTACATCAGTGAGGTATGGGGAGGGATTACGGTTGATATACTGATGTTGTGTGGCAGAATATCTGGGAGAGCAACTGTAGGATCTTGTAGAGTGAAGTGAAGACATTTTTGTCTTTTCCCCAGTGTACAGAAGGAGGAGGTGTTTGCTTCCTTATAACAAATAAATATGCCAGGATTATGAACAGCATTATGAACTTCCCACCTTTCCATGGTCTCCATTAACAATTCTCGTTGCCTAAGAAAGGCAATCAACAGACTGACAGATCATCACACCCCAGATACATGTTCTCTTCCCTCCTCGCAGATGGGGTAAGGCTTAAGAGCTTGAAAGTGTGCACCAACAGGCTTAAAGGTAATTTCTTCTCTGCAGCCATCAGGCCCCTGAATGAACCCCATAACAGAGCTCTCATAATTGGTGCTAATTGAACTTCCTTTTCATTGCAATTGCATAGTCTGTAAATGTTTCTCTTTACACAGCTGTGAGAATGTTAGAGGATAAAAGATGGTGCCTTACAGTGGGAATTCTTTACATTGTAGCTCTGACGGGAATGATCCCATTTAGAACTACTACAGCTTAAACCCACAGCCACTGAAACTAACGTACCTGTAAGTAACATTGTATTAAGAATATTGAAAAGTTAGAGATTGATAGAAATGGCAAACTCTGGCAGACCATGGATAATTCAGGCAGCAAGCACACACGACCTTTAAGGAAGATCTGATGACGTGGGTGCAGAGAAGTGGGGGGGGGGGTTGTGGGGGGGCTAGAGGTTAAATTAAAATGCCTGACCCTGAGACTTCTACTCCCTACCATTTTTCTGGCTAATATACAGTCTTTAGAAAATAAACTGGACAAACTCCAAGCCAGACTACAGCAGCAGAGGGACATCAGAGATTGCTGTGTGATGTGTTTCACTGACATGTGGCTGATTGAGAACATTCTGGACACAGGCCGACAGCCCAAGGGCTTCACCTTCCAATGAGCAGACCAGAATCAGGCATCAGATAAAGGCAGCAGTGATTGCTTCATCATTAATTGTGGTGCACAAATGTAACAGTCATGTCCCAATCCTGGAACATCATGGGAGCAGGACTGGGACATTCTATCTACTGAGGGAGTTCACCGCCATCATCCTGGTTGATGTGTACATCCTAACATCAGGCCAATACTGCAGGGGTTGAGCACTGCAATCAGCAACCATGATAACACACTCCTGATTGCCTTCCCAATCATTGTAAGGGACTTCAACTAAGCCAGCGTGAGAAGTTTCTGATAAACTATCACCAGTATATTTACTTATGCAACTAGAGGAGCCAACATACTTGACCACTGTATCACCAACCAAGCCATCTGTGCCTGCACTTTGGCAAGTCTGATCACCTGGCTGTACTTCTACTCCTGGTGTACAGAGACTGAGGAGTGGTGAAGGCAGCAGTGGTGAAGATAATGAAAGTATGGTCGAGAGAGGTGGAGGAGCTCCTGCAGGACTGCATTGAATCAATGGACTGGACCATAGTCAATAACTCATCTTCAAACTTGAATGAATATGTCCAGCTGTGACTGACTTCATCAGGACCTGCATGGATCAGTGTGTGCCCATGCACACATATCGTAAGTACTCCAACTAAAAGCTGAGGATGGATGAGCCAGAGGATTCATAACCTGCTGAGGAATAGGTTGATGGTGTTTAAGACCAGTGATCCAGGTACAACTCATGAAATTCCATCTTTACAGCAAAGAAGCAATTCCAAGAAAAGTTTGAAACAGATTCAGATACTCACTAGCTATGGCAGGTCTTCCAGGCGTTACATCCTACAAGGTGAAGAACATCATAAATTTCTCTGATGTTTCACTCCCCAGTGAGCTGAATACTTGCTTTAAAATGGAGACTCCTTGCAGAAGCTGGTGACCCTGTGATATCTGTCTCAGAGGTCGATGTCAGAACCTCTATCAAGAGGGTGAACCCGCAGTTAAAGGTTCCCACGTGCTTCAAAAAGACAACAATCATACTGTTGTGCAAGAATAACAGGGTGAGCTGCTTCAATGACTATCACCCAGTAGCACTCACATCTACTGTAATGAAATACTTTTAGAGATTGGTGTTAGCTAGAATTAACTCATACTTAAGAATTTACTACTGCCACAATCGTTCCGCAGCAGATTCAATCTCACTGGCTTTCCACTCAGCAATGGATCACCTGGACAACAGGAATATGTGCATCATGTGCTTTTCATCCATTGCAGCTCAGTTTTCAACTCCATCATCCCCTCAGTACTGGTAAGCAAGCTTCAAAACCTGGACCTCTGCACCTCCCTCTGTGACTGGAACATTGACTTCCTCATTGAAAGACCACCAGCAGTGTGGATTGGTAACAACATCTCTTCCTCACTGACAATCAACACAGGTGCATCTCAAGGATGTGTGCTTAGCCCACTGGTCTATAGCCATGACAGTGTGGTTAGGCACAATTCAAATGCCATCTACAAATTTGCCAATGACACCACAATTCCCAGCAGAATCACAGACAGCAATGAGGAATTGTACAGGAATGAGATAGATCAACTAGTTGAGTTGAGTGGTGTAACAACAGCCTTGTCCTCAACATTAGCAAAACTAAGGAATAGATTGTGGACTTTCCAGAGGACACAAACCAGTCCTTATCGAGGGTCAGCTGTGGAGTGGGTAAAGAACTTTAAATTCGTGGGTATCAATATCTCTGAAGATCTATCTTGGGGCCATCATGTCAATGCAATTATGAACCAGGTTCACCAGTGGCTAAATTTTGTGAAGTGAGGAGTTTGAGGAGATTTGGTATTTCACCAAAGAGTCTTGCAAGTTTTTACAAGTGTACCATGGAGAGCATTCCCACTGGTTGCATCACTGTCTAGCATGGAGGTGGAATGAACAGGAGAGGAAAAAGCTGCAGAGGGTTGTATTCTTGGCCAGTGCCATCATGGACATTAGTCTTCATTCCATTAAGGACATCTTTCAGAGGCGGTGTCTCAAGAAAGCAGGCTCTGTCATCAAGGACCCTCACCATCCAGGCCGTGCCCTTCTCATTGCCTCTATGAAGAAGGAGGTACAGGAACTTGAAGATCCATACCCAATTTTACAAAAACAGCTTCTTCCCTTCCACCATCAGATTCTGAATTGACAATTAACCTATCGATACCACCTCACTTTTTTTTTCTTTTTTGTGCTAATTATTGATGTTTAAATATTGCATTTAGGGAATCATAACTCATAGCAATTTTGCACCTGTAATGTACAAAACTGCTGCCACAAAACAACACATTTTGTGACATGTTCATGACAATAAACCTGATTCTGATTCTGTTTGCAGAAGAACCCTTCTCACCGCAGTAAATATTTTGTGACAAATAAAGTTAAACTCAAACTGAGTCTAAAACTAGAGAATAGATTTAAGGTGAAAGATTTAAAAGGGAAAAGGGACCTGAGACAGAGGGTGGTGAGAATGTGGACTGAGCTGCCAGGAGAAATGATAGAGGCCATTACAGTATCAAAGTTTAAAAGACATTCAAATTGATGCATAGATATAAAAGGTTCAGAGAGATATGGGTCAAATGCAGGCAATTGGGAATCACCTGGAGAATGAAGACTCATATGCCAGGCTACGGTTCATTGACTTCAGCTTGGCGCTTAATACAATCATACCCCAGAGGCTGGTGGAGAAGCTGTCCTAGCTGGAACTCAACACACCTTTCCATAACTGGATTCTGGAATAACTAATGGAAAGATCACAGTCTGTCTGGGTTTGGTAGAAGAATGTCAAGCTCCGTCATGCTAACCACTGGCACACCTTAGGCTATGTGCTAAGCCTGCTCCTGTTCCAACAGATCCAGCTCCAACAGAGTCATCTAATTTGCAGATCACATGGCAGTAGATGGTCTCATCAGCAACAACAATGTGTGCACCTCAAAGAAGAGGTGAAAAATCTCATGAAATGTTGCAAGAATAACAACCAGAGTCTCAATGTGGACAAGACAAAGGAGATGCTTGTGGATTTCAAAAGGACCAGAGACGACCACCCTCCAATACATATCAATAGTTCTGCAGTGGAGAGCACTAAGTTATTTGGAGTCCACTTGAGAAGAGACCTATCTTGGATACTTAATATCTCTTAACTTGTCAGGAAGGCGCAACATTAACTGCACTTCCTTAGAAGACTAAGGTGGAAAAGGCCACTATCATGTCATGTTTCTACAGGAGCTCTATGGAGAGTGTCCTGGCTGGCTGTGTCACAGTGTGGTACGGTTGTACAAATTGGATCCACAGGACCATAAAAACAGCAGAAGATTCATGAGTCTTCCTTCCCCCAGACCCACCCCCACAACCACCACCCTCCCATCGATGTGATTTACCGGGATTATTGTTTAAAGAGGGCTTGTAAAATCTGTGAGGAATCTTCCACCCCCTCACAGCATCTTTCAGCCTCTCCAATAAGGAAAAAGATACAGAAGTATTGGAGTCAGAACCACCAGGCTGTTATTCCCACAGGCAGTGAGACTGTTGAATGACTGCTGAACTGCTAAAACAATTCCCGTGACTCTACTATTTATTATTAATATTCATTTATTTTATTTATATATATAGGTTCTGTTTATATGTATCGTTTGTCGGAATGTGTGTTATGTCTCTATATGTGTTTGCAGTGTTTTACACAGAGGACCAGAGAATACTTTTTTGGCACTGCTACAATCGGATAATAAATAAACTTGAACTTGAACTAGAAAGGATATCACTGCATCAAATTTGATTCAATGACCTCCATTTCAAAAGGCCATACACTCACTTTGTAATCAATTTATGCTTTTACAATCACTTAGGTATGCATTACTTATGATAGATTCAATCAATATTCCTGGCCCTGATACTACACTCGTTAGTCTGTGGATACACATTTTATCCTTTCTTTCTTTTGCCTTTGTTTAGTACTATCGCAGATTCAGCCAACGCTGGAAAAGTGCAGCCTCTTAAGTTTTTCCAAGCTTTTATATTATGAGGTGGAAAGCATCAAAGTCCAATGATTTTCCAAAGTTTTCCCATTTTTACTCATATTTTTAAATTGTTCTCTCTTTTTGTTGCATCTATAATTGTACTGTTCCTTTCCCTTTTGAAGACCAAGGCAAGATATTATTTTATTATTTCTACATTGCTAAATTGAGATCTGAATATAAAGTATTTGTATTTTCATTTTTATTTTCTTGGTATTTTTAAAATTATTATTTTTTAAAAATTCTTTCTCTTTGGTTATTGTGGCGTTGGATTCCTTTTGCTCAGGCAGCTAATCCTCCCATCCTTGCTGCCATCAAATTTTGTGTGAATTATTTAGTCATGTTTCTCAGATGGATTTCAGATCTGTGGAAGAAAGAAGCACACTCTATTATTCACAATTCTTTTTTCATCATTCATAATAAACATGGATTCAAATAAGAATTTCAGTGTGTAATGTCTTCCCACATTAATGAAAGTTCAATTCACTTGCATTTCTTCCGATCCAGTTAACTGAATTTGGTGCTCACAATGTGCTCTACTCTATATTGAAGAAAGCAAACACAGATCGGGTGATTGCCATGCAGAGCACCTGCATTCAGTCTGCATGGCTGGTCCTAAGCTTCCCTTTGCCTGTTATTTTAATCCTCCATCCCACTGCCACTCTGACTTATCTGACTGTGGTTTCCTGCACTGCTATGGTGAGGCTGAAAACAAGCCCAGGGTCACCACCTCATCTTCTACCTGAGCATATTGCAGCCTTCTGATTCAATATTGAAATCTGCAACATTAGAGAACTGGACATCTCTGACCATATAAGATTTCAATCTGTAATGTTGACTCAGCTTGTTTTTCTTTATCATTTTTAAATTTATTTTTCTCTTTTGGACCTGCTCTGGATTTGGTGACTCCTACATTCTGTTGTCAAGGTTCTTTTCTGTAGTGTCTCAATCTTTGTCTGTTCCCATTCACTCATTGACCAAGCAGACTTGTTCACTCTGGTTTATCATATCAGAGAATCCCATTTCCCCACAGATTGAAAACTGGTAGGTCAGAGTTCTGATATAATACTGCTGCAAGGTATTTGCAATAACTTTCTGTTTGGATTTCTTTATCTTTGCATCTTTGATCCCACAATGGTGGCTATTGCTGATTTGGAACAAAATCACTTGTATGATCTGTTGTGAATTCAAGAAAGGACTCACATCACCTCATGGAATATCTTGTTTCCAAACATCATGAGAAGACAGCACTTGAAACATTCTTTTGCCATTTTGGATTTGAATCCTGGAACCCCATTTGTACTGTTACAATGCCAAGTGCTCTCATCTCAATTTGCTCAGAATTGCCTCTCTGTGAAGGTGCACAGAGTGAACACACGGTTTCTCTTGGCCATTACCCAACATGGCAGTTACTACTAGACCTACACCATAACTTGATGCGTGCCATCCAAACATCATTATGTAATGAACAAAGAAACCTTGAATTGGCAGCATTCATCTAAGGCACTGTATAGTCTCATGTTGCATATTTTTTACATCCTCTTTAAACAAGTGTTGCAATTGTTTGAGCACAATTGTAGCACTTGAAGGGTATCATGTGTAGGACAGCAAAATCCTCTCTGTGTTTTCAGCCATAGATGCCTGAGGGACAGTCTCTACCAATCATTGTGGGCATTTTCCCTAACTTTCCAACTAAACTATACCATTCTTGTTGCTTAAGAACATACCATTCCAGGTAACATCATGGCTGATTTAGCACTAGTTAACTACAATAATGCCATATCCCTCGATTTCTTTAATATCTAAAATCTATTGACCTATGACTCAAATAAACTCAGTAACAGAACATCCACAGCCCACTTGAATAGAAAATTGGAAAGCTTCACAACCCCCTGGGGATGACAGCATTTTACCTCTACTCAGTTCCTCGTTGTGAGATCATGCTCTTCTTTAAATGCTACCAAATTTTTATTAAAAAAAACTTTTTTATTCCTTACCAGTGCTTTGGTCTCCTTTGCTGAATTCTGACATTTTCCCAATTCTCAGGCTTACTACACTTTTTGGCAAATTTGTCAGCCTTTTGCTTTGATCTAATACTATCTCCAACCTACATTTGCTCCACTTCTCTTTCAGATTGTTCTCATATAATCTCCTCAATACTTCTGCCAAATTCAGAAAAAATTCTTCTTGAGAGTATGGCAGACAGCATATCACTTTAATTAAAGCAACAATAATCTACTATTTAAAAGATTGTATCCATCCTGGTCTGGAAAATGAGAGTAAAACACAAAAGTCTGCAGTATGTTTTTTACACAGAAATTCCACGATATTTCCTTAAGGAAGACCCGCCATTAAGCTGCCTTTGGATGTTAACACTAAAACAAACAAAGCTGGCATTTTTCCAGGTCAGCATGTCTTTTTACACATCAAGTTGGCATTCCGCAAGCAAAAGAGGTGGGACGTGTATCTCAATGGCATCGGCATCTAGTGTCACGTATAGCATACCATATTTGACAGCATGTTAGACCCACTTTTTTTCTCCAAAAATAGCTCAAAAAATATTCCCCAATCTTATATGCAAAGTTGAAATTAGAGTGATAATGGTCAGTAATGCTGACAGTAACATTGTTGGTCCCTGCACTGGTTATTGATGTGTTGAGAAAATGCCAGGTCTGCAAGAGACAAGTCTGGTCACAAGGGTTTTCTATCAAACGTTACTTTTATTAGCACAAACAATTAATAGAAGAGCATGGGAAAATCGTAGCGGGAATAAAACACATACGTGCACAATTTATAAAAGAGTATGGGAAATGTGTGCAATTTAATTCATACACAATGTATAAATGAGTGTGGGGAAATAGGTGCACAATTTAATAAAATTTACATGCACAATTTATAAAAGAGCATGGGAAAATCTACTATAAGTATTGATCTATAGCAGTGGTTTTCAAACTTTTTCTTTCCACTCACATACCACTTTAAGTAATCCCTTACTAATCACCACTATCTATTGTTGGGGCCTGTTGGCAGGCTGTCAGAGGGGGCAGGGAAGCGGGGCAGTGGGCTTCAGACTGTTCAAACTGAGGACAAATTCACAGTCCATCTTGCTTACTGAACAAAGTGACTAGAGACACCTGGGGACAGCTGAGAGCAGGTCAGTGGGATCAGTATGGGGACTGGTCTTTTATCACAATGCCACTCCCTAACACTAACCTCCTCTCCCTTAATATCTGAAGGTCTGTCAGTGACTGCCTTGAATACATTCAGTAACTGAGCAGTGCCACCCTCCTTCTGTAGAGTTCCAGATTCGGTACTTTTTCATACATTTTTTAAATCTTATTCATGAATGATCAAGCCCTATTTTGAAAGACCAACAGCCACCCACTTCTGTTAAAACCGTGCATTATGTATTTATGAATTAAATCATCTCTCATTCTCCTCCCAGCAACACATCAGTGCTTCACCCACCTAACAAGACAGTAGGTCTAGTAGAGGATGCATCACTATTTCACCACTAGCTCATTTCATCTCCAGCTCCAGCCACTTCATCTACATGTCATTTCAGAACTCTGCATTTATGGAAGCACATATAGACATCTGAGATGGGCTAAACCCCAAGTGCCTGCCTAGTGAATTACTTGGTGTCAGCCAAATCAACTCTGCCTTTTACCTTTGCTGTATAATTGCAGCTCATTCTAGTAGACCTTGTGTCAAATTGGTGATGTACAAGGAATGATACCTTGCTGAGTTGGTGCTGGACCCAGCCACACTTTGTGATTGCCCTCACCCCTCTCCATCAGCAGCCCACAAAAACAGAGAGCAGGCAATGGGATGCCGAGACAGTGGACTGCTGGGAGTGAGCAGACAGCAGACCGCTGGAAGAAAGGGGGACATCGGACTGCTGGGAAAGAGTGGGACTGTGGGCCTTCGGGAGAGAGTGGGACAGTGGGCTGCCGATGGAGAGTGGGGCAGCGGGCTTCCGATAGAGAGCGGGGCAGCGGGCCGCTGAGATAGAGTGGGATAACAAGCCACTGGGACAGAGCAGGACAGCAGGCCACCGGGAGAGAGCGTGGCAGTGGGCCACCGGGAGAGAGAGTGGCAGTGGGCCACTGGGAGAGAGAGTGGGAGTGGGCCATCAGGAGAGAGCAGGACAGCGAGCCGCTGGGAGAGAGCAGGGCAGTGGGCTGCCAGGAGAAAATGAGGCAGCGGTATTAATATTAAAAAGATTTTTCATGTTGTCTTACTTGCATGTTTTGTCCAAGTTTTAAATGCTTACTAGTAAATACACTAAAAAAAAATTATGGTACACATACACATCCTTTCCCAAATTGGTCCCAGAATTCCAGAAATGCCTTTTACAGAGCCAGCATTCTGGGAATTTTTTCTAGGTCTACTCCCAGAAAAAAGCAGGACTGGAATGACCCCTCATTCCATCTTGGTGCTTTTTAGATAGCAGGCGTTCCATTAAAAAGGAGCCAATGTCCCAGAACATAAGGGCATACAAGTTTAAAGTAAAAACACAATCCTGGTGAAATTCAGCAGGTCAAACAGTGTACTTCATATAGAAAAGACAAAGGTACGTAACCAATGTTTTGGGCGTGAGCCCTTCATCAGACCTTGCTCATCCTGCTGATGTTTCTGTGCTGTCAATTATCTTGGTTGACCCTCAAATGGGCATATTTGTGGAAAAAGTGGAATTTCATGAATTTCTTTGATGTTGCTCACTTTATGTACAAGTCCTCTGAAGAGGGTACAGGAACATGTTCATGAACCATAGCTGATTTTAGTGGGATTATTGTCTCTACACAGTTGCAATATTTTGTCTTCCTTAAGCGTATCCATTGTAGATATGATCCAATCCTTTTGATCAATTTTCATGAACTTAGCATTTTTACATTCAGGTTGAAGTTCTACCTTTATTATCACATATACTGAGGAGCAGTGAGAAAGTTTGTTTTGTGAGCAGTCCAACAAGTCAACCCATTGAGAGTATAGCAATAAAAATAGTGTGAGTGCTGAGTTCCAGAAAATGATCAAGAAGAACATTATTTTACCAAAGTGAGGTCATTTAAGAAACTCATAATAACAGTTAAGAAATTGTCCTTGAATTTTGTGGTGCATGATTCTGACACTCAGAAATCTTCTTGATTTTTGGGGTTTGGGTTGGGGGGAAGGAAGAGGAGAGTGTGGGCAGGGTGGGATGTGTTTTTTTTTAACACGTAAACTGGTTTTCTGAGGGAGGTGAAGTGGAAGTGATAGCATTGGAAGTGATTTGATTGGTTTTGTGTGATGGTCAAAACTCTGCAGTTTCTTAAAAACTTGTATGGAGCTTCATATGATACACTGATGAATCCTGACATGTTATTTTCAATGATGTATCTGTAGATATTGTTAAGGAATGTGGGTAACATGCCAGATTTCACCAGGCATCTGTGGATATGGACACTGGTGCACTTTCTGTGCAATCACGCTGACAGGGTTGGACTAGTACAGGTGGTTGGAGATGTTTACCTCTATAAATCTTGAGAATATTTTGTTTTAGATTATCCATTTCCTAATCAGCTTGACTGATCTATGCTTTCAATACATCAACTTTGAATAATAGAATCATAGAAAATAGGTGCTGGAGTAGGCCATTCAACCATTAAACTATTCAAGCCTCACCATCATCCAATATGGTCATGGCTGATCATGTAACCTAAGTATCCTATCTGCTGATATTTTTTCATACTCCTTGATCTTTTTAGCCATAAGGGTCACATCCAACCCTCTTTTCAACATATCCAATGAATTCACCTTACCAACCTTCTGTGATAGGGAGTTCCACAAATTTATAATTATCTGAGTAAACACATTTCTCCTCATCTCAGTCCTAAATGCTTTCCCCTTATTCTGTGACCCTTGTTCTGGACTTCCCCAACATTGGGTACATTCTTCCTGCATCTAACTTGTCTAGTGCTGTCAGAATTTGATAAATTTCAAAGAGACCCCTCTCCATCATCTAAATTCCAATGAGTATAACTCTAGTCTATCCAGTCTTTCTTCATACATCAGTCCTACCATCTCAGGAAGCTTCTGCTGAACCTTCATTGAGCTCCCTCAATAGCACATTAGGAAATTAAAACTGTATAAAAAACTTAGGGTGTGACCTCAGCAAGGCCTGGCTCAACTACAGTAAGAATTCTCTGCTTTTATATTCAAAACCTTTTGCATCAAAGGCCAACAAGCTATTTGCTTTCGTCACCACCTGCTCTACTTGCATTCTAACCTACTATTACTGATGCACCTTGAAACCCAGATATTTTGTACCTCCCCTTTTCCTTACTTCTTACATTCAGATAATAATTTTCCTGCCTGTTATCGCCACTAAAGTGAATAACTACATTAAACTGTATTTGCCCACTCTCCTAATCTGTCCAAGTCACCCTGCAGTCTCTTGGAGTCTTCCTCACAGTTGACACTGCCATTCAGCTAGTGTTATCTTCAAACCCCCCCCCAACTCCATCCTTAGCCTTCTCCACTGCCAGAGTGTGGCCTAATGCAAACTCAAGGATCAGCATTTCATATCCTGCTTGAAGTTGAAATGACATGCAACCATAAGCTCAATATAGCCATTTTTGATAAAACACTGAAAAATGATCATCTGGTCTACCCTTTGGTTTCACCAATGTGGAGGAGGGCACACGATGAGCTCCAAATACAATAGAGCAGATTGCAGGAGGTGCATGTGAATATCTGTCTCAACTGAAAGGGCTGTATAGCTCCCTGAATGGAGGTGAGGGATGTTGATGGTCAAGTGTTTTCCTTTAACAGTTACAATGGAGAGTATTGGAGGACAGGGAGGGGTAAATGAGAAGTGATGAGCAGACCAAGGAATTACAGATTGTCCCAGCAGAAATGGCAGAGGGGTGGGGAAAATTGGGGAGTGGATTGGTGGGGAGTAGAAGGGAATATGCAACTGGTGATGGGATCCTATTATAGTTGCATACTCTGTGAATGTGATGAATGTATAGGTTGGTGAGGTGAAAGGTGATGATCATGGGATTATGGGGAATCTATCTCCATTTTATCTGACTTTCAGTCTGATGGTTTCCAGCATTGTCTGGCTGAACTTGCTCATGTGGATTCATGACTCCTTTTTGAACAATGTGGCAATATTAATTCATACACTGAATGCTGAAAAAGTATTTGATAGACTGAAGTAGTATTTTTTATTTAAAGTACTGGAAAGATTTGGATTAGGGAAAATAATTATAAATTGGATTAAGGCCAAAGTAGTGACAAACGGACAAGTCTCTGCACCATTCCAGTTGATAAGATATAGCAGATCCACTATCTCCAGATTTTTTCATTCTAGCTATAGAACAACTTGCAGAAGCAATTGAGCGAGAGTCAGACATTAATGGATTCAGGGTCAACCAGGAGGAATATAAAATAAATTTATTTGCTGGTGATGTATTGATATATTTCACAGAGCCAGTAATTTATATGGAGAAACTGAACTCAAAATTGGAAGATATGGGAAAGTATTGCATTACAAAATAAATTAGGACAAGAGTGAAACGATGCCACTTATAGAAGGTATCAAAGAGACACCATTAAGTGGCCATTAAAAGGGATAAAATATTTTGGAATACATACAGATAACAGTTTTTTAAAAATATGTAAATTAAATTACTCACCTTTGCTTAAAAAGGTTGAAGAAGATGGACATCTTTACCAATAACATTAGTTTGAAGAGTTAATTGTGTCAAAATGAATTTATTTACAAGAGTTCAGTACCTATTTCAAACATTGTCCATTCCATTAACTAATAGGTTTTTTCAAGAGTTTAGTAAATATGTCAGAACATTCCTTTAGAAGGGTAAGATGTCCAGAATCTCCATAAAAAAATTAACATGGAATCATCTCCATAGAAAAATCAACTTGGAAATATGATTTGGGAGGTTTGTCATTTGAACAATTAAAAAATAAATATGGAATCCTTAACAACACAATCTTCTGCTATTTTCAAATAAGAACATACATCAGGGAAAAATTGGGGCCAACAATATTTTTACAAACTGTAGTGATGTGGAGATTCTGATTCGAAAGGGAAACACAAAGAAATTCATTTTGGCAATGTATTTCTTACTTCAAATGGGAGCCCCTAAACAGGGGATTCATAAGTCTAGACAGATGGGAATCAGATTTTAAAAAAATATTTTATTTTTGTTTTCATAGACTCATAAAGCAATTCAAACAACCAATACAATCTTTTTCAACTTTCATATAACATAGAGAGTTTGTATTTATCCTTCTCCTCCTTCCTTGCCTCCAAACATATAATTATACAAATATAAATACTAATGGGGTTCACAGCCCCCACCAAAACCTATGAAAAAATAGCCTAGCCAACTAAATAACAAAGGTAAGGAATAAAGAAAAAGAACTAAAAAACAGAACAAATCAAAAATGCATGTTGCCTGAGCCACATGCCACTTTCTTCACTTCTATAGTACCCATATTTTGAAGGGAGGGAGAACTAGTCAAATCTGGGTACCAATTTATTTCAAATAGAGTTGCCACACTTTAACAAATGTGTCATGTTTCCTAAGATTGTAAATGATTTTCTCCAAGCATTTCCATATTCTATCGTGTGATATTTAATTGGGAGTTGGACTTCCAAGTAACCAATAAACACTTCCAACAAGGTGACCTTCACGCACTGAATTTGATATTTGGACAGTCTAAAACTCATGTCCCCAGTATGTTTCAGAAGGTACAATTCTGGATCTTATGGAAATTCCACCTTTGTAATTTTTTTCAGCATGTCCCGTCGGTCATCGCAGAAGGGCCTCACCTTTGTACATAGCCAGGTGGAGTAGACAAAGGTTCCAATCTCCACACCACACCTAAACCACATTTCCAAAATGTGTGGCTTTGATATATGTAATTTTTGTTGTGTGAGGTACAGTTGGTGCAAGAGGTTGTATTGCACCAGCCTGTATCCGGAGTTAATGACCCCAATCACACTGTCCATACAAAGGTCTTGCCTCCACTCTTCATTGATTGTTGTGCCCAAGTCTGACTCCCATCTCTCCCTGGACCTGTGTAAGCCCAGCGTTGGACCCTCACATTCAAGAAATAAATTTACACACATTTCCCTGTCGAAATAGAATCTCCACATTACTACATCTCGGGTAGGGTCATAGACAATTCTATTTTTTCCCTTAAGAAAGATCTTATTTACAGATAGCAAAAGAATAGTTTATTAGACAAACATTATTTGTTCCTCAACTGCTAGAATGATATGAGCTGCATTCGTTTGTAACAGTCCTCGATACATCTGATCCCTGTCTGGCATCAGGTGTCCAGGATCTTATTACCCAGAGTCAAGGACATTAACTTTTTCTGGCTCAAAGGCATTTTAGGAGATATCCCCACCTTCCATCCAATAAATTGATTTATTTCCTGCCATGTCTGAAGAATATACTTTAGTGTGGGGTTATCTGTTTGCTTTGAAATTAATTTATTGTCCCATTTATATATAAAATCTCCTGCTATCTTTTCACCTACTGTGTATAGTCCAATATGTGCACATGGAAGGGTTGGGGGGGAGAAGTTTCCCTCAAAGAGTGAGGTGATAAACGTTGCCTGGGCTGCCCAATAATATTTTTTGAAATCCGGTAATTTTAACCCTCCCCCTCCACCAAATAGTAATTTCATGTCAACTTTTCCATGGAGATTCTATCCACCTTACCATTCCAAGGAACCTTCTGACCCATTCTTTGACCAGCTTAAAGAAACCCTGTGGCAACAAAATGGGTAATGATTGAAAAAGATACTGGAGCCTTGGCATCACATTCATACTGTCATAGTTAACTCTGTCCAATAGTGTAATAGGCAGAGTCTTCCATCTATCAAGGTCCTCCTCAATTATCTTGAGCAAAGGGAAATAATTATGTATAAGTTGCATAATTTTTTAAATCTATTTTTATCCCCAAATGCCTTCTTGCAGCCACTTAAAATGACTTACCTTTTGATGTTGTCTCTAATCCCCATTTATCAAAGCCATAATTTCACTTTTGTCCAGATTTACCTTATACCTCAAGACCTTCCTATAATCCTCCAGTGTGGTCCTCAGCCTGGCCAATGACCCCTTGGGGTCTGTCAAATACACTAACACATCATCCGCAAAAAGGTTGATTTTGTGCTCCACCTGGCCCAACCTGAACCCCTTTATGCCCGGATTCTGCTGAATGGCTTTGACCAGTGGCTCAATGGCCAGTATGAACAGTGTTGGAGACAATGGACAGTCCTGCCTATTGGACCTATTCAATGGAAACACTGAAGACATCTGCAAATTTGTAATAATTTTTGCTTAGGTTTATGGTAAAGTATCTTTACCCCATTAATAAATGTTTGACTCAATCCTAACTTCTCCAGTACCTTAAACAAAAAAGTCCCATGCTAGTCTGTCAAAGGCCTTCTCCACATCCAGAGCTATGGCCACTCCGGGATCCACCCCTGTCCATGCTATATATACTATATTAAGCAATCTGACTATATTGTTTCCTGCTTGCCTCCTTTCTACATCTGGATTTGTTAATTTCACCAAATATTCTACTAATCTATTGCAATGATTTTATAATCTGTGTTTAATAACAAGATGGATATATATGAAGCAGGGCTCAATCAATCCCTGCTTTTTTTGAGAATCACCATGATGATTGCTGTTCAGAAAGACTCAAGGAGGATATGTGTTTCAACTGCCTGATCCACCATGTTCATAAGAAGGGGCATTAGCAGATCTTTGAACTCTTTATAAAATTTGGTGGGGAAACCATCTTCCCCTGGTGATTTGCCAGCCTACAAAGAGCTCTGGGTCTATACAATCTCTTCTTTAGAGAAAGGGGCATTCAGCCTCTCTTGCCATTCCTGATCCAAATTTGGTAGGTCCAATGAAAGCAAGAAATCATCTATTTTGGCCAGAAAATGTATTCCAGTTACTTGGTAGTTTGTGTAATGGATAAATTTAGTAGAATTTGGTAAGATTAGAGTAGATTACATACATACACACATTTTAAAACAGATTTTATTTGAAAGACTGAAGAATTCATATTCAGTGAACTTTATAGAAGCAATGGAGAATGCTATGCACATTTCACAAGTCGGTGCTAATTGAAATGACACCATGAAGTGAATAGACCGTTGTTTTGGATTGGAGACTGGTTGAATAACTACAAGGTTTCTGGTCTTTTTACAAAATGCTCACAGAAAGGTCAGAAAGGTCACTCCTGGGTTTTGTTTACCTAAGACAACAACTTAACCAAGAAGGAGAACTCCTGTGAATTGCTGAAGAAGGTGGGGGACTTTTACAAGTGAGAGAGTCACATGGACTTTCTAGCAGTTGAGAGTTGAGAGAGAGAGAGAGAGAGAGAGAGAGAGAGAGAGAGAGAGAGAGAGAGAGAGAGAAGACAAGCTCAACAAGGTCTCTCAGCCACTGTATGTGTGACACTGAAAGAGACTGAACAGTCACTGCTGAAACAAGCCAGGAAAAGTTGGGGGAAACAAAAAGAGTGGTGGATAGTTGGCAGTGTTATCTGTCTAATATTTTTCTTGGGATAAGTGGAACAGAAAGGAAATCTGTGGTAGCCTGAAAGAAAGAGGTTACCATCTGGAGAACCCTGATGGGGCAAGTTTCATCAGTGAGACATTGAGGTGACTAATGGTGCTACCTCAATTTGGAAATCCTGGAACAACAAATATCTCTCCCTGCAAACCCTACAAGAACCTTCTTGAGCAGTAAGCATTTACCTTTCGAGCCTGGTGAACTTTATACATTTTAAATTCTGTGCACAGTATAAGAATTGCCTGCAACCAGAGAACTTGGAAGCAGGAGAAGTGAGATTGGACTGTGAACCAAAGAACTTTTCTGAAATTTACACACACATTACATACACATGCACTTAGAATTAGATGGGGGTTAATTTGGGGTAGTTAAGTTAATAGAGATAAGTTAAAGTTTGATTCTATTTTCATGTTTAAAGTTAATTAAAAACAACTTTTGTTTAAATAACCAATTGACGTGATGAATATCTATTGCTGCTGGGTTTTGGGGTTTGTCCTTTGGGCTCGTAACATCTGACTCTCATCTAGGCATGGCACACCGGAATGCAGGAATGCATAGCCATGTTCCCATTGAGAAAATTACTTACAACTTAAGAATTAAGTATGACATTTTTCATATGGAGACCATATTTAAAGAACTCAGGTGTAAATCTTTAGTTCTGTTTCTTCCAGTCCTCGAGTCCATGTTAACCCTCTTTAAAGAAGAATACTAGTTAAATAATGAATTGAAATCCATCGAGTGAACGGCGCTTTCCACCAACCTTTATTTTTTCACTCAATCTTTCTTCCTTTCCTCTTTCTTCTTCCTTTTTCTCTTCTCACACACTTTTTTTGGGGTCTTTTGGGTGGGTGGGGGGTTGGAGGGTTTAGGTTACAACCATCATGTGGCATAAATTTGTCTATTTATGTATTCATATTTTAAAAAAATTTTGTATTTGTCTACATGTATGGTCTAAAAAATTTTAATAAAATATTTTTTTAAAATAATTCATTCACCACAGCATTGTCTGTCTGCTTATGTTACAAGCACCATGTGCTCCCAGTTCTTTATTATCTAAATATAGTTGGAAATTATAACATCATCCTTCCTGTTGTAATTTGGAATTATTATTGAAAACCTTTTATTTTAATTGCATCTTGCCTTTGGATTTACAAACTGTTGAAATGTGTCCTTTCTTTTAGTAACTGAAATATGTGGCTGTTGTAAACCGATGAGCGATTGCTATTATATTGATAACAACGGACTGAATTGCCCTTGCTGTGCACTTTCCATTTGGTTCTATGGTGATAGACTGTTACAGCTCTCTTACAATGGACTGCACTGCCTCCGTTTGCTTCTGGTTGACAAAATTTCCTGATATTCTTGGATGGAATTTCTATTAGCACAACAGTTCTACATGCAGGTTTGAATGTTAGGCAACACATGATATTAAAAAGCTTCAAAATTGTAATGGAGGAAACATTCTCTAATAAAACAATTTTTACTAATTACCTCACCATACAGCTTGTTCCTAAATCATAGTTTTCAGATCTGGATTAAAATAATCTTCCAATTTTTGTACAACAATTTTAAATAAATATCTTTCACTTTGCATAGTGTGAGACTTGTCAGTGTACTGTATATTTCTATCTGAATCTCTGTCAGGAATATGCTGATTAATGGAAACAATATATCCATATTATAAATTATTTATTTGGAAGGCAGAATACTTAATTTATTTTCTTGAACAGTCTCATGTTGTTGCTACAAGTTGTGTATCTTTGATATTACTACATTGTTACTCTGCAGGCACACTGCTTGATTCTTCTGTCCAACAGAATCATCATCTGGCCACATACATAGATACACTGATAATATTATGTATCTAGATAAACAATTAACTATATTAGACATGATATTTAAACCACCCTCTCAATCATTACTTTCGTTAACTGTTGGTGTATCTGGTTCATTCTCTTCAGATACTCTCATCCCCTCATTTGAATCTTCTTATCACGTCTCTGCTTGATAAGTTAACTCCTGACTCTTTCATACTCCTGTCCCAAGTCCAATTTCCCTTTCCCCTCCAAAGTCTTAGAACACGTTGTTGCTTCTCAAATTTGTGCCCACTTTTTCCTGGGACGGCTGATTTGAATCAACTGCAAGCAGATTTGCTCTGATACTATACCAAAAAGGCTTTTATTACAAATATTCATGACATTCATGTGATCATGAAAAGGGTACCTGCAATCCAAATGCATTATCCTTTGAGATTTGTCTGGTGCATTTAACATGGTAGAGCACACCATTTTCCCATACTGCTACTCCACTGTTCCCCACTTGGTTGGGACTGGTTAGATATACAATTGTCATTTACAGTGGAGTTGAAATCAATTAATATTTTTCCTACATTTTCATATAGGATAGATTATGAACTATTTTAATATATGCATTTTTTTTTGCCATTGTGCAAGTTGCTTATTATGGCATCGTAAATCTTGCTTACAGGAATACACTTTCCTATCATTGAAACCCTCCTCACATATTGCCAGAGATTCAGTTATTTTTTACCATTTATTTCAAAGCCTCATTCTGAGGGCCTTTGCCTTAAGGATGCGTGGTTATGTGCCAATGTGCCTACTTTGAATATATTATAATATACTTTGCATTTAATTTACAATGTACTCATGATTGCAAACTGTAGAAATGGTTTACACACATTAATTAACCAGAAGGCTAGAATACCGAGATTGTATCTCAAGGTATGCTTCACATATGGATGCATACGTGTGCAGTAAGTGTCACTGACATTAAGAGAATAAAAGCAAATGCAATTTGCCTTAAATTGAGCTGCTGTAAGGGTGCTGGATTGCGCAATGTGGGCTGATTGTTGTAAGTGGGATTATACCATTATTTATCAGGGTACCATTAGTCAGTCTTTTTAACAGTGACTTACAAGCCTATTCACTAAATAGTATATCTGACAATATGATGCAGTTAAATTTGATAAATTCCACATCAGAGCTTAATATTGCAATGCTTACAACAGAAGTTATTTTATTAAGTCGCATGTTATGGCTTGAATACAGTATTCATGATCTGTACCAGCAAGCAGAATGCTTAATGTGGTATCAATCAATTTGAGTTATGGTACATGCTAGTTGTTATGTAAAAGAAAATCATGTTACACAAGGAAGAGCAGGAACCACAGTGGATGCTTGATCATAAGGAACCATAGGGTCATAAAGGTATACAGTACACTTCTTCCCAACATGTGTATATGCTGCCCTTTTTGCCCATCCGCACTAATCCTATTTGTCTACATTTCTCATCTGCTTATTGTAGGAGTAATCAAAGAATACAATTTTTTGATTGTTGATGTGTTCCTATTTGACCTTTTTAGTTATCGAATACAATCTGCCTACTCTTTTAAATAGGAAAATACATCTGTATGTGAGATTGTATTTGGCCTTTCATAAAAAGTAATGATTTGAAAGTTGAGTAACACAAGTATGGCAGCAGAATACTGCAGTTGTCACACATCAGGTACCGCATTGAGACTGTACAACTGCTTCTTGCAGTGCTGAATAGAAGCAGTGGAAAATAGTACATTTCCTTTGACGTAGAAAGCTTTTTAATCATTTTCACAGAAAGAGTATCTTGTCACAAACAATGGATCTGGAACAGTGTGGGGCTCTTATTTCATCTTAAGCCTTGGGATATTATCAATTCCTGCATTCTGCTCACCCTATCAAAGTATTCAGGATCAGTGCAAAGCTATTTATTTTGCATCCTGCAGACTTGAACTGCACCTCCACAGTTAATCACGCCATCCAACTGCATCTTCTTGTTCCAGGACTATTGACGTAGCAGCTTATGACTGAAGGGACGTAATGCAAACTAGGAGATTCATCCCTCCTTCATGTTCCAAGCAAAGGCTTAATCCTGGACTTTCAGAGGGCTCAGAAGGGCAAACAAGAAGCTGGTTGACCAATGGATTCAAGGTTGGGAATGAGGAACTTGAGTTTGGGACTCCCACATCATAGTCATGTCCTTTTGGGTGTGGCAAACTGTGTTTGAGGATGCTTTTCCATGGGGAGAAAGAAGCTGAGCTTTATAGAGGTTTATAAAATAAGGTAGGTGCATTTCTTTAAAAATATATATTTTTATTGATTTTCACAAATAAGCATTTCCATACAAAATATTTATGGAATATATAATATTTATAACAAATGACAAATTAGATAACAAATTAGGTATAAAGCATATATCATATATAGCCATAATTCAAAATTACATCAAGAATTTTTTTTTTCATGTATTGTGTGATTCCAAACCCTATCCCTGAACCCAGTGGTTCTTAACCTTTTTCTTTCCACTCACATACCACTATAAGTAATCATTATGCCATCGGTGCTCTGTGATTATTAAGGAGTTACTTAAGGTGGTATGTGAGTCGGAAGGGAAGGTTGAGAATCACTGCTCTAGACCCAATTGTTACTGAAATATTTTGCTTGAGAAACTTGTCATTAGCCCATTTCCTTTGGAGTTGTGAAACCGTGCATATAACGAGTCAATGAGGTACAATTAAAACAGTGGTTTTCAAATTTTTTCTTTTGATCCACATACCACCTTAAGCAATCCCTTACTAATCACAGAGCATCTATGACATAAGGATTACTTAAGGCAGTATGTGAGTGGAAAGAAAAAAATGTTGAGAACCACTCCCTTAACCCAAGGTGCACGACAAAAGAAAATATGTACTTCATTCATGAAATAAAATGGCAAATATAAAGATTTTAAAAAAACATTATGTTTAGGAGTTATGAAAGTAATTCAAGAAGAATCCCCACAACATTTGAAACTTATATTTGAATTACTAATTGAATAACATATCTTTTCTAAATTTAAGCAGGACATGATGTCTCTCAGCCATTGTGAATGAGTGGTGAGGGTGTATCCTTCCATCCAAACAAAATTGCAGGAGAGGTGCAAAAGACAGAATATGACATTTATTTTGAGTTAGAAGAATGTAAACTTCTCCAGTTGTACCAAAATCTGAGGATTAGGTTCTAAATTTACCTTTAAAATTAAGGATAAAGTTTGAAATACCTTCCTCCAGTATTTTTCAAGGCAACGGCATGTCCAAAACATATGAATTAAAGAAACCTCTTCTCTCTTACATTTATCATAGTAAGGATTTACATCTGAGTAGAAATAAGATAATTTAACTTTAGACATATAAGCCCCATGTTCAACTTTAAATTGATTTAAACTATGACGGGCACATAAGGATGTATTGTGGCCACTGGAATCACTGTGGACACAACAAAATAATCTCACAAGGCATTTTTAGAGTGAATCAAATGGATTTACTCTTCATAATCCGCGCAACCTTTTAAAAGCCAGAATCACACACTCGACTCATGCTGACGTCATCACACACTAACATCACATAGCTGGTTTGATGCCTTCTGGGAATTGTAGTGCCGCCATAGTGCCATTACATGCTCCCCCCGACCCAGAACTGGCAGAAAGGTTCGTCTTTTTGGTGGATGAGCTCTGCGACGAACTGCTGCTGCAGTGGGGAAGACTTGTCTACATGGGCTGGTTTAAGTCTGACAATAGTGAAAGACTGTGGCTTCCCTCTAATGTCCAAGATGCAGGTCAACCTAATTTGTCTGAGTATCTTCATAAGGCATCTGGAAATGTTGACCAATTGTTCCCCTATGGACGAAGACATATTCACAGTTTTTTGAGTTCTTCAGGCACAAAGGAAGAATGTTCTCCATATGAAGATGATAGTAAAGGGGTCAATTTTCCTACAGTCTCCCTTAGCCTGTTCAACATTTCCTTAGGATTATCTTTGGAGTTGGAATGGGAGGTGATGAACTCCCCTGGGACCACCAACGGTGTGCTGCACATAAACTCCACGAATAAAGCTTCAAGATCCTCCTTTGAGTTGTTCTAATGCCCAGTAATACCCAGGGCAGCTTGTCAGCCCAGTTAGGGCCCTCTAAATGAGCCATCAAGGCTGACTTGAGATGTTGATGAAATCTTTCCACCATTCGATTAGCCTGGGGATGATATATCATTTGTATGATGAATTGTTGCATCGAGCAAGTGAGACAAGACAGTCCATAGTGAGGAAGTAAATTGTGGTCCTCTATCCAAAATGAGATACCCAGGAACTGAGGAACGCCCAAGGACAAGTGTCTGCAGTAGCATCTACCATAGGCATGGGATCACATAAATCAGTTTATTACTGTAAAAAGGTAACGGTATCCTCTTGAAACAGGAAGCACATTGTTACAAGCCCAAAGGACCCCAAAACCCAGCAGCAATAGATATTCACCATGACAAATAGTTACTTAAACAAAAGTTGTTTTTAATTATCTTTAAACATGAAAACAGAATCAAACTTTAACTTATCTCTTTTAATTTAACACAGCCCTGTAACTTAACCCCTTTCTAATTCTAAGTGCACGCATATGTAATGTGTGTGTAAATTGAAGAAAGTTCTTTGGTTCACAGTCCAATCTCACTTCTCATTCTTCCAAGTTCTCTGGTTGCAGGCAATTCTTATACTGTGCAAAAAATTTAATATGTATAAAGTTCACCAGACTTTGGTGCTTGAAAGGTAAATGGTTACCATTCAAGAAGGTTCTTGTAGGTTTGCAGATAGAGATGTGTAAATGTCTTGCTGATTAAACTTGCCCCATCAGGGTTCTGCAGATGATAACCTCTTCCTTTCAGGCTACCACAGAGTTCCTTTCTGTTCCATTTATTCCAAGAGAAACATCAGACAGATAGCACTTCCAGCCATCCAGCACTCTGAAGCTTCTGCTTCAATTCCAACAAGCTTTTCCTGGCTTGTTACAGCTTCGTGTGTCATATACAGTACAAGACTTGCTTCTGTGTGTGTCTCTCTCTCTCTCTCTCTCTCTGAGATTTTGACTGCCAGCAAATATGTTTTTCTCTCTCTCACTTGCAAAACCCCTGACCTTTTCCAGCAAACAATAGGAAAGCTTCTTCAGCTGCATTCTCTGCCAAGAATGCACCTGCAGAAGCGGATTCAGACCTGTGGAATGGTCATTCAGGTGAAAGTGCTGAAAGTGCAGCGCTGGCCATCTGAAAGGGACAGCTTCATAGGAGGTGCCTCAGAGCATATTCCGGCTCCTGTCCCTTTGGGCTGGGGCAGCCAGCGCGAGACTTGTGCTGGGGTGGCCAGCGTGGGCTGTCAGAGCTGGAACGGCCAGTGCGGGATGTCCCCACACTGATCCTACTGCCCCGTACTCTTCTCACAGCCCTGTATCAGTCCCCACACTGATTCCACTGTCCCATGCTCTCCGCATAGCCCCATGTTGGTCCCCACACTGATCCCACTGCTCCATGCTCTCTCCACAGCCCTGTATCAGTCCCCATACTGTGGGGCAGCCGGCATTGGCCACCCCAGCTCTGACAGCCCGTGCCGGTTGCCCCACAGTATGGGGACTGATACAGGGCTGTGGAGAGAGCATGGAGCAGTGGGATCAGTGTGGGGACCAACATGGGGCTATGCGGAGAGAGTGGGGCAGTGGGATCAGTGTGGGGATTGACACGGGGCAGTGAGCGGGGAAGTGGGATCAGTATGGGGACAGCCCGTGCAGGCTGCCCCAGTGCTGACAGCCCTTGCTGGCCACCCCAGCTCTGACAGCCCATGCTGGCTGTCCCTGCTCTGACGTCCTGCGCCAGGGGGCAGGGACAGCGGTGAGGGGGGCTTTCAGATGCTCACCAGCTGACTGTCACCTCTTAGCAGCCACTTTCAGGCAGCTGCATTTTGGTGCTGGGGGGACCGCAGTGCTCTGGCGATGATACCTCCCAGAGGTGGGTTACAAAGTTCGCCTCGCATGCGCCTCCTGTGCTTTCAAGTGGCCTCCTGACAGCCGCATACGGGCATAATATGCGGCTTTACATTGGGGGATTTTGGCCACCTGAAAGTGCCTAGAGTTTGTCTTTTGGTTCATCTGTTGTTTTAAGTAAACAAGAACCTCTCGATGACCTTTCTGTGAAGAGGTATTAGGAGACAGTCTGTCTTTTGCTGTGGCTTTCAATGACAATAGTCCATTCATTCGCTTCAATTAACAGCCACTTGTGAAATCTCCATAGTTTCTGTAAAGTCACTGAATATGAATTCTTCAGTATTTCAAATAGTATCTGTTTTAAAGTGTGTGCATGTATGTCACCTACTCTACTATTCCCAATTTATCTCCCAAAAACATTCCCAAATATTCCACCACAGCACTGACAATGTCCATGTTGACAAGAGCAAAACAACGGGAAGGACTGCAGTGGTGCCTTAGTATGTCGCTGAACATTTGCTTTCTGGCAGGCAATGCATGACCTCGCCATTTGTGTAACATCTTTTTTAAGACTATGCCACATGAACTTGTTGGAAACCATACAATGGCCGATCTAATCAATGGATGTGAGAGACCATGCATAGAGTCGAATACTTGACATTTCCATGATGCAGGAACTACGGGGCATGGGTGTCCCATTGATATCACAGAGGTGTAGTTTGCCATTAACTCCAAACTGGACATGCTTCCATTGTGATTACTGTCCAATAAGCATTTGTCTCATGGTCATGTTCTTTGGCTGCAGCCAAAGCTGTGTAGACAATACCTTGATTTACAGATGAAACCTAGAGTGGAGCAGAACGGGACAGTGCATCAGCTACTACATTGTCTTTTCCAGAAATATATACTGTATTTGTGTAACATTCTGAAATGAATAATAATTGCTGTTGTCGCCCTGACCAGGGCTCTGCGACCTTGGAAAATGCAAATGTTGGCATCTGAAACTGGTGTGTTTCCAGAATCTTTTTCAAGAGCATTGATTACTGTTATACCAAAAATATAGAGAAACCCCTTAAAAGTGGCTTCATATAGACCAATATCATTGTTAAATGTCATTTATAAAATTGAGGCAAAAGTATTAACTAATAGATTAGCAATTATTTTACCAAAGTTGGTACATATTGATCAAGTGGTTTTTGTTAGAGGTAGATATTCAACAGACAATATAGTTAAATTGATTTTGTTAATTAATGTTGCAGGACAACAGCTTGATCAACCAATGGTAGTTGCATTGGATGCCGAAAAAGTGTTTCATCAAGTCGAGTGGAATTTTTTTGTTCAAAGTATTCGAAAAATTTAATTTTTGTCAATTTTTTTTAGAGGTTGGGTTAAAGCTTTGTATGCTGGTCCTACAGCAAGGGTAATGACAAATGGGTCAAATTTTAAAATCTTTTAACTTATCTCGCTCAACAAGATAGGGTTGTCCTCTTTCTCCTGCTTTATTTGGTTTGGTAATAAAACCTTTGGCTCAAGCTATACGACAGGATTTTAGTATAAAGGGAATTACAGTAGGAGAACATGAATATAAGATTAGTTTGTTTGCAGATGATTAGTTTGTTTGTTTTGATATATTTGATACATCCTAAAGATTCGTTGAAGTCATTACAAGATTTGTTGAATCGAAAAGTTAATTGTATAAAGTTAATTGGGAAAAAAGTGAGATTTTACCAGTAGCTAAGGAATATTATACAGATTGTAGACAAATTACTAAATTTAGATGGTCGAGTAAAATTAAATATTTAGGAGTTGTTGTGAATAAAGAATATCACGATTTATATAATTTAAATTATATACCGTTATTGAATTAGATTAAATTTGATTTGAATAGGTGGAAAGATTTACCATTAACTTTAATTGGGAGAGTGAATTGTATTAAGATGAATGTTTCTCCTCGGATACAATATCTTTTCCAATCAATACTGAGTGTAATACCAAAATTTTTTTTAAAGGAAAAAAATAAAGTAATTAGGTTATTTTTATGGAAAGATAAATTGTCAAGAGTCTCCATGCAAAAATTATCTTGGCGTTATGAATTAGGTGGTTTACAATTATCTTGTTTTCAGAATTATTATGAAGCTGCACAATTGAAATTTATTAATAGGTTATTTGATATTGAGCAACCCCCTAGATGGACAAAAATTGAGATGGATCAAATTTCTGAAAATAATATTACCCATTTTATTTATAAATGGAATCCCCCATTGTTACAAACATTTAAGCTGCCTGTCTTATGACATATAATGAATGTTTGGTATAATCAAAATTTATTTATAGGTTCTAAAGGAAAAATATCAATAAAATCACTGTTATATCAAAATAGATTAATTTCCTTTTCTTTACACAATCCTTATTTAAAAGATTGGGAAACAAAATAAATTGTTAATATATTGGATTGTTTTGAGGCAGGAAGATTTTATACATTTAAAAGGTTACAGGAGAGATATGGTATTTTGTCAAATTCTTTATTTGCTTATTATCAACTTGGGAATTTAAAAAAAAAGAATTATGGACAGGATTTAATTTTGCCAAGTCAAATGGAGTTTGAGTTATTAATTGCAGATAAAGTTGAAAGGGGGTTTATTTCAGATATGTATAGGTTGTTACAGGAGAAAATGGAGAAAGTAGATATAAATAAAATTGAGGAGAAATGGGAAAAAGATTTAGATGTTGCTTTGACATGGGAAGAATGGTCAAATATGTGTGTTGATAGTGTTACAAAGTTAATTAATGTGTGGTATAATATGGTTACTTATAATTTTTTACATCAATTATATTTAACTCCTGAAAAATTAAAGAAATATGGATTTAGTTTCACAGATTTGTGTTTTAGATGTGGAGAGCAAAGAGGTACTTTTATACATTCATTTTGGCTATGTAAGAAAGTTAAATCTTTTTGGGAGGAAGTTGTAAAGTTTTTGAGAGATTTGTTCAAAATAGATTTGCAATTGAATCCAATGATGTGTTTATTAGGTTATATGAATGTACTATTTGCAGATTTGCGAATGATTAAACCGTATTTAGCTTTTTTACTAAGAATGATGTACAATTGAGTCTACAAAGATGGCATTATGAATTAGTCTTGTTTATATTTTAAAAAAATATACAATTTACAAAATAATAATTATTTTTTGTTGATATGTGGGGTTTATATTTAGAACGTATATCTATAGAACTTAAATAAATATTGTAAAATTGGCATACCAAACAGTGAATATTTAATACCCTTTTTTAAGGCTCGGTGGGGGGGGGGGTAGTTTAATAAGGGGGGAGGTGTTTGTAGTTTGTAGTTTTTAAAATCTGTTGTATTTTATTCATATCTTGCAAAATTATTAAATACAATTTTCAAAAAAAAGGAAAATGCAAATGTTAAGGCCTTGTGGTCGGTGTACATAGTGAAATCTCTACCCTCCAAAAACTAATGGAAGTGTCGAATAGAGAAGTAAATGACCAAAAGCTCCTTATCAAAAGCACTGTATTTCTTCTCTGCTTCACGAAGATGGCGGCTGAAGAATGTTAACGGTTTCCATTGTCTTTGACATATTGATGAAGTGCACCTCCTATGGCCATACTGGAAGTGTCTGTAGAAAGCTGATGGCTGCATTTAAAACTAGGTAGCTGAGTATAGAGGCATGAGTTAGCAAATCTGTCATCTTCAAGAAGGCGTTGTTTCCCTCTTCAATCCAATGGATGGTTCTAACATTTCCGGACAGTAAATCAAAAAGAGGCTTCATGATATGAGCTGCTCCCAGAAGAAATCAACAGTAAAAATTTACCATTCCCAAGAATTTCTACAGGGTTTTAACTGTAGCAGGTTTTGAGTATTTGGTAATGGCCTCAACTTTTTGGATGTCAGAAGGGTCACACCTTCCTGAGTAATCCTATGTCCAAAAATGCATTTATCTGGATTGATGGTCAGTCCAAAATTTTGAAGACGAATAAAGAGTGTATGAAGATGTTCCAAATGTTCTTCCTTAGTCACACTGTCCACTAAAATGTTGTTGCGGTAAATGAAGACATTGATTACACCACGTCCTAAAGCATCCATCACCCATTTAAATGATTGAGCAGCATTCTTTAATCTGAATGGCATTCATAAAAATTTGAACAACCCAAATGGGGTAATTATTGCTGATTTTGGAATGTCTTCTTGCTCTACTGGTAGTTGGTGATAGCCATGCACCATCATTTTGGAGAAGATCTTTGCTCCATGCAAATTAGCCGAAAAATCCTGAATATGAGGTATCGGATGACGATCCGGGATGGTGGCGCCATTAAGCTTCCTGTGATCTCCATATAGTCATGAACCTCCATGGTGTTTTGGGTCCATATGTAATGGAGATTTTCAGGGATTGTTGCACCTACAAATTATGTCTACTTCCTCCATCTTTGAAAATTCTTCCTAAGCTAAATGCAGCTTCTCTGGAGGCAAGTGACGTGCTTTAGCATGGATAGGTGGCCCTTAGTACAAATGGGATGCATAATACTGTGCTTTGCAGTGAAGGCAGAAAATTGTAGAGTAGTAAATCTTCCAACAACTTGAATTCATCTACTGGTTTACTTAATGTTTGAAGGTGCAGAGCAGGGGTATAGGTGTTTGCCAGAAGAATGGTCTGAAAAGTAGTTCCATCTATTAGTCGATGCCCTTTTAAGTCAATGAGGAATGAATGAGCCTGAAGAAAATCTGCAATAATCAAAGGTCTGGATACCGCTGCTATAGTAAATGGCCAAGTGCAGATATGATTCTCGAACTTGACATTCGTCTTCCTGGTGCCAAAGATCAGAATGTTGGAACTGTTAACTGCATGTCGTTGCAGGTCTGGGGTAGGATGCTATGTGTCAAAACTGGTAGGTGAAAATACACTAACTTCTGAACCCGTACCTGTCACATTTGTGGCCCGAAATGTGAAGTTAATAAAACATCAAACACAAGTTTTATCAGGTAAACTTCTCCGAGTCTTTATTCTCCAGTTTCCTTTGTTCTCCTGCTTGTGCTCTTATCTTTCTCTCATACCACGTGACTTCCGGTACATCTCATACATATTCATTATCATGACATCCCTCCTTTAATCAGAAATAAACTTTACCTTCACTTACCAATATCCCTCGGAAACTTACAAACATCGTAACTAATGGTAATACTATAACTCAACTACATAAAATTTACTTCCTACAGCACTCATACATGCACTTTATGATATAAGATTAAATACTGTCCCAAAGTTCTTATTAAAACTATGGCACAAAGTCTTCGTATCGTTTGGGCACTTTCCGGTTTCGTTTCGGCCTGCCTGCAATATTGTCGTCGCTTCTCAGTTGTTCACTCTCAGCGTCGGAAATACTGCTCGCCACAGCTTCGGGTGTTTCAGGTGCTCTAGTCACTTCATCAGGAGTGCTGGTAACTGCCTCTGGAACATCATCAGGTCTCTCAGTTTCAGCATCTCGTATTGGCCTTTCAACCTCTTCGCTCGATGTATCTCTGGACTGGTACCTTTTTACACCTGATACATTTCTCTTATACAGGACTCCAGTCGGAGACTTGACTGTCACCATACTGCCACTTCTGGATACGACAGTATAGGGTTGATGGTAATAAGGTGTGTCTAGCTTACCACCAGTTTCATGCCTCACTAGAACATTATCTCCTGGCATGATGTCTGAGTACTTGGCTCCACGTTTCGAATCTGTGTACAGCTTTGCTGCACCTTTCTTTTCAGCATCGTGGTCCCTCATCTCCTGGTCGTCTCGGATTTTCTTTACTTCTGGCATTCTTGTGCGGATTTTTCTCCCAAAAAATGCTTCTGCAGGACTTTTTCCAGTGGTTGCATGAGGCGTTGCTCGATAGACAGCCACATAAGATAGCAATGCTTCTCTCCAATTTTGTCCTTCTGCGTGTGCAATCCTCAATCGTTTTTCAATGGACTGATTTTGTCTCTCTACTTCCCCGTTGGCTTGCGGCCATTTCGGAGTTACTTTATGATGGTGGATACCTGTGGTCCTCATGTATTCCGCAAATGTCTCTGAAATAAATTGTGGACCATTGTCAGAGTATAATGTAACAGGTAATCCATATCTTGCGAATATCTCTGCTAACGCTTGTATTGTTTTTTCAGTGGTTGTGGACTTCAACACCACGTACTCATAGTATCTGCTGTAGTAATCTATCACTACCATAATTGATTCACCCGTCGGTAAAGGTCCAAGAAAATCAACAGCTACGTCGATCCATGGTCCTGTCGGGAGTTGCGTACTCCGGATCGGTTCTGGCGGATTACTCCTACTTGTGATTTGACATCCGTGACAAGTTTTAACAAATTTCTCTGTGTCCTTATCACAACCTGGCCACCATACCTTGGTCCTGAGGTTTTGCTTGGTACCAACAATACCTAGGTGTCCTTCATGCGCTAAGGATACGATCTTCGGTCTCAATCTTTGCGGTATCACCAATCTGCAACCTCTTAATACACACTGTCCGATGCAACAAACTTCGTCTCTAATGGGAATGTAAGCCTTGTGAGTACACTTGTCCCATTGTCCACTCTGTATGCATTCTCTTACTTCCATGAGTTCTGGATCACGTTCGGATTCTCTCTCGACTTCCTTTGTAGTCACAGCTTTCAGTGTCGACTGAATAGCTACGAATCGTACAAAGCTCTCTGTTTCTGTTCCCAATTCTGACATGGATTGTGGACCACCATCCTTCACCAATCTGGACAGCGGATCTGCAATTTTTGCTCTCCCTGCAATGTGGATTACTTTATATTTGTAGGGTTGTAGTCTGAGTACCCATCTCTCTATTCTGGCACATGGTTTGGATCTAGGTGCATAGATCACCTCTAATGGCTTATGATCTGTGATGAATTCAAATTCAATACCGTATAAATATGCATGGAACCTCTCACAGGCCCATACAAGTCCGAGTGTTTCTTTCTCTGTCTGAGAGTATCTTCTTTCCACATCTGATAACGATCTGCTGGCATAGGCAATGATTTTTGGTCCTCCACCATGCATCTGGACCAACACGGCTCCTAAACCAACCGGGCTGGCATCCGCTATGACTTTGGTTGATTCCGCCTGATCATAATATCCAAGAGTTTTTGCATCTGTCAGGCTTTGCTTCAGCGCTGTGAACGCTTTCTTCTGCTCAGATCCAAAATGAAATGGTACACCTTTCCTGGTTAGTTTCCTTAGTGGTTCTGCCACTGTAGCGAAATTAGGAATGAACTTTGCACAAAAATTGACTAATCCCAGGGAACTCCTCACCTCTGTTGCGTTCTGAGGTGCACGTGCCTCTGCAATAGATTTCACTTTGGCCTCTGCAGGGTTTAGTCCTTCCCGTGTAAGTCTGTGTCCCATGAAGTCCATTTCTGACACACCGGACTGGCACTTGTTTCCATTCACGGTAAGGCCTGCCTCCTGTAGTCTAGATAGTACACGCCTCAACCGTTTGTCATGCTCTTCCTTCGTTGGTGCATGGACTATGATGTTGTCAGAAATGTTGGCAACTCCAGGAATGCCTTGAATCATTCGATGGATTTCATATTGGTAGATCTCAGAAGCTTCATTAATTCCAAATGATAGTCTCTTGTAACGATACAATCCACAGTGAGTCACAAATGTTGTTACATCTCGGGAACCTGGATCTAGCTCTAATTGATGATAGCCCCACTTCAGATCAATTTTTGAGAATATCTTACTGGTTGTTAACTCTTGAAGTATTTCCTCCACTGTTGCTATAGGGTGTCGTTCTCTAATTATAGCTTCATTGGCCATTCTCATGTCAACACATAGTCTTATGTCACCCTTTGGTTTGGGCACAATCACTACAGGACTGACCCATTGTGTCGAATGTTCCACCGGTTCAATAATGTCTTGTTCGATCAATTCTTTAATTTTGGCTTCGACTTTCCCACGAAGTCCAAACGGAGTGGGTTTGACCATTTCATCTACCGCTATCTTCAATTGTCGACCTTTCAGCTTTCCTACTCCTTGGAAGACTGCGGGAAATTCTTGCTTCATATCCTCGTATGACTGAATTGAATTGACACAAGCTCCAATATGAAGTATTGCCAGGTCAGCAATGGTTCTCCCCTCTCTTCTATGACCATAAACTCTGCTTCGGTGTACTTATCTCCAGCTTCAACAGTTGCAGTAAAACATCCAATGGTCTGCAATGGCTTGGTTGCTGTGTATGGATATAGTTTATTGGAACACTTCTTTGAGGTACAGATGATCTTTTTCCTTTTCAACTTCTCCCATAAATGTCGATCAATCACATTAGTCTCACTGCCTGAGTCTACAATGACCTGCACTGTCACTCCACCAATGATCACTTGGACCTTCTCATGATGTACTTCATTCAACGTAAATTGGTAACAACTCTGTCCCTCCTGGGTATCATCATCGTCACCGTCTATCTGGCGAATGGTATCTTTCTTTCCAGGATACTTTCCTTTCCTCCAGGCTTTGCCTTTGGAAGTTGTACTCTTCCTCTTCTGGTCTGCATTGGACTTGCTTTTGCACTTCTTTGCAAAGTGGTCCTTACCTCCACACTTTCTGCAAACTTTGCCTTTGGCCGGGCAATATGGGTCTTTTCCAAAGTGACCTCGGTTCCCACATCGATAACACTCCACGTCCTGTGTCGACGTATATCTTGGCTGATTATGGCGATGTGAGAGCCTCTTAATTTGCTGGCTTGAGTTGTCTTTCAGGGTCATGGTATGAAATTGCCCTTCAACAGCCTCTAATGCAGCAGCAATGGTTAAAGCATCGGTGAGTTCCAACTCACTCCCTCTTTCCAGTAGACGTCTTCTGAGTTTATCTGATCTGCAGTGCTGTACGACTTGATCCAATAATTGGTTGTCCAAATCAGCTGGCATGTAATTGCATCCAACAGCTAGCTGGCGTAGTCTCGTCACGTACTGAGCAATTGTCTGGCTATCTTCTTGTCTCGTTCTCCGAAACAAATGGTGTTGAAATGTAGCATTCGGTGTCACTACATAGTATGCGTTTAATGTATCTACCGCTTTCCGGTACTCATCCTTTCTTCCAGTATTCAAAAGTGTCTTAAATGTTTCCCGAACTGCGGGTCCCGCAGTGAAAAGAAGTAACGCCCTCCTCTGCGCTTTTTGTTCAACTGTACCGGTATCTAGAAATAGGCCACGACTGTCGGCGTAGGATTCAAATTCTTCCAGCCATGCCTTCCACTTTACACTTACAGTGCTTGCATCACTCGTTGGGTCAAAATGAGCAATTCCACTATGTGTAAGAAAGTCACCGTCTGCCCCAGCCATGAGGAAATATTCCAGCCCCAAAAGTACTGAAGCAAAGAGAAAATTCTTATCACCTTGAAGTTGTCTGTAATCTTCTGTAATCTTCTTTAGTCTTTAATTTTCTTCAAGCTTATCCCATCCTCGTCGCCAATGTCACATTTGTGGCCTGAAATGTGAAGTTAATAAAACATCAAACACAACTTTTATCAGGTAACCTTCTCCAAGTCTTTATTCTCCAGTTTCCTTTGTTCTCCTGCTTGTGCTCTTATCTCTCTCTCATACCACGTGACTTCCGGTACATCTCATACATATTCATTATCATGACATCACCCACCAGAAATTTTTGCTGGGATAGTTGGTCCCATACATACAATAGGCTTGCATGTTTCTCGCCAACCACCGCAGCCCTTATTCCCACAAACAAATAGGGTTGAAGGGACTTGCGGGCATTTACTCCCCAATGCCTATGATAATAACACCAAGATGAGGTGTCCACAGGCTGCTTGCTTGTTTTGGGGTGTTACCTGCTTGTAGGGAGTGATGGGCTAAGAGCACTAGAGTGTGACATGGAGTCAATATTGGAGGGGTTGGTTGTGCAGACGTCTTCCCTTGCTGTGCTTTTCAGCCAGCCATAGAATGTCTGCCTCTGCTGCTACAGCCCTTGGGTCTTCAAAGGAACATTTGGATAACAAGAGCCTACTATCATCTGACATTCACTCTAAAAAGACGCAAGGAACAGCATTCCATTCATTAGTTCTGAAGGGTGCAGTCTCCCAACCCATTGAGATGTAGTAGTTTACATTATGGTACATTACAATATACCTTCATTGTTGGGGTCTTTCATGGCTTGGTTCAGCATCATGCTGAAGAAGATTGAAAAGAGGGTTGGTGCGAGAACACAGCCTTGCTTCACGCCATTGTTAATGGAGAAGGGTTCAGAGAGCTCATTGCTGTATCTGACCCGACCTTGTTGGTTTTCGTGCAGTTGGATAATCATGTTGAGGAACTTTGGGGGACATCCGATGCGCTCTAGTATTTGCCAAAGCCCTTTCCTGCTCAGGGTGTCGAAGGCTTTGGTGAGGTCAACAAAGGTGATGTAGAGTCCTTTGTTTTGTTCTCTGCACTTTTCTTGGAGCTGTCTGAGGGCAAAGACCATGTCAGTAGTTCCTCTGTTTGCGCGAAAGCCCAACAATGAAGACGCTGTTTACATCCGGTACCGCATGGATGGCAGTCTCTTCAATCTGAGGCGCCTGCAAACTCACACCAAGACACAAGAGAAACTTGTCCGTGAACTACTCTTTGCAGACGATGCCGCTTTAGTTGCCCATTCAGAGCCAGCTCTTCAGCGCTTGACGTCCTGCTTTGCGGAAACTGCCAAAATGTTTGGCCTGGAAGTCAGCCTGAAGAAAACTGAGGTCCTCCATCAGCCAGCTCCCCACCATGACTACCAGCCCCCCCACATCTCCATCGGGCACACAAAACTCAAAACGGTCAACCAGTTTACCTATCTCAGCTGCACCATTTCATCAGATGCAAGGATCGACAATGAGATAGACAACAGACACGCCAAGGCAAATAGCGCCTTTGGAAGACTACACAAAAGAGTCTGGAAAAACACCCAACTGAAAAACCTCACAAAGATAAGCATATACAGAGCCGTTGTCATACCCACACTCCTGTTCGGCTCCGAATCATGGGTCCTCTACCGGCATCACCTACGGCTCCTAGAACGCTTCCACCAGCGTTGTCTCCGCTCCATCCTCAACATCCATTGAAGCGCTTTCATCCCTAACGTCGAAGTACTCAAGATGGCAGAGGTCGACAGCATCGAGTCCACGCTGCTGAAGATCCAGCTGCGCTGGGTGGGTCACGTCTCCAGAATGGAGGACCATCGCCTTCCCAAGATCGTGTTATATGGCGAGCTCTCCACTGGCCACCATGACAGAGGTGCACCAAAGAAGAGGTACAAGGACTGCCTAAAGAAATCTCTTGGTGCCTGCCACATTGACCACCGCCAGTGGGCTGATATTGCCTCAAACCGTGCATCTTGGCGCCTCACAATTTGGCGGGCAGCAACCTCCTTTGAAGAAGACCGCAGAGCCCACCTCACTGACAAAAGGCAAAGGAGGAAAAACCCAACACCCAACCCCAACCAACCAATTTTCCCCTGCAGCCGCTGCAACCGTGTCTGCCTGTCCCGCATCGGACTGGTCAGCCACAAACGAGCCTGTAGCTGACGTGGACTTTTACCCCCTCCATAAATCTTCGTCTGCGAAGCCAAGCCAAAGACAATATACCTGCAATAAAAGTGCTTTTAAAGCATCATACTTGCTGTTACACGGTGGATCCCATAGGAAGTCACTGACCCTCTTAGTTATGGCCTGGTCCAGGGCACTGACAAAATGATAATAATGAGTGGTGTCTAACTCGACTTTGCAAAGCTGGAATTGTGCTTCCACCTATTGGAACCGCAGAACAGACTCAGTTGTCTAGAAAGGTGGTAGGTTCATATCAACATCTGCAGAGTCCATTTTTGTCCAAAAATAAGTTTTTGGACTCATTGGGGTCACCAATTGTGGCCACTGGAATCACAATGAACATGTTGGAATAATCACACAAGGCATTTTTTAGAGCAAATCAAATGGATTTACTCTTCATAATGCATGAAACTTTTTAAAAGCCAGAATCACATGCTGACATCATCACACACTAACCTCACATAGCTGGTTTGATGCTTCTAGGAGTTGTAGTGCCATTATAGTGCCACTACAGTACTATTAACCAGCTTAAAAATTAGATCCAAAACTTCACCTGTTAATGTAAGGTTTAAATCCTGTTCCCAGGCATTTTTAATTTTAACGAGAGGGGCAAGTCTTAAACTCACCATCTTATCAGAAATAATGGCTATTAAACCTGTGCGAGAATGTTGTAGCCTAAATAACACAAAAACAATATTCACTTTAGGTGCCTGAGGAAAATCACATATCTGAGATTTAAGAAAATGTATGATTTGAAAATATCTGAAAAAAAAAAGTGTTTGGTAGAATGAACTTAGAAAGCTGTTCAAATGACACAAAACTATTATCAATGAAAAGATCTTTGAAACGTTCAATACCTCATCTAAACCAATCATGAAAAACAGGATTTGGTAAAAAAGTTGAAAAAGAGGATTGGATAAAATTGGGCTTGAAAGAGAAAAACTATTAAATCCAAAATGTTTTCTAAACTGCACCCAAACTCTAACAGCATGCTTGACAATAGCATTAACAATTGATTTATTTAAAGGGAAGGGAAGTGAGGATCCAAGAAGAGCTGGAATGGAAAGGTTTTTTAGCAGAATTCAACTCCTTTGCTATCCATACTGGACTGTCCACTCAATTATGAAAATATATCCAGGACATAAAGTTATGTATGTTGACTACCCAGTAGTAAAATTTGAAATTTTGTAAAGCCATACCTCCATTCCTTTTAGATATTTGAAGATGAACCTGACTTAGATGAGGATGCTTACCCTTCTATTTATAAGATGATATAATTGAATCAAAGGAATAAAAAAATATTTAGGAATGAAAATTAATATAGACTGAGAAAGATATAAGAATTTATGTAAGATATTCATTTTAATAGAATTAATATGATTGATCAAGGATAAAGAGAGGGGTGACCATTGTGTTAAAGACTTTCACTTGTTTTAATAATGTAAGAACATTTTCTTTAAAAAGGTATTTTTAATTCTTTGCAACTGTAATATAAAGATATTTAAATTGGTTTTCCACAATCTTAAAGGGGAAATTAGTGTACTCGGATGCAGATTTAATCAATATCCTGAAAATTTACTAAGTTGGGAAAGTATTGACAACGTGGACAGTAAAGAAGTAAAGTTTTGAAAAATAGAGCAGAAGTTAATCTGCATAAAGGGAAACTTTATGTTCATTTCCCTTTCTACAAATCCCTGAAATGTCACCACACTCTTGAAATGCAATCACTAATGTCTCTAAAATCAAGTCAATAATGGACTTAGACACACCCTTAATGGGTTCCCTGTTGAAGATTGAAAGGTTGCTAATGTTGAAAATTTGTAAGAATTGAAGCCATTGGGCATGAATACAATAATTTAATCCATGAAATAAAACCTGATCCAAAATTGATTTTTTCTAAAATCGTGAATGAATATTTCCATTCAACTCAATCAAATGCTTTTTCTGCATCAAGGGAAAGAACACATTAGGGAATGACATGAAGGTAAATATAAAATATTTAATAAGCAATGTATATTAAAATAAGAATAATGGTTTGTAACAAAACTGGTCTGGTTTTCAGAGATAATAGATGGTAAAAAATATTTTCCAACCTACAGGCCAAAATTTTAGCATTGAAGTGAAAATAGTTGAGAAAAAGATTTGAAAGAAATCCACAAGATACCCATCGGGTTCTGGAGCTCTTCCTGAATATAGTGAAGAAATAGCAGAATCTATGTCCACATGTGATACAGAATCATTTATTCATCCAAAGAAAGCATGGAAATATTTAAACAATCCAGGAATTTTTCCATAGAATTATTATAATTTGTAAATGTGAAGCTATAAAGTCAAGAAAAAAATCCTGAATGTGTCATTTATCTTAGAATGGTCTGGAGTAAAGTTATCAACATTGAAATCATTTTAATTTTCCACTTGGCTGTAAAACCTCTCAGCTTGTAAGCTAAGAGCTTGCCTGATTTATCACCATGGATATAAAACTGACTCTTACTCCTTAACAATTTATTTTCAATTGGATATGTTGAAAGAAGATCAAATTTAGTTTGAAGTTCAACTCGCTTTTTATATAACTCAGGAGTTTTAGTTTGAGCATATTGTTGGTCAATTTGTTTAATTTGTATTTCTTGTAAAAATACAAAATTAGCTCTAAGCTGTTGAATATGTGAAAATACTTTATTCTTTCTAATTGGATGGTTCATACCTTTTACATTCCAACTAAGGAAGTTAATAGAATTATCCATCATTTTCCCTTATTGATGTAGATTGATTAGAAAAACTAATATCTAGCCACTAGGTGATAGCCTTAATGTAAAAATATTAAACTGGTGATATGTTGTAAAAATTCATTATATAGTCAAAGTTTAAACATATTCCTAAAGACATAACAACCTTCAAGAAAAGAAAAACCCACAATCTCTCTCCTGCACCCCTCCCTTCCCAACCCCAGTTAGCTGCTAGAGAATTTGCAACAAGCTTATCCAAACAAACCATTTCACACCTAACTAGTTCTCCCAGCTGGAATTTGTTGACATTAGCTCCATTACTACAAATGTAAATAAAAGCTATTGTTCCAAATAATGATTTTTCTATTTTGACCAATTCAAAACAATGATTATTTACAAATTTCTCATGTATTTTCCCCATAAAGTTAATAATTCAATAAAATTAATAAAAAGAAAGATAATAAAGTAATATTAAACCAATATTACTAAAAGAGAAATTACTATATATTCCTTAGTATACTTCTCATAGTAATTCAATGTCTAAACAAAAGAAGAAAGAGAAAAAAAACTTGTATAAATAATAAGTACATGAAAAAATTTGTCCACACAAAAAGAACCAAAACTTTAAAGTTAATAATAGTCAATCATCTTCAATCCTCAAGTAAAAGTTCCCATAGGGCATGATGTAGTAATAAATTCTTCTTGGTAGCTCTGAGACTCTTCAGCAGAATGCAGCAACTTCCTCTGACCTTTAGAAAGTGTTATATGGAGATGAGCAGGATATAGCAGGGAAGGTTTTAAACCACATTTATATAGCTCTGACATTACTTCTTTGTATTCGCTGCAATGCTTTATGACTTAAGGACAGTAATCTTCTACAATTCTTATGTGTTGACTGCAATATTCAAGTGTTCATCTTTGACGGGCTTCATGAATCAAAGATTCCTTTACTTGATAAAAATGTATCCAAAGAATAATCGAACGAGGTCTCTGCCCAGGAGCCGGCTTAGGTAATAAAGAGTGATGTGCTCGATAAATCACTGGGGGAGATGAAAGAAAGTCCTTATCAAAGACGCATCAAAGTAAGCAACGCCAAAAATAATTTAATAGGTTGCCCACTTTCTGTGGATTCAGCCAAGCTGAGGATACATAAATTCTGTTGTCTGCTCCTACCTTCCAGATCAATGACTTTCTTCATTAGTTTCAAATTACTGTCATTTAATCCAGAGCATGTATTTTCCACTTCATCAAAATGTTGAATTAAGTTGATCAGTTCCTCCTCAACCATTGTCAAATGTTCACCATGTTCTTTAGTTATTTTTGGACTTGGTCGAGTTTAGTGTTAATCTGATCCAAGGATGTTTTCTTGAATATGGTCCAGTCCATTGATTCAAAGCCGTTCTGTAGATAGATACTCCTCCACCTCCTTCAGCCATACTTTCACCATCTTCATTTCTGGTGTTGTGGTCCTCAGTCTCTGCTTGTATGCTGGGTGTATATGTACAGCCAGATGATTAGACTTGCCAAAGTGCAGTCATGGAATGGCTTGGAAGGCATTCTTCACGGTAGTGTAGCAGTGGTTGAGTGTATTGGCTCCTCTAATCTTGCATGAGATGTGTTGGTAGTAGTTTTTCAGAGACTTCTTTGGGTTGGCCTGATTGAAGTCCCCAACAATGATCAAGAAGGCATCAGGATGTGATGTCTCATGGCTGCTAATCACAGTGCTCCCTCCATTGCCAGCCTGATGTTAGGCAGCTCTTCATCAATACCTCAAAGGCAATTAGGTATGGATGAAAAATGCTGGAAATTAATACTCAATCCCCAACCCTTCATAACAGCCTATTGTTTGTTGTGATGACTCTTCCAGTGTTTCACCCCACTGTTGTTGGCTCTGTTGCCTGTCTACATCCTTTGCAATGTGCTTAATCTTATTTGTTTTAATTGCCTGCATTTATTCTTACTAATATTTTACGACATCACTTATATTTCTGAAAGAATAATTAATATTTGCACCTCTAGTGTATTTATGTGATTATGTGCTTATTGTCATTTTTTTGTTATAAATAGGCAGTGAAGTATCAAAAGGCTCATTCACTTTGCATCTTAATCAAAGCTAAAGTTATTCTGTGCCAGTTAATTGTTCAAAGCAGATCATTATCTGAACATAGGCACACACACACACACACACACACACACACACACACATGCACACACACACACACACACACACACACACACACACACACACACACACATATACAGAGAGAGAGACACACACACACACTCACTCTTTCTCTCTCTCTCTCTCATATATACATACATACACACACAAGTCAAGTCACCTTTATTTATCATTCATTCCATGCTTGCTCTGTAAAGGTGAGACTTTCTCCAGGACCATGGAGCATATAAGTATGTTAGAACAGAAGTCAAACATAAATATTAAGATGTATATAGTAAAAGTCCACAGAACACTATCCATATACTGTAAATATTCATGTATAATGCGACTCCCCCCATTTTTGAGGGGAAAAAGGGGGAAAAGTTTGACCCCCATATATAATATGAGCCCCTCCCTCACCCACCTGAGTTGCGCTGCCATCTCTCCGACCACTCGCTCGCCTGCCTGAGTCGCGCTGCTGTCTCTCACGACCCCCCCTCCCCTCACCAGCCTGAGTCGTGATGGCATCTCTCACAACCCTCCTTCCTCATCTGCCCGATTCGTGATGTCATCTCTCATGAATCCCCCCTCCCTTCGGCCACCTGAGTCGTGCTGCTGCCCGCCAGGCAACCCGAGTCGTGCTACTGTCCGCCCGGCCGCCCGAGTCACACTGCCACTCACCCACTTGCTTGCCCGCCCATCCAGCCATCCGAGTCGTGCTGCTGCTCACCTGCTCGGTGGCCCGAGTCATACTGCTGTCTACCGCGCCCACTTGCCTGCAGAAATTTTTTTAAAAATTTACTTTCGAGTATAATGCAACCACGGTATTTTTGAGGGGGGGGGGGGATTTTTTTCATTATACTCGAATATTTATGGTATGTTATGGAAATTCAGGAGCCTGATGGCTTGGATGAAAAAACTGTTGCCCAATCTGGATGTATGGCCCCAAGGGCTGCAGTACCTCCTACCAGATGGCAGAAGGGAGAACTGTTTACATGAAGGGTGTGTGGAGTCCTTCACAATGTTTACTGCCTTTCACCTGCATCAAATGTTGTAGATTTCTTAATAGTAGGAAGACAGCCCCCTATGATCTCTTCCACCAACTTTACTATCCTCTGCAGAGTCTTACAATCCAGAATAGTACAGCTTCCCAACCAGGCGGTGATGCAGTTGCACAGAATACTCTCAATACATCCTTTGTAGAATTTAGTGAGGATGGAAAGTGGGAGATGAACCTTCCTCAGCCTTTGAAGGAATTAGAGGCATTGGTGAGCTTTCTTGGCTATAGAACTGGTGTTAAATGACCAGGTGAGATTCTCTGCCAAGAGCACTCCAAGAAATTTGATGCTTTTTACGACCTCAGCTGTTGAGCCATCAATGGTTAGTGGAGCATGGTCCCCCTGGGCCCTCCTGAAGTCGACAATCATCTCTTTTATTTTATTAACATTCAGATACAAGTTGTTAGCTCTGCACCAGTCTGTTAGCGACTGTAGCTCATCTCTGTACAGTCGTGTTGTCACTTGATGATGTGGTTTGAGCTGTGTTTAGTTGCACAGTTAAGGGTCATCAGAGTGAACAGCAGTGGACTAAGTACGTAGTGCTGGTGGAGGCCTGTGCTCAGTGTGATCATCTTGGAAGTGCTGTCTGAGGTCTCCCCGACTGGACAAGAATCCAATTGCATAGGGAGGTGTTAAGACCCAAAAGGCTCAACTTTTTTGTCATGTACTGAAGCATGATCATGTTGAATGCCAAACTGAAGTCGAATATACGAGTCCTTATTTTCCAGGTGGGTGAGGGCTAGATTGCGAATTGTAGTGATGACCTTGTCCATAGAGTTGTTGGATCTGTAAGAAAACTGCAGGGGGTTCAGTGACGGGGGCAGCAGGAGCTTGATGTGCCCCATGATGAGCCTCCTGAAGCACTTCATGATGTTGGATGTGAGTGCGACAGGGCGGTAGTCATTGAGGCAGTACACATATGACTTCTTCAGCATGGGGATAATGGTGGCAGCTTTGAAGCACGTTGGGACCATGGTGCTTCTCAAAGAGATGATAAAAATGTCAGTGAGAACATCTGGTAGCTAAGCCACACATCATCTAAGCATTCGGCCAGGAATGTTGTCCGGTCCTGCAGCTTTGCCTAACTCTCTCTTCACATTGGCCACTGCATGACACAGGATTTGATTATTTGGAGGAGAGATGGTCTTCTTCATTACTACATTATTTTTCACCTCAAAACACATGTAGAAGTTGTTCAGTGCATCAGGGAGGGAGGCATCACCAGCAATCTTGTAGATGGTTATATTTATAAAGATGGTTATATTTTGCATAAACACACATATATTTATGTACACATACACATATATTTAACACGTACACAGTATGCATGTATTTATGTAAATGAGTACACATAGATATATTTCTGCATGTGTATATGCAGTATATACAATAAACACAAACACATGTATGCATCAACATCTCCTCATTGACTCAAGGAATTCTGCTTAGCCCAATGCTGCACTCGCTTTAAACCCATGACTATGTGGCTCGACACAATTCAAATGCCAACTATAAATTTGCCATTGAAACCATGGCAGAATCACAAATGGCAGTGAAGAAGCATATAGCTAGTTTGAATAGTGTCACCACAACAATTTGCCCTCAATGTTAGCAAAACAAAGGAACTGATCGAGGACTTCTGGAAGGGAAAATCAGGAGAACACAAACCAGTTCACTTCGAGGGGTCAGCAATGGAGAAGGTAAGGAACTTCAAATTTCTGGGCATTAGCATCTCTGAAGACCTCTGCTCGGGCCATCATGTTGATGCAATCATGAAGAAGGCTTGCCAGTGGCTATATTTCATTAGGAATTTTGGAATATTTGTTATTTCACCAAACAATCTTGTAAATTTCTACAGGTGTACTATGGAGAGCATTCTGAATGGTTGCATCACTGTCTGGTATGGAGGTGCAAATGCACAGGTCAGTAAAAGGCTACAGGCAGTTTTAAAATAAGCTAGCACCATGAGTATTAGTCACTCCATTAAGGATATCTTTAAGAGGTGTGTCTCAAGAAAACAGCATCTATCATCAAGGACCCTCACCACCCAGGCCACACTGCTATCATCAAGAAGGAATTAATGAATCTATAGACATTGCCTCATGTTTTCCCTTATTTTGCACTATTTATTTATTTTTAAAAAATCTTGGGCAGCACAGTTGGTGCAGCGGTTAGCGCAACACTGTCACAGTGCCAGCGATTGGGACCGGAGTTTGAATCCTGTTTGTAAGTAATTTGTACACTCTCCCCACGTCCGCGTAGGTTTTCCCTGGGGTCTCCGGTTTCCTCCCACCCTTCAAGATGTACCGGGCGTTGTAGGTTAATTAGGTATAAATTGGGCAGTATGGGCTTGTGGGCCAAAATTAAAATAAATTGACAGAATTGTAATTTGTAGCATTTTTGCGCCTCTAATGTGCAATAGTGCTGTTGCAAAACAATAAATTTCACGTTCATGACAGTAAACTTGATTTTTATATATATAAAAATAAAAGTGTAGTACAAAAATTAATGCAGTGAAATAAACAATCAAGCAGCAAATGAATAAAACCATAATAAAATATACTGTGTTTACACTAATTATTATTCAATATATGTTTAATGTTATTCAATATGTTACAACATGTGCTATGCTTCTAACCTCAGTATCTGCAGTTCAAAAGCAGGGAGACACTATCAGCTGGTGGCATGATCTGGAACATGATACTAAGCAGCTGTTAGTGGTATTTAATTGGCTTCATTTCAATTGATTTTGTTTGAAATTTTGTTGACAAAACATGAAAATTAACACATGGGGATTTTACTACACCCTATCCCTTTCATACAACGGCACTGTTTAGCCACTTATTTTTTAAAGTGTAATTAGCACACCTTCTAATCAATGGATGTTACTTCCCTCCAATTCCTCTATTATAGAATTAGTTTAAACAAAGTGGACAGCAATTCATTTCTTCCTGTTCTTTAGCAGCTGACAAAACACATTCTTTTTATTACAACGACATTGACTATCTCATTTTCTGTTGGTCCTCTGCATTTTTATCACAGATTTAAATTTAGTTATAGCCAATTTTAGTTTAATGACTTGCTTTACCAGGCTTTTACAATCCAGAGCCTGTGTTACCATCAGGGATTTTATAAAACAGCAGGTTGTTTTTATATGCAGTCTCCAGACAGTCCACATTCCCTGGTAAAGCCGGAATATGGCTTTCGAGCAGAGCATTTTCAACTTCTTACCAATCACATCTGTTTCATACTTCACTTATTTGTAATTTAAGTCCCTGAATTGAATCTTTCATTTTCAACAGCTGGGCTCACAAATGCTGTCTGCTTAAGAATAGAGATTTCATATCTACAGTCAACTCTCAGCTCAGCTTCAACAATACAGCCATTCCTTCGCTTGAGGCAACCAGAGATAACTACCTCTGAGCCATGGATTTATACCATGTGTTGTTTGGTTGAGTAGGCTGATTCAGTTCAATATTCTTAAATTGACTGGCAATTTGCCCAGAATTAGACTGAATGCCAGAAATAAGCTGCAACATTATCATAATATCCACAATGAAAATCATTCATATGGGAGCAACCAAATCACACATACAAAGCATTTCTGCCATTTTCTGTTGTCTTTCTATTACTCCTCCAAAAACATTTTCTGAACAATGACTTCACTCTTCGATTTACCAAAACCAAAATGGTTTCTTAGCATAAACCCAAAAGTGATACTTAATTCATCAATTTTGTGTTTCTTCTTGCAATCTCTCTTGCTAAATGGCTAAAGTGATTGTGGGCTGGGATCATTTGAAAATAAATATGTTTGATGATTAAAAAACCATGTAAGGAGATGTTTGCACAAAGTGCAAACCCAATCTAGGAATAGTTTGTAATTTTAATGGACACTAAATATCCAACATGACCAACCTGCTTTAATTGGTGAGTCAGCCATATGAAGAGAGGGTGGCAGCAGAAAGGAAATTATAGACTAGTTAGCCTGATGTCAATGGATGGGAAGATGTTGGAGTCAATTGTCAAGGGTGAGGTTTGGGTGTACTTGTAGGCATAGGCTAGCACAGTTTCCTTAAGGGAATTTTTTTGGAATATTTTATTTTGAGAATTTTCAATCAACATCCTGTCAAAATGAAGAATGATCAAAAAGAAAAACATCCATATCAATAATATTAACAAAAAAATACAAATATCAATCAACATGTCGATATTAAAGAAAGTGAGAAAAGAGAAGTCAACATGTGATTCAATTATTATAAAGAAAGAAAAATTACCATAATACTACAAAAATGCCAATTCAATGTCCAAAGTGAACCAAAGGGAGAAAAAAGATAATAGAGAGAATGAAGAACAAAATAAGATGAACCTTCCCACCCACTCCAAGAAACAAGAAGAAAGAAGAAAATGTAAAAAAAAGAGAAAGGATAAGAAAAAGAAAATATTGGTTTCACTCCCATCAAGGGACCAATAACCTGACTTATCTCGGGTTCTCGGCACTGTGAGCAGTGGGCAGAAGAGACAGGAGGTGGAATTGTTAAAGATTTACCCCGATGTACCTTAGGTATGAATTCAGTATTCTTGAAAATACATCATACCTGTTTCTGAGGTTATAGGTGACCTTCTCCAGGAGAACACAATTATGCATTTCAATCTTCCAGTGGGTTAAACGTAGTTGGGAATCAGATTTCCTGGCCACGACTAATTGATATTACGAAAGCCTCATTTTAGGTTTTACATCTTCCAAATTCCCCAATAATAATTGCCTGAAGGTATCGAATTCCAGTAACTTTTTTCTAGGCGATTACCCGAATCTTCCTAGAAAGGCCTCACTTTAGGGCTTAAGGGAAAATCTTGCTTGACAATTGGAATTTTTTGAAGAAGGGACAGGCAGATGAGATAAAGGATGTGCAATGTATTTGGAATTTTAGAAGGCCTTTGACAAGTTGCTGCACATAGGCTACTTAACAAGTTTAGAACCCATGGTATACAGGTAGTCCTCAACTTATTATGGGGTTACATTCTGGCACCCATCATAAATCGAAAAAAATCGTAAGTCAAAACAGGGCAGTGGGATCAGTTTGGGGACTGACACAGGGCTGTGGGGAGAGAGCGTGAGAATGGGATCAGTGTGGGGACTGACATGGGGCTGTGGTGAGAGAGCGTGACAATGGGATCAGTGTGGTGACTGACATGGGGCTGTGGGGAGAGACAGGGTAGTGGGATCAGTGTTGGGACTGACACAAGACTGTGGGGAGAGAGTGGGTCAGTGGGATCAGTATGGGGACTGATATGAAGCTGTGGAGAGTGCAGGACAGTGGGATCAGTGTGGAGACTGACAGGGGGCTTTTGGGAGAGAGTGGGGCAATGGGATCAGTGTAGGGACTGACACAAGACTGTGGGGAGAGAGCGGGTCAGTGGGTAAGAGTGGGGTCGACATGGAGCTGTAGGGAGAGAGCAGGGCAGTGAGATGAGTGTGGGGACTGACACAAGGCAGTGGAGAGAGAGAGTGGGGCAATGAGATCAGTATGGGGAACAATACAGCGCTGTTGGGAGACTCTGAACGTCATAGCCTAGCCTAGCCAAAATTCAAAATACAATACGGATTTGAACCATCATAACTTCGAAAAATCGTAAGTCAGACCATCGTAAGTCAGGAAACATACTAGCATGGGTAGAGTATTGGCTGATGAGCAGGAAGAAGACATTTGGAATACAGGGATCATATTCTGGTTGGCTGCCAGTTGCTAGTGGTATCCACAGGGGTCAGTGTTGGGGCCACTTCTTTTTTATATTAAAGATTCATGATTTGAATTATGGAATGATTGTTTTTGTGGCTAAGATTTCAGATTTATAGTCAGAGTACATACGACCCTGAGGTGCTTTTTCTGCAGGCCAGGCAGAATTACCACTTATTGGTAGTGCAAAAATAAAACTGTACACAGCGTATAATGTAAGCAAATAAAGAACTGTAAACAGATAATGAATGTAAACAAATTGACTGTACAATACAGAGATAATTTTTAAAAAATCAATAAAGTGCATAAGTAAGACTCCTTAAATGAGATCCTGATTGAGTTTGTGTTAAGGAAATAGAGAAGCAGCAGAAGGAAAGAAGATTAGGAGAATGATCAGAGAAGTGACACGTGAAACACAAACTCAGGAGATGCACAGACAGTCATGCACTTTGATAGAAAAAATACACAACAGACTATTTCTTAAATGGGGAGAAAATTGCAAAAACACACTGTAACGCAACTGATTACATTCAGAGAAGAGTGAGAAGTACAAACACGCTTTTAATAGCCTGTAGACACAATAGTCCTCAGGTGAATCTGAGGTAAGGTGGGAAAACAAGGGTTTATATTGGGGTCGGTGAGGGTGGAGCTATCTGAACAATATATAGTGAATTCCAGTTCACCGCATTCACCCCTTCCTTCAGAATTGAGCCTGTGGATGAAAAACAGAGACCATTCATTCAAAAAATCTAATACTTTACAAATATTTACAAATTAAGTCTGTCAGGGGGTCTGGTAATTCTGGCTGAGTGCCACAGTAATGGAGAACTCTGGACTTCTCGAACTTCCTGGATGCCCAGTGGTACAGGGTCAGCGGGTCTCGAGGGCTCCAGCTCAGGTGGTAGGATGGATTGGTCCACTTCCCGAGTGGTGTCCTTCAGGACCCTGAGTGGGGTACTCGGTAGTTCCTGGCACACTTGAGGCATTGGATCTTCAGTTCCGGCAGGTGCCATGTCTCTAATCAAGAAGGTGTCCTCTCTGCCATCAGGGTATGCCACGTAGGCATACATTGGGTTGCTGTGCAGCAGGTGCACCCTCTTGAGCAGGGGTCTGTCTTGCTCCTCATCATGGGCTTTCTCAGCAGGACTGGCCCTGCTGCCATTAGCCAAGAGTAGTCCCAGTCGTGGATTTCCTCTAGAACATAAACATAAGATCATGTAGACTTGACTTGGTCACCGTGCAGAGGAGCAACCTTATGGAGCACAGCACCATAGGTGGGACTTCTGTCATCTTAAGTCTGGAAGGCCTTTGCACTGGAGAGCCAATTTCACGGCCTTCCGTATAGTCACGTTCTCTTTTTCAACTTGTCCGTTCCTCTGGGGATTGTAGCTAGTCATCCTGCTTGAGGCAATGCCCCTTACGAGCAGGTACTGGCGTAGCTCTTCACTCATAAATGATGAGCCCCGGTTGCTATGGATATAGCTGGGATACCCGAACAGGGTGAAAATAGAATGCAAAGCCCCGATGACAATGGCGGTGATCATGTCTGGGCAGGAGATGGTGAACGGAAAAACGTGAGTACTGGTCGATGACATTGAAAAAGTACACAATTTGGTTGGTGGAAGGGAGGGGACCCTTGAAATTGACACTGAATTGATCAAAGGGGCAGGATGCCTTTATCAGGTGCGCTTTGTCGGGACGGTGGAAGTGCAGCTTGCACTCCGTGCAGACCTGGCAAGACCTGGTCATTTTCCTGATGTCCTCAATGGAGTAAGGCAGATTGTGTGCCTTGATGAAAAGACCCATGCGAGTGATGCCTGGGTGGCAAAGCTCATCGTGCAGTGACTGCAACTGGCTGGTGTGGGCAGAGGCACAGCTTCCTCTTGACAGGACATCTGGTGGTTCATTGAGAGTATCTGGCCTGTATGCTATGTCATAATTATAGGTGGAGAGTTCAGACTTCCACCTAGCAATCTTATCATTCTTTATTTTGCCCCTTTTTGCATTATTAATCATAAATGCCACCAATCGCTGGTTGGTGAGCAATGTAAATTTTCTGCTGGCCAGGTAATGCCTCCAGCGCTTGATGGCCTCTGCAATGGCTTGAGCCTCTTTCTCCACTGATGGGTTCCAAAACTCATGGCCTTGTAGGGTGTGGGAGTAAAGGGCAACCAGCCTGCCTGCCTGGTAGAGCTACAATATGCATCCAGGAGTTTGAAGTCGACAGCATCGAGTCCACGCTGCTGAAGATCCAGCTGCGCTGGATGGGTCACGTCTCCAGAATGGAGGACCATCGCCTTCCCAAGATCGTGTTATATGGCGAGCTCTCCACTGGCCACCATGACAGAGGTGCACCAAAGAAAAGGTACAAGGACTGCCTAAAGAAATCTCTTGGTGCCTGCCACATTGACCACCGCCAGTGGGCTGATATCGCCTCAAACCGTGCATCTTGGCGCCTCACAGTTTGGCGGGCAGCAACCTCCTTTGAAGAAGACCGCAGAGCCCACCTCACTGACAAAAGGCAAAGGAGGAAAAACCCAACACCCAACCCCAACCAACCAATTTTCCCCTGCAGCCGCTGCAACCGTGTCTGCCTGTCCCGCATCGGACCTGTCAGCCACAAACGAGCCTGCAGCTGACGTGGACTTTTACCCCCTCCATAAATCTTCGTCCGCGAAGCCAAGCCAAAGAGAGAAAGAGTCAATCACTAGCCTGGACTTTTCTTCCCCTTTCATGACTACCATCTGGACTCTCCATGGGTTGTTGCTTGGTTCAATTATGTTTTCTTTACGCAGCTGCTGTGTCTCGGATCTGATAAATTTCCGATCCCCTGCACTGTCGATGATTTGTTCAGATGGCTGACTCTTCCCCTGGCTCCACCCTCACCTACCGCAATATAAACCCTGGTTTTCGCACCTTACCTCAGATTCACCTGACGACTATTGTGTCTACTGGCCATTAATTGTAAGCTATTAAAAGCGTGCTTGTACTCCTCATTTGTCTCTGAGTGCATTCAGGCACGTTACAATTTTAATAGCTTAACTTTGAAATGCCTGCTCTTTGTAACTACTGGTTTTCAATCAGGAGTCAGGTCTGAAACAGTCGGGGGGTTGGGAGGATTCGATATTTTGGGTGGAGAAACTGCATGTGGCATCCAGCTTTTGAGACCTTCCATTGCACACCGTGATTGGAGGGAGTGAGCCAGTACTTCATGGTCATGCTTTTAAGGTGACACTGGAAGTCCAGGCCCAGCAACACAGGAGCACACAAATCCTTCAGTACATACAATGGGAACTTACAAAATTTGCCCCCCTCCCCACCCTTTTACAATTAGATGTGCTATATAATACCCCTGGATCGTCACAGAGTGCAAGTGCGAAGCTGGGAAAATATGGTAGTCTCTCGGGTACCCTCTTAAGTTGTACCACAAAGCCATCGCAGTGGAGCCAGTGTCTACTAAGCAATCAGTCAAATGTCTGTTTACCCTCACTTCTATCATTGAGTTATGCAATTGGTGAGGCACTGCCTGATCCAGGACGGCCTATGCCAGTGCTCCGGAAACCCTGTTGCTCCCCATGCAGATGTCGACTCTCTCCTCTTGGCCCATGGGCAGACAAGATGCCGTTGACCATAAGGTGCAGCAAGTTGGCCGCCCTCCATCTTGATCCAACAATGGACTAGCTGGCATCAACCACGTGGTGCGGCAAGATGGCTGTTGTGGCTACCTGTGATGCTTCACTTCCGGTGACTGGTTCCACCATGAGGCACAGCAAGATGCTTGCGACGAACAGGATGGAGAGGCGGAGGCCAGTCCTTCAGGATTCGGGCACGGGTTGAGTAATGATTCAGAGGTTGCACACATGGTTGCCCTCTTTGTTTTCCCTTTAGCTTGGCAGACCTTCACCCAGTGCCCTCCCTTACCACATCCGGCACACACGGAGTCCTTGGCAGGGCATCGGGTGCGGGGATGCTGTGCCTATCCACAGAAGTAGCATCCCTGGTTGCGTGTAGCCGAAGTGGTCGACACTGGGGTTGCGGGGATCACAGGTTCCCCAATGACCTGATCCTCTAAAAGGGCACTGTTTTCGCCTGTGAGGTCATCAGCTCCCAGATGGGCCTGCTCGAGAGCTTTTTCCAGCTCCAGAGTGCTGGCCAAGTCTTTCTTCCCCATCTCTAGCAGTCACTGGCTCACATACCTCGACCTCACTCCTGCCATGAGGGTGTCCCAGATTTGTTCTTTCTCTCTCACTCAGGCCGCAACCACTTCATGGTGGCATTTTCTGGTCTGGGCCCACAGTTCAAGAACACAGTCATCCAGCAACTCACCCAGATGCTGCTGAAGTTGAGAGAGTCGGTATCTTGCCAGCACATCATTCTGGAATCTCATCCATCATCACTGAAAGGACATCCTGTTGAAACTCTTCTGTCCATTAATTAATCTAAACCCACCTTCATAGCCAATCATATTCTGAGCAGTGAAAGATTATCAGAGATCTGACTGGATACAGCACAGATCTATTCAACGTTAAAGACTGTCACAGTGTTATAATTTCCTGCAATTCCATTGGATTAAATAGCCATCAAGTTGGAGGTTAGCCATGAATGAATAACCTGCTAATGCTCACCTTTATGATTCATATGTGAATTGCTGCTATTTAGATATATCATAATACCCAACCAATACCAGCACACACAAATCTTGAGGGAGCCAGAGGAAAAAGTCTATCACCCACTTCCTTCTGGAATGTGTTTTCAAAGAATTTATGGGAAGTATTTTGTTTAGCTCTTCTGTAAAACAGGACACTAAGCTCCATGGGCCCTTCCCAGGTATTTACACTGAGACAGGAGTCATCTGCCTTTTGACTATCAACTCAAGAGAAATAACTTCAGCTTGCTGTTCATGCTTGAGTTTTGCCATATTCACTGTCCAGAACTTCATGCTAAGGGATGCTTTGGCAGACCAAAATGTTCAAATTTAAAGTTCTCTTTCCGCTGAAGATCCCACCTGGTTGGAACTAGTATAAGTGCCCAGGGGTTGTTAATATGAGGAAATAATAAATACAATGCCAGATAAATGCAGTCAGTGCTGGAAGTAGAATCATGAATCAAAGAATGCTTAACAGAGTTTTAAAATGCTATGAACTTCATACATTTTGGGAATTGCATCACAAGGCTGTATTTTACAAATGTAATGTTTTATTTTTAAATATAACCAAATAAGAATTTCAAAATATGTTTATTTTGTATTTTTTTGAAAATTAGAATAAAATATCACAGATGATTTCATTCACAACCAATGGATGGTTTAAAATGAAATTTGTTCAGGGTTAGTAAAAAATGGCTTTTCTGAAATTAGGTAACTTTACATTATACCTTACATTTATCTGGAAGAACTTAAATTTTTGTCTTAAAACCGTAAGACCATAAGACATATGAACATAAATAGGCAATTCTGCCCATCAAGTCTGCCCCACCATTTAATTATAACCTGATCCATTTCCCCACTCAGCCCCACTGCCCAGCCTTCTCCCCATAACCTTTGATGCCCTGGCTAATCAAGAACCTATCAATCAAACTCTGCTTTAAATATAACCACCTGTGGCAGCATTTCTGTTCTAAATGGATGCCCTTCAATCCTGAAGTTGTGTCCTGTTGTCCTAGGCTCTCCCACCATGGGAAACAACATCTACTCCATCCATACCTTTCAATGAGATCTCCCCTCTTGCTCCACGCATACATCAGTTATACAATTATAATCACCAGGTTGATTAATTTAGAATAGCTCAGTATAAATTGTGGAAACTGATGAGTGTGTATTTTTCAGGAGGTGCTTCCAATTATTCAAATTCTCTTATGAATGGTTGGTCAATGTTAGCACAATAAACAGGAACAGGAGTTGATCACTTGGCCCTCTGAGGTTGCTCTGCTGCTCAATAATATTATGACTCATAGAAACATAGAAAATAGGTGCAGGAGTAGGTAATTTTGCCCTTCAAGCCTACACCGCCATTCAATATGATCATGGCTGATCAGTACCCAGTTCCTGTCTTCTCCCCACACCCCTTGATCTCTTTAGCCACTAGGGCCAAATCTAACCTACTCTTAAATATTGACAAGGAACTGGCCTCAACTACTTCCTGTGGCAAAGAATTCCACAGATCTACCACCCTCTGAGAGAAGAAACTTTTCCTCATCTCAGTCCTAAAAAACTTTCCCCTTATCCTTAAACTGTGACCCCTGGTTCTTGTTTTTCCCAGCATTGGAAACAACCTACCTGCATCTAGTCTGTCTAATCCCTTAAGAATTTTAAATGTTTCGATAAGATCGCCCCTCAGTCTTCTAAATTCCAGAGAATACAAGCCTAGTCTGTCCAACCTTTCTTCATATGCAAGTCCTTCCATCCCTGGTATCAGCCTAGTGAGGACAACCACTATGATACCTGCAGTCCCAACCAGCCTACTGCAGGGGGCACCCGGGAGGCTGGCCCCATCTCCCCGCTGTCAATCACCGATCCATATAAAGACTGGAGCCCGCCCCTTTCTAAACCAGTCGGGCATGTGGAACCAGAGGCTACAGAGAACTGGTGTTGTACTTTAATCTGATTAAAGCCTGTAGTCCAGGCTTCACGAGTTTTGTGTTTGTTTGCTGTACCATAGCCCACCACAGCTTAATCAGCTTAAAAATTTGAGGACCATGGAGAGATTCCTCACCCTTGAAAGGTTGGACATAGACCCTCAGCACCCAGACGTTCCAGTATACTTTGAGATCTGGAAGCATGTGATCAAGGTGATCATCCACAGTCAAGTGAAGGTCATCAATATGAACCAGACAAAGCTCATGGTCCTACGCACCAAGCTGGGCCCCTGTGCTTTCCAGACCATTAGAGACTGCACAGATTTTGAACCTGCAATGGCCACCCTGGAAGGCATGTCCCAACCCCTGACAAACATACTCTACACACGGTACCTACTCAGCATCAGAGTACAGCAGCCAGGTGAGATGGCCAATGCTTACCTGGGGGCACAACGAGATCTAGCATGCCTGTGCACCATTGAACCTGGTGTGACTGCTGGGGAAATGAAGCGACTCCTCTGGGATCCATGCATGCGAGGACTGCGGTTGAGAACAACTCGACAAGACTATTGGAGGAGAAGAATGCCTCCCTCATCAGGATCATGGAAGTGATCCACTCTCTAGAAGTTACATCTCACCATGTGGAGGTCTTCGATGTTCGCCTCCCCCACTCACTGGCCTGGCAAACACTGACGACAGCAGCAGTCGCTGAAGGGCCCCACAAGGAAGAGATGATTGCCCCCGCCTTTGCCAGCTGCCGCTGTAAGTACTGTGGATCCCAGTGTGAGTCAGATAGGTGCTCCCATAAGAACTGCCCCGTGAGGAACTCGCACTGCTCCCAATGCAGGAAGAGTGCTGCGGCCCTCTGTGACCAGTCGGGAGCCCGTGCAAGCACTGGGTGATACTATTACCCTGCCCATTGCTTCCGCCCATACCAATGTCACTTCTGGCCCAGTCATCGAACCACGCCACTGCCTTGAGCTCACTACAGGTGCCACTATCTTTCACTACCCAACGTCCGCCCGCACAGATTATGTCACTTCCGGCCAGGCCACTAGGCCGAGCCGGTGCCGTGTACGTCCCCTGGGTGCTGCCATCATGGGCCAGCCGACCCCCAGCCACACTGACCCGAGCCGCACCAGCAAGCTGACTAAACAATGTGGTCAACACATGCATGGATAGGACTGTGCAGTCATTGCACCCCATGCTCCCAAAGGCCACCCATTGGCTTCTGCTCACCACAACCATCAGGAAGTAGTGACTCAGACCCTGAGGCGGTCCTAACGTCAACCATGCTGATGAAGGACATTCCCCATGGACTGGGGTGCTCATGATGGACATTGCTGTCAATGAGAAGGTAACAAAATGTCTGTTTGATAGTGATAGAGTAATGGATAAATATTGGGGGAATTTGGTAAGATTAGAGTAGGTTACATACATACACACATTTTAAAACAGATCTTATTTGAAAGACTGAAGAATTCATATCCAGCAACATTGGAAAAACTATGGAGAATGCTATGCACATTTCACAAGTGGGTGCTAATTGAAATGACATCATGAAATGAATAGACCATTGTCTTGGAGGAGACAAACTGGCTGTTTGCAAGTACCTACAGAGTGCTCACAGAAAGGTCACTCCTGGGTTTTGTTTACCTAAGACAACAGCTTGAACAAGAAGGATAACTCCTGTTGTTTGCTGAAGAAGATGGGGGTTTTTGCAAGTGAAAGAGTCACACGGGCTTTCTGGCAGTTGGAGAGAGAGAGAGAGAGAGAGAGAGAGAGAGAAGACAAGCTCTCTCAGTGATTGAACAGTCGTGGCTGAAGCAAGCCAGGAAAAGCTGGTGGGAAACAGAAAGTTCCAGAGTGGCAGATTGTTGGCTGTGCTATCTGTCGGATGTTTCTCTTGGGATAAGTGGAACAGAAAGGAACTCTGTGGTAGCCTAAAAGAAGGAGGTGATCATCTGGAGAACCCTGATGGGGCAATTTTCATCAGCGAGACATTGAGGTGACTAATGGTGGTACCTCAGTTGTGGACATCCTGGAACAACAAATATCTCTCTCTGCAAATCCTACAAGAAACTTCCTGAGCAGTAAACATTTACCTTTCGAGCAACAAAGCCTGGTGAACTTTACATATGTTAAATTCTGTGCATAGTATAAGAATTGCCTTCAACCAGAAAACTTGGAAGAAGGAGAAGTGAGATTGAACTGTGAACCAAAGAACTTTTCTTAAATTTACACACACATCATACACATGCGCTTAGAATTAGGAGGGGGTTAATTTGGATTAGTTAAGTATAGAGATAAGTTAAAGTTTGATTCTGTTTTCATGTTTAAAGATAATTAAAAACAATTTTTGTTTAAGTAACTACTTGTCTTGGTGAATGTCTATTCCTGCTGGGTTTTGGGGTCCTTTGGGCTCAAAACAGTAGTACTGAGAGCTTTGTGCACCTGAATGTGGTCTGGACAATTAAACTCAGGGTGAACCCAGCAAACCTCCCCATCGCTTTTGTGTCCCAGGCCCATTCAATCATGGGACAATGTGCTGCTCAGTGAACTTGACAGTGGGGTCAGGGGGGGACATTCCAGGGGTTCAGGCTACTGGTCATGCTCAATCTCTGTGCCCCGGTTATCCTGGGACTAGACTTCCAGTGTCACCTCGACAGCCTCTTGGCTTCAGTGGCCCATTCCCCCCCACTCACCGTCCACAACACAAAGACTAGTGATTGTTCCAAATCCACCTGAGGACTCTCCATCCTCCGGTATCCCCACCATTCATTTTCAATTATCTAACACTGGACTGCAAACCAATAGTGGTCAAAAGCAGGTGCTATTGTTTAGCTGACAGGGCTTTTATCAAGGCTGAGATGAAACAACTCCTGGCAGAAAGAGTTATAGAACCCAGCAATAGCCTCTGGAGAGCCAAGGTCCTAGAGGTAAAAGGGGGCAGCAAAGCGAGGATGGTCATCGACTATAGCCAGACCATCAACCGGTACACCCAGATGGACACCCACACACTGCTGACATTGCTGACATGGTCACTGAGATAGCCCAGTACTGGGTCTTCTCCACCATGAACCTGAAGTTGGCCTACCATCAGCTCCCCATCCATGTCCAGGATAAACCTTATACGCCCTTTGAGGCAGATGGATAGTTCTACCAATTCTGTTGAGTCTTGTTTGGGGTCACAAACAGAGTCTCCATTTTCCAGTGGGAGATGGACCGCATGGTAGACTGGCACAAACTAAAAGTGACCTTCCCTTACTTTGACAATGTCACCATCTATGGCCAAAACCAGTAGGGCCACGATACCAATCTGGAGAGATTTCTCCAGATGGCAGAACTGTTAAACCTCACCTATAACAGGGAGAAGTGTGTTCAGCACCACCCATTTGTCCAACTTGGGATGCATCGTGGAACACTGTGTCATTGGTCCCAACCCAGAACGTATGCGTCCTCTAATGGAACTGCTCCTCCCCCACATGCTCAAGGCTCTCCGCAGGTGCCTAGGGCTTTTTTTCGTATTACTCACAGGGAGTCCCCTACTTCTCTGACAAGGTCCACCTACTGGCCTTCAGGGTGGCCTTCACCTACATCAGACAGCACATCGTTGTCGCCACGATGCATGCCTTGGATGAGAACACCCCATTTCAGATGGAGTGTAATGCCTCTGATGTTGCTCTCACTGCCACCCTCAATGAAGGGGGTTGCGACCCATAGCCTTTATCACCAGGACCCTCCACTGTTCAAAGTTTGGGCACTCTGCCATTGAAAAGGAGACCCAGGTGTTCGTGGAAGCAGTCTGCTACTGGCACCACAACCTGACAGGCAGGAGGTTCACCCTTCTCACTGACCAGCACCACCCACAGAGGCAAGATCAAGAATAAAAAGATCTTGTGCTGGAGAGTCGAGCTGGCCACGTTCAGCTACGACATCCAGAATAGGCCAAGGAAGTTCAACGACTCCCCCAATGCACTGTCCCAAACCACAGGCCCATGTAGGGAAGGCCACTTGGCCCTTCGAGCAGCTCAGTATTGAATTCAAGGGACCACTGTCTTTCATAAATAAAAACTTCTATTTCCTTTTGGTCATAGATGAATACTCCCGTTTTCACTTCACCATCCCTTGCCCTGACACGTTCACCACCTCCGTTATCAAGGTGCTGGTGCAGATCTTCACCATGTTCAGATACCTGGCATTTATCCATAGCGACCAGGGGTCCAGTTTCATGAGTGAGGAGCTGCACCAGTACCTGGTGGTGCAAGGCATCGTGGCTAGTGGCACAACTAGCCATAACCCCAGGGGCAATGGGCAGGTTTAATGTGAAAATTGGGTAATCTGGCAGACAGTCCTCCTGGCCCTGAGATCGAAAGGATGGTCCACCAACTACTGGCAAGAGGCCCTCCCTGAGGTGCTTCATGCCATATGGTCACTCTTGTGCATGACAACTAATCAGACCCGTCAAAAATGCCTTTTCTCCTTTCCTAGGAAATCAGCAACTGCCAACTCCCTGCCGTCTCTGGGACTAGTGCTCCTCCATAAGCACATGAGGACCTACAAGTCCAACACCTGAGTTGAGCAGGAGCACCTTCTCCACGCAAACCCAAACTATGCCTACATCAGGTACCCCAATGGATTGGAGGACACCATCTCAACCAGGGATCTGGCACCAGCAGGGACCCAGCCCCCTATCCTGCCCACCCCTAGCCCATCCAGGACCCCACCCCCAGGATGACATCCAGGGTACCTGTCAAAAGGCTCCCACCCCCTGTGGATCCACTCCGCACCTACACCCTCACTCTATCAGGTACACCTTGCTTGCACCACCGGCCACCCTGACCACCCCGGACCCATCTGATCTTCAAGTGGCTCCGCCCCCACCAACCATTGACCAGGAGCCTGCCCTGTGGCAGTCCCAGCAACAGAGGCCACCACCAGGCTGTTTGAACTTGTAAATACCTTAGGGCACCCCCCCCCCCGGAGGGGGTGAATATGGTGATACTATCACTACGATAGCCACACTGCTACCAGCCTTCTGAAGGGGGCAGCCACTGTACCTGCAGGTAGGCAACCTGGGGGGCTGGCCCATATAAAGACTCAAGCCGGCCCCTTCCTAAATCTGTTGGGCACATGGAAATAGAGGCTACACAGACCTGGTATTCTACTTTAAGCTGATTAAGAGCTGTAGTACAGTCTTCTTGAGGTTTGTGTTCATTTGCTGAACCACAGTGCACCACACTCATCTAATCAAAGCTTCTCTACATCTTTCCAGCTCCCACCCTCCACTATCCCATAATTCCATTGCAATTTAAATATCTACCAATCTTGTCATTCAATGTATTCAATGACTGCTGTGACAGATTATGCTGTGTTTGTATTATATATAGATATGTTTTTGGGAGATAAATTGGGGAAGGTTTTTTAGTTTAGGTCACATACAAACACTTTAAAACAGATCTTATTTAAAATACTGGAGCTCTGCTCATGCTAGATATGTTGGCCCCAGAGCCTTTGCAAAAACTTTGGAGAGTGCCCAAGAGACTTCACCAATGGATTGTTGTTTACAAAAAGGCAACAGATGAAAGAACTCGTCGGAACAGCAGGCTGTCTGGAGTGTAACTTGCTGCTCTAAGAGGGTCATGTGGTTTTGCAATCAGAGAGAGTCAAACAGGCTTTTTCTCTGAGAGAGAGAGAGAGAGAGAGAGAGAGAGAGAATTCAGTTCTGCAGTGCTACATCCAGCAGCAGCAGCTGTAACTGAAACAGGACAAGATGGAAAGCTTGGGGAAAGCCCCTTTTGTAAGACAGGTTGTGAGTGCCTAGTTCAGTCTGGTGAAAGCCCTTGTGGTTCATGCAAGAGGAGAGGACTGGCTGTTTAATGTTTCACTTGAAATAAGGGAAACAAAAAGGAACTCTGTGGTGACCTGAGGTTATTATCTGGAGAACCCAGAGTGGACAAGTTTCTTTGGCAAGACACTGAAGTGGCTGATTAAAAAGGAATCAGTTGTGGGTGTCAGCATACAACAAATCTCTCTCTGAAAACCAACAAGAACCTTCCTGAGCAGTAACCATTTACCTTTCAAGCAACAAAGCCTGGTGAACTTTACAAATGTTAAATTCTGTGCACAGTATAAGAATTGCCTGCCCTGTGAACTTTTTAATTTTATTTAATAATTTATTTTTCACACTATGAACCATATTGACCAAAATACACATAAACATTTCCCTGTTGAATATACAGTGTCATTTTCTCCCCCTTTTCTCCCCTCCCTTCCCTCCCTCCTTCCCACCTACCTCCCCACCCACTAAATATTCAACATATACGATACATTAAACAATGTCATCACACAATGAAAATAAACAAGAAAATTGTGTCATCTACTTTTACACACTGGGTCAGTTCATTTCGTCTTCTCATTCTGTCTTTTTAGGTGGTGGAGGTCCACGGTAGGACTTCTCTGTTGTGTTCCATGTATGGTTCCCAAATTTGTTCGAATACTGTGATGTTATTTCTTAAATTATATGTTATTTTTTCCAAAGGAATACATTTATTCATTTCTATGTACCATTGCTGTATTCTCAGGCTCTCTTCTGATTTCCAGGTTGACATTATACATTTTTTTGCTAAGGCTATCATAATAAATCTTTTTTGTGCTTCATCCAAATCGAGGCCAAGTTCTTTACTTCTTATATTACTTAGAAGAAAGATCTCTGGATTTTTTGGTATGTTGCTTTTTGTGATTTTATTTAATACCTGATTTAGATCTTCCCAAAACTTTTTCACTTTCTCACATGCCCAAATTGCATGTACTGTTGTTCCCATTTCCTTCTTACAGTGAAAACATCTATCTGATACTGTTGGGTCCCATTTATTTAACTTTTGGGGCTTGGTGTATAGCCTGTGTAACCAATTATATTGTATCATGCGTAACCTCATGTTTATTGTATTTTTCATAGTTCTGGAGCATAGCTTTTCCCATGTTTCATTCTTTATCTTTATGTTTAGATCTTGTTCCCACTTTTGTTTGGGTTTACAGCTTATTTCATCGTTCTCTTTCTCTTGCAGTTTGATGTACATGTTTGTTATAAATCTTTTAATTATCATTGTGTCTGTAATCACATATTCAAAAATGCTTCCTTCTGGTAACCTCAGCCTGTTTCCCAATTTGTCCTTCAAGTAGGTTTTCAGTTGGTGGTATGCAAACATTGTACCATGAGTTAAACCATATTTGTGCTTCATTTGTTCAAAAGATAATAATTTATTTCCCGAAAAACAATTTTCTATTCTGTTGATCCCTTTTCTCTCCCATTCTCTAAAGGAAAAGTTATCTATTGTGAAAGGGATTAGTTGATTTTGCGTCAATATTAATTTTGGTAGTTGATAATTTGTTTTTTTTTCCTTTTTACTTGAATCTTCTTCCAAATGTTGAGCAAATGGTGCAGTACTGGTGAATTCCTATGTTGCACCAGCTTTTCATCCCACTTATATAGTATATGTTCAGGTACCTTCTCCCCTATTTTATCTAGCTCTAATCTGGTCCAATCTGGTTTTTCCCTTGTTTGATAAAAATCTGATAGGTATCTTAATTGTGCTGCTCTATAATAATTCTTGAAGTTTGGTAGCTATAAGCCCCCTTGTTTGTACCATTCTGTTTATTTATCTAACACTATCCTCGGGTTCCCCCCTTTCCATAAGAATTTCCTTATTATTTTCTTTAGCTCCTTGAAGAATTTCTGTTAGGTGAATTGGTAATGATTGAAATAGGTATTGTATCCTTGGGAAGATAGTCCTTTTAATGCAATTTACCCTTCCTATCAGTGTTAGTGGTAAATCTTTCCAATGTCCTAAGTCATCTTGTAATTTCTTAATTAATGGCTGATAATTTAATTTGTATAGATGGCCTAGATTATTATCTAGTCGAATACCTAGGTATCAGATTGCTTGTGTTTGCCATTTAAATGGTGATTCTTTCTTAAATCCGCATTATTCATTGGCATCACTTCACTTTTATTTGCGTTGATCTTGTAACCCAATACTTCTCCATATTCCTTCAATTTCTTATATAATTTTTTTATTGATAATTCTGGTTCTGTTAAGTATACTATGACGTCATCTGCAAATAGACTGATTTTATATTCCTTCTCTTTTATTTTTATCCCTCTTATTTTATTTTCTGTTCTTATCAGTTATGCCAAGGGTTCTATAGCTAACGCAAACAGTGAGGGAGATAGTGGACATCCCTACCTAGTTCACCTGCTTAATTTAAATTGGTTTGATATCCATTTACTGTCACCTTCGCCAATGGTCCCTTATATAATGTTTTAATCCAATTAATATATTTCTCTGCTAGGTTGAACCTCTATAGTACTTTGAATAAATAATTCCATTCTACTCTGTCAAAGGCTTTCTCTGCGTCTAAGGCAACCACCACTGTTGGTGACTTGTTTCCTTGTACTGCATATGGATTAAGTTAATGAACTTACAGATATTGTCCGTTGTTCGTTTTTCCTTAATAAATCCAGTTTGATCTAGTTTTACTATTTTTGGTACACAGTCGGCCAATCTGTTTGCTAACAGTTTAGCTATTATCATTTAATCTGAGTTGAGTAGAGATATTGGTCTATACGATGCTGGTGTTGGTGGATCTTTCCCCATTTTTGGTATTGCTGTAATTATTGCAGTTTTGCATCAATCTGGCATATTTTGTGTTTCTTCAATCTGGTTCATTACTTCCAGGAGAGGAGGAATTAATAAGTCTTTAAATGTTGTATAGAATTCTATTGGGAGTCTGACCTCTCCCGGCGTTTTGTTGTTCGGTAGTTTTTTTAATATATCCTGTATTTCCTCTATTTCAAATGATTTTATTAATTTGTTTTGCTCCTCTTCTTGCAATTTCGGTAGTTCAATTTTAGCTAGAAACTCATCTATTTTGTCTTATTTCCCTTCGTTCTCAGTTCATTGCTTGTAGAATTCCTTGAAGTTTTAATTGATCTCCGTTGGGTTATATGTAATTTGTTTGTCCTTTTTCCTTGATGCCAATGCCATTCTTTTAGTTTGTTCTGTTTTAAGCTGCCAAGCTAGTATTTTGTGCAACCAGTGAACTTGAAGGAATGAGAAGTGAGATTGGACTATAAATCAAATAACTTTTCTGAACTTACACACACATTACATACACGTGCACTTAGAATTAGAAGGGGGTTAAGTTAGGTTAGTTAAGTCAATAGTGATAAGTTAAAGTTTGATTCTGTTTCCATGTTTAACGTTCATTAAAAGCAACTTTTGTTTAACTAACATTTGTCTTGGTGGATATCTATTGCTGCTGTGTTTTGGGGTCCTCTGGGCTTGTAACACTGCCTTCAAAACTCTCCACAAATCCAAAGAAATGGGTAATGCATATTCTGAAACTATGCCTCTAGTTTAGATATCTCCCAGTGAAAATAAATCTCAGCATCCATCTTGTCAATGGTCCTCAACTTTGAAACACAATATTAGTGAAACATGTGAATTCTTTCTAATTGATCTAGTTTTACTATTTTTGGTACACTGATCAGAGGCCCAAATCTTTCAATTTTTTAAAAGTCGTTAACCTATTCATCATGGGAATTGACACTGTGAGTCTCCAGTCCAAGCACAATCTTTATCAAATATTAAGTCCCAAACAGTGTACTCCATTTGCAGTCTTGTCAGCACTTTGTTATACGTCAAAATGTTGCTACAATAATATAGTGTAGGACTTCTTATAAACATCAACATTCTATTTGATAGAACGTTGCTGATTCCCTGTGACTTGAAAGGCAGATTAATTTTATTCCTCAGAAATTCATGAAATACTTTCTCTATCATTAACATTCCATTCACCAGCTTGTAATTACCCACCTTATCCCTGTTGTCCTTTATCCACATTCACGTTCTATGTGCTCTTGTCACCTAGCCCTCATCTTGACTTGAAAATGTCTGACAAATCTCCCAGAAGTCTCTTCTTTAGCTTGAGATACTGTATTCAGAGGATTTATCCACTTTAAGCCTCATTGACATATGATACCCCCTCCTTTTCAATATTGTTTATTCTAGAATTCTACTGTCCTAATTATTCTTTAACGACAATGTTCCTTTTCATATACAATAAAGATGATAATTAGACATTTAAGACCTCACATATGTCCTCTGCTTCTATGCATAATATTACTCCTTTTGTTTTTAATGGCCCCTAGTCTTTACCTCATTACCCACTTGCTTTACAAATACATGAAATGCTTTTGGATTGTCCATAATCTTGCCCTCTGGCACACTTCATGCCCCTCCTCATTACTTTCTTAAGTAATACAATAATGTTTCTTTTTCCAACAGATATCTGGCTCCCAAGCCTTCCCATGTTATCCTAACCATAAACTACTCTGGGACCACAGAACAATCTGTTTACTTGATTGAAACATTACTTTTATGCATTAACTGCAGTTGTAAATAATTAGCTATCTTTTTTTTTGTATTTATCTCTTTCTGTCTCAAGGCATATTGTCTTAATTTAATTTGTACTACTGTTGTTGGTATCAGCCCCTGCTATCCAGAATTCAAGTAACAGGCAGCCTCAAACCACATGCAAAAAAATCAAGACAATAAATACAAATTAAAATTAATTAAAATAAAATAATAGGTTAAAGTAAGCAAGTTTAAAATTAGTTCAGCTTGCCATTTTTTTGCCAATCCACCCTTGCACAGCAGGTGACACTTGCATCCAGTTCCTGTTTGTTACCAATGTAAACAAACAGAGATTACATTTTGCAGATTATTATTTTGGACAAATGTTCCCCCCTGACCATTATCATGCCAAAAGAAAACAACCAGGCAGGGCTAAACGTGTAAGAGACTGGAAAAAGATAAAAGTCATCCAGTGCATATTGAGGAATTCAACCATCTCCAAAATTGAGACCCAGTCTCAGGAAAGTAAGCAGTTTTACATAAAGGTCCAACACTGATGAAAGGGTTGAGAAACATGACACTCTTCATACTTCCAAGATGGATTTACTCAGCCAGGGTCTTCTTGAATGGTTTAATTTGAAAAGGTCAAAAGGTGCTTACATATCACAACACATTTGGAAGAAAAAGGAGTTCCGCAAGAAGATGAATATTGAGCCACAGTAAGCCTCAAGCAACCAGAAAATACACATATCCAGCAACTACCAATCCCAAAAAGTGCTGGATATCACCTGGATATCTTATGTGCTGTATGGTTGCCTGACTTCTCTGAGTCCTTGTATAAATTGAGGCAACCTGGCCTTGCATTCCATGCAGGAACTGGAGATTTTATTTGTCTTTTCATCACATTTTTTTAAGAACTCTGTCCCATTTCCCCAGCCAAGTTAGTTCACAGCCTCCCCAAGAGCACCAGCAACACTCCTGCAAAGATCTTGCACCTTCTTCGGTTTAGATTCCATCTGATTTCCTACCTTCTTCCCCTGCAATGGTCGAATTATCCAGAAATCTAAAGCATTCCCTTCATCACCATCTCTAAAGTCACACACTTATCTGATCAATACTCCTATTTCTATACCAACATGTGGCACTAGGAGTAATCCAGAGGTTACATTTTGTTTTTGAGGAGCAAGACACAAAATGCTGGAGGTACTCAGCAGGTCTGGCAGCATCCCTGGAAGGCACAGACAGTCAACATTTCAGGCTGAGAGGGAAGGATATGAGGGTGGATGTGGGATAGGGATTACAAGCATCATGTAGTGATTGCAACTTTAAAAATATATATATATTGTTATATATTAATCATTTATTAACTACATGTACAGAAAAATATTAAATAAAATATTTTTTAAAAATTAAGAAGAAAACTGATGAAAAGTTCTGACACAAAAAATGTTGACTATCTATTGCCTTCCATGGATGGTGCCTGTCCATATAACCATATAACCATAAAACCATTAACAGCACGGAAACAGGCCATGTCGGCCCTTCAAGTCCATACCGGTTCACTTGAACAACTCCACTAGCTCCTCCGCAAACTCCTGAGGAAGTAGAGGCTTTCTTCATGGTGCCATTGGTGTGTTGGTTCCAGGAAAGATCTTCCGAGATAGTGACTCCCAAGAACCTACATTTGCTCATCCTCTCCACCTCTGATCCCCCTCTTCTGATTTTCCAATCTATACTCAATGCTAACTGATGAAGGCCAATGTACCGAAAGCCTTTTTGATCACCTTATCGACTTGTGACTCCATTTTCAAGGTACTATATACTTGCATTCTAAGATCCCTCTGCGCTACAACACTCCCAGATCCCTACAACCACTGAGTTCCTCCAGCATTTTGTTTATTGCTCCAGTTTTCCAATATCTGTAGTATCTCTTATTTACAGTCTTAGAGGTCTTGATTTTAACCTGTTAGCCAGCTCCCAAAATTTGTTGCATGATCTCATCCTAATTTTAGAAATGTACAGTGCCACAGTGAAACACAATAAATGACTGTTTACCGTTCCCTTTTCTGTATCAACCTTGACCCTGGCACCAAATAAATCAACTCATCATCTTGGATTCACATCTACAGCCACAGAAGTGCCTTTGCATTCCTCTCATTATGAGTAACCTACTGTTAATTACCTTGCCCTTGTGAACTTTGCTGTGGTTGCACTCCTCCTCCCTCTCCATTATTCTCCAAAATGCAAAAATATTTCTGGAGTGAGATGCCCTATGATGCTTCCCTGACTACAACCTTGCCTCTCTTTCTTTTCATCTGGAAATCACTCATTAATAACTTTGTGCCTTGGTAACTTTTATTTGTAAATTGATAACTTCTCCTTAAGTTGTTGGGTGATTACCATCAGTAGATGACTCTGCAGCACATCACATTCTGAATCATGATGTCACCTCCAACTCTGCCTCTGTTCTCCATAAGATGGTCCCTCTCCCAACATGACCACTGCCCCTGAGATTAAACCACTCCCGTCATTCCCGACACATTTAGTTATATCTCTTAAATGCTCTGAAATGTTCTCATGGAGGAGTCCTGGAAAATCTAAAAATTTCTCCATTCCTGCCAAACATAACTGGGATTTTTAAACTTGTTTTACTCACATGTTTTGTTTTGCCTGTTTTTAATTTTAAAAAATTTAGACATACAGCACGGCAAGAGGTAATTTCGGCCCACAAGCCCATGCTGCCTAATTACACCCAATTAACCTACCACTCCTGATACATTTCAAATGGTGGGATGAAACTGGAGCCTTCAAGGAAAGCCCATGCAGACACGAAGAGAATGTACTAACTCCTTATAGACAGCTCGGGATTCGAACCCAGTCTTGATCTGATCGCTGGCGCTGTAACAGAGTTGTGCTAATTGCTAAGCTAACCGTGCTCAATTTTCCACTTGGGCCCATTCTTTCTCATTTTGCTACTCTTTGACAAACATTTTTCAAGAACTATGTTAAATTCTCTTCTGATCCTTAACCCTACCATTCTCTTCAATATAATGTATAATTCCAGCTTCTTGATTCCTGTGAACAATGTAAATGCTTCAATCACTCTATCAAAAAAATAAATACAAATGAGGGATCTAACATTGCCTTGTGAGTTTGCTCGGTTTAAGTATTTGGAGGTTGTAGATGAAGAAATTAATGTGGAGTGAAAGAAACATCTTGTAAAGAATTTTCAAATGCATGTTTCTCTAGTGAGTAGTCATACTCTTTGGGCCTCCAGCGCAGTAACATTCCTTTAGCCCACATATCTGTGCTAATTGTTGCCCCCATCTATACTAATGTCATTTCTCCTCATTAGGTCCATACCTTCAATGTTAGATATTTTCTGCTGAATAATTTCAGTTTTAAAATGTTTTTTACACCAGCTATCAGGCTCTTAAACCTCCCTAATCAGGGATTGCTGCATCACCACAAAAGGGGCTGTCTGCACTACTGTGACACCATTTTATTTTGTTTTGTACTATCCTTTATTGTCATGTAATATTTTAGAACATGTAATATTACACAAAATTGCCTTCGGTCTGCTGTAAGGCAGACAAAGAGTCACCATTAGTGTCACCCATTGCCCCTTGCAGTATGAGAGAAAGAGAGAGTCATTTCAGAGTCACTGAGTGCCCATGGATTTGCCTCCAATTGCTCCTGTAACCTCTGATACCATACAGACTCCTGTTCAATCCATTGGCAACCCAAGCTCCAGATCCAAACCTCTGAAATGATCAGGAAGCCTTCAATGCCCGGGCCCCTTTGGGAACCCTCTTTGCCTTCTGCACCACTTTGAATCCCAGCATCAATCTTGGTTCCCGTGAGCCAGTCTCCAACACCCCGCAGCTAGTCCGGGCCCCCCAACTGCATCGCCTACTGCCTGTGTGGATCCCTCAGTTGCTGAGCCTCTCACTGGCCAACTGCCATGACTGATTTGTAGGGTCATCTCCTCTGTGTCTACTTCTCAATGGGGAGGGGGCATTCCCTCAGTTCTGGCACCCTGGGCTGGACAACTGCTCCCCGGAGTCTACAAACCTTCATGGCTGCTGGCGAGCAAAAGCTCCGCCAACTTGGGCACGGACCTGCGGTTGCAGGATTTTTGTTTAAAAACAACGTTGGCTCCATTAACATGCCGCTTAATGCCTGTATGGAATGCCAGCACGAGGAGCAGGTAGCTGAACATTTCAGAGCAGGGCTGTGTTTCCTCTCTCCACTCTCCCGGGCCCACACCAGTGGTCGTGATGCTGCTTCATCAGTTCTGGCAGCACTTCCATTTTTTAAAAAAGTATTTTATACTTAATAACTCTAACTTTTGTATTTATTATCACTTGATAATTTAAGTTACGATATAGATTATGGTTAGACTTTAACCAAGTACCTATTCAGCTGTTGCAAGTAAGAATTTCGGTGCATACAGTATGTGTATTGTACATAGTGTATGACAATAAACTCATGACCATTATTATCATTATCACTCTGTGTGATCCAATTATTACACAGTTACATAAACCACCAGTAGCAATGAGCTGAGGAATCACTGTGGTTTATTTTACAATTACAATTGTCCTTTGTTTTATAGCTCTTTTCTGGAGGAGTATGGATATTTGGAACTTAAGCACTTTTCAGTCACTCCCTAAAGGCGGAAGCTGTAAAAGTTCTCAAACAATTTTATTCATGAGGAATTGTAGCTAATTCCAGGCTGCCTTTAGTCAAAAGTATGTGGACAAATTTACAGCACTGGTGACTGAATGATGATTCAGAGTGGGAATTCAGGCTTGCATCTTCCTCCACCTAATTCAGGGCAAGGGAAGTAGCCCTGTATTCAGTTCAGTCAACTTCATAACTTAGTGATGGAATCCATGACCTTTCTATTCTGAATGGTTAAATTATTCACCGGGTATATTCATTAAGCCATATGGGAACTTACTGCAATTCTGAAACAATTTAAGCATGAATTTTCTCCACCAGTGACAGCCGCCTACATGTATTATTTAACTGTCAGTACATGGATGGCATTGTATTCAGAAAGTAAGAGTCTGGAAAAGTACTGAGCCACACCATTGCCAAGCTGCAATCTGACCAGTCAACCAGAAAATATTTTGTTTCCCCCTAAATCTTACTTTTTCAATCATTTTTTAGAATGGACACTTAACATGGCTGATATATGTATACCATTTATTTATTCTGTCTCAAGATTTCTATTAAAGTCATTTGTAGTTGTTTGTTGATTGTTCTGTTTATGATCAGTTATCAAAATGTGGCTGCTGTTGTTCAGAGATTTTTCTCTTTCTTTTCTTCATTCCTTATTTACGCTTTTCCTTTGAGTCTCAAGGTCACATTACCATTCTTAGACTATTTGCTACAGGGTGCATTGGATACCTTGTCAATTGATTAATTGATTTCTCCTCCTTTCATCCCGAACATAGAACAGCTCATTGTCTCTATACAGATTGACCCAATCAAAATGTGAGTCTCGAAGAGTGGAACATTTTAGGCATGTATTAGTCCATTTATTTCCAGTAACTCAGCATGATGGGGGTGGGGGGGGGGGGGTATGGAGACAGTGTATTCTTCATCCATAATTCTGATAAAAAATTAAAATAAATTATAACTGAGTTGGCAAACATTTTGATTTGACTCATTTTGATGAAACAAGATAAGTGTGGATGTGTTTCATTCCTTGACCCAAATGTATTCTCAAACCTAGATGTGATAAATTATGTTTTTGTCTTTCCATCTGGACAGGTGAGCTTGTAAGATCATTTGTGTGGAAAAATGATTGACATAACCACCATTCTGTATAGACACCATGCACAAACAGATGTAATGGCAATGCTTTTTCCAGATCCCAAGGTTTTCCAGGACACGGAGGACTCTTGTCACCTCTATTACTCAAGATGTGAGCACAACTAATAAAGTTAAAATTTCTTTGCATGCCCTTGAAAAACTGGGGGAAGTGTCTTCTAATAAAAATCACAATCACATTTAGGTTCTAATCTCCCAAAAATGTTAGAAAATATGCAACTGTGCATTCTAAGCATTCTCTGAGTAAAAAGATCCTCACAAATCTTCTTTAAAACTCATCTTACTTTTAATGTATGCAGTGTTGTTTTTGATACTCCTCCCATGAAAAGAAGATTATCCATAGCTTTTATAATGTTATATACCTCTATTAGGTTCACCAACAACAACCTCACGCAAAATATTACTAAATCAAGGAGCTGATTATTGATATCAGGAAGGGAAGACCTGAGGTGCATGATCCAGTGATCATTGGGGGATCAGCATGGCAGAGGGTGAGCAAATGTAACATCTTGGGAGTCACTATCTTGGACAATCTTTGCTGGACCCAACACACTAATGGCATCATGAAGTAGAGTGGATGGGCTAGGATCCTTCCATTTAAATAATATGGATTTTTTAGACAATGATGTTGAAAAGTCAATTATTTGCTGTGCGAAACAGGCATATGTCCAGTCTCTGCTGGTATGATTCCAAAAATAGCTGTTAATAGATTTGGTTGTAATTCTAATCCTAGAATTTTTGTTAGGGTTTCAAAGACACCTTTCCAGAAATGATCTAGTTTTGAACATGACTGGAACATATGAGTTAAAGTGGCTACCTCAACTTTGCAGCTATCACAAGTAGGATTTACATTGGGAAAAATATGGGCCAACTTAGCTTTAGACATATGTGCCCAATATACTACCTTGAACTGAATCAAGGAATGACGGGCACAAATTGATGAAAATTTTGACGAGTTGAAAAATATGATCCCATTGATTGTCAGAAGCAATTCTTGGAATTCCAATTCCCAAGCAACTTTTATTTTATCATTGGATGTTGGTCGCAAATTAAGTAACCAATTATATATTGTAGCTATTAACCCTTCTTGAAGTGGATACACCTGAAAAAGGTTGTCTATCATATTGGATGGGTAAGGAGAAGGATAGTTTGGAGTAAAGTATACAGAAGGTCCATAATTTGCAAATACCTAATAGAATGTGCCTTGCTCAAATTATAATTGTTTGCTAACTGTTTGAAAGACATTAAGCAGTCTCCTGCAAATAGGTCTGAAAAGTTTATTACTCCTTTAGTTTTGCATATTGAAAATGCCCGATCAATCAATGATGCTTTAAAAAAGAACTTAAGATGTATTTTACTAGACAAAAATATTTTGCAAAATTGGAACCAAATCCTTATTGCATCCTTAAGCACTGGGTTAAGATCTCATCTATTAATTTTGGATAAAACAGAGTAGAGGAGCAGCCAGCAATGAGGCCAACAAGGAACCTCTAACTGAATTCCTCTCCAAATCTACCCATAATGGACATCTGAATAATAAATCCAAAAAGTAATATATCAGGTATTAATAGGCCAATGATAACATCTAAAATTAGGGAGAGCCATTCCTGACTTTCTTTTGTTTCTGCCATAAAGATTTGCTCAGCCTAGGATCTTTATTATTCTAAATTTAAGAAAATATCTTAGAGCCTACCTTGTCAAAATATATTTTAGGGATGAAGGAAGGTACTGCTTGAAAAGTATATAAAAACTTTGGTAAAATAAAAAATTTAATTGCATTAATACAACCAACTAATGACAGCGCCATTGGAGACCATCTGGAAAATAAGAGTTAAGGGGCAGAGGTTTAGAGGTAACATGAGGGGGAACTTCTTTACTCAGAGAGTGGTAGCGGTGTGGAATGAGCTTCTGGGAGAAATAGTGACGGCAGAGTCAATTTTATTATTTAAGAAAAAACTGGACAGGTATATGGATGAGAAGAAGGTGGAGGGCTATGGTCATTGTGCAGGTAGGTGGGACTAGAGAGGAGTGTTTGGTTCGGTGCGGACAAGAAGTTTCCGTGCTGTAATTGTTATATATATATATGTATATATATATATGTTATCTGTTTTGTATATTCAGGGGGAGATCATTATATTTATACAGATCCTTAAAATTACTTTTAATTTTAATACCCAAATAAGTAAATAGGTTCTTAACAATTTTAAAGGGTATTTGATCGTATAAATATTCCTGATTATTAATAGTAAAAAGTTCACTCTTATAAAGATTTAATTTGTATTCTGAAAAACTACCAAATTCAGTAAGTAGGGACAGCATAAATGGAATAGATTTCTTAGGGTCAGAAATATAAACTAATAAATCATCCACATATAATGAAACCTATGTATCGTATCACATCATTGGAGTCTTGAAGGGCAATAGCTAAAGGCTCCAGAGCCAAATTAAATAGCAAAGGACTAAGAGGGGCCAAGTGGCCCTAAACAACCTAAAATTAAAAAAAAAGACTTTTGATTATTAGTAATAACCACAGCCATTAGAGCTTGATAAATCATTTTAATCCAAGAAATAAATCACAGGCCAAAATTAAATCTCAAATAAGTAAGGCCATGCCACTCTATTGAATGCTTTCTCAGCATTGAGGGATTCAACAAATTCAGTTTTTTCAGATGGAGAAGAGTAAATAATATTAAATAATCTTCAAATATTAAAATGAGAATACCTATTCTTAATGAACCCAGTTTGATCCTTAGATGTAACTTCAGGTTGGATATTCTCTAGTCTGTTAGCTAAAATTTTAGGAAGGATTTTAGAATCTACATTTAATAATGATATTGGTCTGTAGAAGGCACCATCAGTTAGGTCTTTATCTTTTTTTTAGGAATAAATGAGATAGATGCCTCATAAAATGTTTTAGGCAAAGTCCCAGAGGATATAGAGCCAGTGAAAGGATAAAGTATTATTGAAGGCTTTAAAAAAACTCCACTCCTCTGGTCCTGTTGCCCTTTATATTCCTCTTGTTTAATAAGCATCCAATAAATTCATATCTTGAATAGAGATTTTTGGTAAGATTATTTTTTGTAAAAATTGATTCAAAACAAGTATCTTGTTATGGGAGAAAATAATTAATTCCAGCACCCGTAGACCATGATAACATCTGTCATTTGAGAATGTGAGATCGCTTTGTTTTGCTGACTGTGGACTTGGATGTGTCAATTCTCCTGGAATCAGCAACATTTCTGTGGAATTCTGTACAAGGTGCTATTCAATATTTATTAGAATTATTCATCTCTTAATGAATATTCTGTAAATGGAGAATAACAATTCTGATGGAACTGAGGGGTGTGTGTGTGTTATTTTTTACATGGGTGGTAAACTGTTTAGCCTGAGATGACAGGTGGTTGCAGAGTGATTACAGGCAGACACTGTGTGACTGATGGGTTCAGGTGACCAGTCATGCACCTGCCCACACTCTGCCCTTGCCGCTTGGCTGAGGCTGGACTTAACCACCAGATGTGACTTCTTTTGAAATAGATATTCATTTTCAACAGCAATGTGCAACACTGATAATGCCAGGAATTATTGCCCATCCTTAATTTCCCTTAACAACAACGGGCCAATTTAGGCTCTTTCCGAGGCAACCATGATGCGTTTTCACTGCAATCCAGCATTTTTTTTGGGTCATCCTTAAAATGATTACATTTTTTAAAATTCTAGGTTTATAAATTAAATTTCACTTCCATGCTACTGTTACTCTCAGGAAGGTTAGTCCAGCTTTGGGCTCCAATACCTTAAAAAACAGGACTGGCTTTATCTCCAAAGCTGGGAAATCCACCAGATAGACTGACATCAGGTAGGCAGAATACAGAAGTGCTGGAGAAACTCTGCAAGTCACACAGGATCAATGAAAATGAAAACTTCTCCCAAAGAAGGTTTCAGGTTTGAAACATCAACTCCCCTTTTCGTCCAGTTGATTCTATGTGACCTGGTGAACTTATATATTGCACTAGACCCCAGTATCTGCAGATTTTCTTGTTTACCTACATCAGGTACATAGGATAGTGAACCCATTGAACTATTTTTGTATAATTATTTTTGTATATTTTTCCCAGTGGATCAGCATTTGCACACAAAATCTTTCGACTAGATTTATCAATCAAAAGCATGATCCTATTATTTTAAAAATTAATTGAATTTAATTTAGACATACAGCATTGTGTCAGGTCATTTCAGCCCACAACCCCATGCTGCCTAACTTCACCTAATTAACCCACTACCCCGGTACACTTCGAACTAAAAGGAAGGCATACATTCAAAAACCATCATTTGTCACCTCAGGACAACAAAGAGAGCTCTAAAGCCAATGAAGCACTTCCTAAATTTGAGTCATTGCTTCATTGTCAGATCGCAACGATCACTATTCCCAGAACCAATGCCAACAGACAGCAATAATGGGCAGATAATCTGCTGATTGACTGCTAATCTGCATGGATGAGTTTGGGTGACGGGCAACATGTAGATTTCTCTGGGCTCTGCCAGCAAGGGTTTACTAGCTGGCTGAGTTTGTCATGACACATAGTGATGGATGAATAGATTGATTACTGCATTGCTGCTATGAGTATTAGCTACCAGTGGCTATTAAAATAGCTATCGTTCCTTGAGGGTATGACTCACCTATTTTCCAGAAAAATAAATTCATTAAGCCCAAAGTGAATATGTTTCTGTATTTTGATTTATTTAATCTGTGAACGATGACAAATTGTTGAGCAACATTAAAGTATGCAGCCTTTATAAAGCACGGCACTGAGTACAAAAATGAGCCACACTAGGAATACAGTGTGCAATTCTGGTTACCCCATGTAGAGGCTTTGGAAAAGGTACAGAAGAGGTGGAGTTATGAATAATTAACTGCCTGGATGGATAGACAGATCAAGGGGTCCAGGTCCATAGATCCCTCAAGATTGCAGCGCAAGTTGATAGGCGCAAGTTCAGAAGGCATATAGAGTGTTGGCCTTCATTAGTTAGGGATTAATTTCAAGAGCGGTGAATTAATGTTGTAGCTCAAAAAACTCTGGTTAGATCATGTGTAGAGTATTGTGCTCAGTTCTGTTCACATCATTACAGGAAAGACGTAGAAACTTCAGAGAGGAGATTTACCAGGATGTTGCCTGGATTGAAGAATGTTTATGAAGCAAGATTTACAGAGTTAGTGCTTTTCTATTTGAAGCTAAAAAGGATGAGAAGTGACTTAATAGAGGTATTCAAGATTATGAGAGGCTTAGTTAGGATGGACAGTCATTGGCTTTTACCTGGGGTGACAATAGCAAATATCAGAGGTGAATGAAGGAAAGTTTAAGGGAGTGAAATATGAAAGTCTACAGATGCTGTGATTGTATTAAATACAAAATTAATTTGCTGGTGAAACTCAGCGGTCCAACAGCATCCAGAGGAGGCAAAGATATATAACCAAAGTTTCAGGCCTGAGCCCTTCGAAAAGTAGGAGCAAAAAGCAGGAAGGCACCTCAATAAAAAAAGGTGTGGGCAGAGGAGGGAAGAAAGAGTATGGGGAGGAGCACAGGCCAAAAGCTAAGAGACCAAAGGCAGACATAGGCAGGAGAGAAAAGCTGAGAATTGATTATGGAGGGGGTAGCTCTGAAAATACAGAGCTGGAGGAATGGAGACAGAGGGATTGAGAAAGAGAGAGAGAGAGCAATATGAGAGATTGAAAGCTGGAGAGAAGGAGACATAGGGTTAGGGAATGAGAGAGATGGGATGAAGGGGAACTACGGTTAGGGTTAAGGGTTAGGGTTGATGTTAATGCCATCTAGTTGGAGGATGCCCAGACTGAATATATGTTTTTCTTCCAAATTTGCCTGTGGAGGTAGGGAAAACTTAGATTATTGTGGAGAAAGTTCACATAAGTCCTATGACTACTGAGGCCTGTGACTAGTGGTGAACCTTGTGGATTAGTGATAGGACCATTGATGTTTGTCATCTATATCAGTAATTCGGATGATAATGTGTTAAATTGGATCAGCAAGTTTGCAGATGACACCAAGATTGGAGGCATTGTGCACAGTGAGGAAGGCTTTCAAAGTTTGCAGAGGAATCTGGACCAGCTGGAAAAATGGGCTGAAAAATGGCAAATGGAATTTAATGCAGACAAATGTGAGGTGTTGCATTTTAGAAGGACATACGTGTCCTTTCTTGGTAGGGCACTGAGGAGTGTGGTAGAACAGAGGGATCTAGGAATGATTCCCTGACAGTGGCATCAGAGGTATATAGGGTTGTAAAGAGAAATTTTGGCAAATTGGCCTTTGTAAATCAATTTATTGAGTATAGGTGTTGGGATGTTATGGTAAAGTTAAATAAGACATTGTGAGGCCATATTTGGAGTATTGTGTGTAGTTTTGGTCACCTAACTACAGAAAAGATATCAATAAGATTGAAAGAGTGCACAGGGAATTTACTTGGATGTTGCCCTGACTTCAGGAACTGAGTTATAGGGAAAGGTTAAACAGGTTAGAACTTTATTCCCTGGAGTAGAGAAGAATGAGGGGAGATTTGAAAATTTAAAATTATGAGGTGGATAGACAGAGTAAATGTAGATACATTTTTTTTCCACCAAGGGTAGGTGAGATACAACCAAAGGACATGGATTAAGGATGAAAGAGGAAAAGTTTAGGGAGAACATAAGGAAATACAGAAAATGGTGGGAGTGTGGATCTAGCTTCCATTTGAAATGATGAATGGAGGCTGAATTTTCATATTTTTGGAAAATTTGGACAGGTACATGGATGGAATGATAAAAGAGGGCTATGGACTGGGTGTAGGTCAGTGGGACTAGAATAATAATTCAGCACAGACTAGAAAGGCCAAAGGGCCTGTTTTCTGTGCTGTTATGTTCTAAGGTTCTCTGGTTTTATGTCAACATCATTAGCTGATGCATGTCCTTCACAGTAATGTTGTATGTTCAATGCAAGTGATTTATCGGATGTTGCCTGAACTAGACAGTATGAGCTATGGGGAGAAATTGGATAATCTAAGTGACACAAGAAATTCAGATTCCAGAATATGAAGCAAAAAGAAAGTCTGTTGGATGAACTCTGAGGGAGCAAGATAGATAAAGGGCTCTGACCTGAAACATTGACAATTCTTTTTCTCCCATTGATGCTGCTCTTAATTTAATTTTAATTTTAAAAATTTAATTTCGATGTACAACCTGGTAACAGGCCCTTCCAGCCCACGAGTCTGTGCCATCCAAATACCCCAATTAACCTACAACCCCTGTACATTTTGAAGGTTAGGAGGAAACCAGAGCACCCGGAGGGAATCCATCCACACATGGGAAGAACTCCTTACAGACAGTGCCTGATTCGAACCTGGGTCAAAGCCTCTGTAATAATGTTGCGCCAACTGCTATGCTAACCATGCCGCCCTGTTCGACCCTGCAAGTTCTTCTTGCAGGTTGTTTTTTTAAGACATATTTGGCTTGTTTTCTCTGGAGCGTATAAATTTATAAAACTATGACGTATCGATAGGGTAAAGAGTCAGAATATTTTACCCAGGGTAAAAATATTGAATATGAGAGGACATGCAGGTAAGGTGAGAAGGGGAAAGTTTAAAGGAGATGTGCAGGGCATATTTTTACATAGGGAGTGGGAGGTGCCTGAAATGCCAAGGATAGTGGTGGAAGCAGTCAATATACAGTAGTAGTATAGAAGTGGCTTTTTTAATTAACACATGAATATGTAGGAGATAGATAAGATACAGATCACATCCCTGCAAATAAATTTAGTTTAAATTGACTTAATTGAAGCATAGAATGATACAGCACAGATAATGCTTGGTGCAGACATAATGGGCTAAAGTGCCTTCCTGTGCTGTGCTGATCAATGTTAAATGCACAAATGCTCACTGTAACGTGCCAGAGGCAACATTTGACAGCAAGCTTCCTGTCCCAAAATAAGTAATAAGTGGCTGTCTGAAGTTGTCACTTTTGTATGGTCATATACCGTGACATCAAAATGTCATCATGATGTGATTATTCAATTAAAATCAAAGGAAATTTAGAAATTAAATTGAGTATAACAACTTAGGAACTGGAATTCAAACCTCACACAAGTATTTGTGCAATTTAATCAAATAAATCCGTCAATGTCAGATTTCATCTCTCTTCTAAGAATGCTAACCACCTTTAAGATAAGCCATTAAACTTTGATCCCAGGTGTCTTTACATCAAAGCTCAGCTATCAATGTCCCTCAACCTGCCTGCCCTGAAGCAAACACAAACTGCTGCAGGAACTCAGCAGGCCAAGCAGCATCAGTGGAAGAAAAAGAATGGTCAACGTTTCGAGTGAAAACTCTTCATCCAGACTCTGGTGGTTTGATTGCAGGTTCCAGCAAATGCAGACTCCTGTGTGTCCCTGGTTGGACATCTCATGCTCAATCATAACTGAAAGGCACTGGAGATCTTGGGGGAACAGTTCTGAAGTGTGCTGTGACACCAATGCTGAATTTGGGAGAACACTGGAGAAATATAAATTGCTATAATTGAATAATTAGCATAAATCTTCTGCAATATTGCAACTCCAAACTGCAGTCTATTTGTATTTATGGATGTTTGTTTGAATTAACTCCCTTTCAACTTGGAGTTAACTTGGTTAAGATCTGTGGCCCATGTGGATTCTTCATTGCACATATGCAGACCATTAAAAAAAAACCATTATATACCCTGTGTAATTTTGAAATCTATGCATTCTGAAAAAAACATGGGAATATATATTCCATCATATTCTTTTTAAGCGCATATGCAAGTAGTTTTATAGAATTCCTAGAGGCTTGAGAGTAGAGGAGGGATTGTTTTCTCCCTGACTGCAACATTGAGGAGGAAAGACACAGCTTCAAGTTAAGAGGATTGACCATTCAGGATGAAGGTAACAAATGTCTTTCGCCAGACAGCACTAAATCTTTGGGGCAAACAATACAAAGTTGGAGGGACTCAACAGATCAGACAGCATCCATGGGTAGAAATTATCAGTCAACATTTTGGGCTTAGGACCTTTTACCGAGACAGTAAATCTTTGGAATTCTCCCCCTAAGCTGTCTGAGAATGTAAATTGATAGATATTTAGATTTGACTTTGGAATTGGTGCAGTGAAGTGGTGATGAGGTGGAAGATAAGCCACAATCCTATTGAAAGCTGAATTAGCAGAGGGGAGCCAAATGGCCCACACCTGTTTCTATATCTCGTGTTCTTAAATGTGATGCCGATTTCTACCTTCACACCTGTTCAGGCAATGAGGCCCAGACCTCTAATACCTCATGCGTGATAAGTGTCTCTTCATCTCCCCTCTAATTCACTTGCAAATTGCTTGAATTGGTTGTTTTTTTACCACCGAAATAATTGGGTCTTCCCATCAACTTTATCCAGGCCTTCATAATTTTTTTAAAACTCAGTCAAATCTCTGCCATCCTCTGCTATTCTGAAGAAAGCAAACTCAGTTTATCTAATCTTCTCTCATAGCTAAAATGTTCCCTTCCTGAGAATATCCTCATTTACCTCCTCTTACCCTCTCTGTCTCAGACCTTTCCTGAAGTATGGGGACAGAATTTGTTGGCAGAAGACTCGTTTTTCCCCAGTTAATGTTCCATGCAGTTTGGGCATGAACTTCCTCCTCTTTTATTCCATATCTCTGGAAATAAAGAAAAAATATTCTGTGTGCCCTCTTGTGAGCTTTATTTGCCTATCCTACTTTCTAAAAGAATTACAGTATACTGTATATGTACACTTCAGGATCCTGCTCTTCCTTTATTCCTGTCATTCATTTTGCTTACCTCCTTAAATGCATTACCTCATGTTTCTCCACATTCAATTTCATTTCCCATCTTTGCAGCCACTTCACATGTCATTGAGATCTTCTTGAAGCCTTGCTTTATTAATGCCAGCCACTCAGCTAATTTATATGATGTCTGCAGACTCTAAGTCATGCATTTGAAACACAGAAAAAATCTATGGGACCAAGCACTGTCAAACTCCAGCAATTACAGCATTGCACAATTTTGATTTTACCTTTTCTTTCTTCCAATATTCAATCCAATTTGCCTCAGATGCACATGCTTTACTTTTCTCACAAGTCTGCTTCATAATATGTTGCCAGATATCTTTCTAAAATGAAAGCAGAATTTGTCAAGAGTGATACCCTCCTTTTGACGTTCCTCACTACCTTCTTGAAAAATTCATTTGGATGACATTTTTTCTCATGTTAACATTCAGTAAAATCTTTTGTTCCAAGATAGTCGTAATCCAAAATATTGGAACCTCAATAATTATTGAAAAGAAGGGGAAAAACAGAGTTCAGACACACATGATCCCCATCGTATCAACAACTCCTATGTTTTTAATGTGTTTAGTTTGCTTGCAGCCAGTCTAATTCAAGCATAAATCAAGAAACTTGTGTATTTTCAAAAATGCAATTTATTGTGATCTCACTAATAAAACAGAAACTTGCTTGGAATTTCCTCAGGGTTTCTACAGAAACTTGCTTGGAATTTCCTCAGGGTTTCTTCAGAAACTCTCCTGGGAGATGGAGTAAATGGCTAAAAATGGTGGCTTATCTCTTGAGATAGGATGATCTTCTGGTAAAGTTACGGCAGAATATAGGAAAATTCCTTTGACATTTAGTGCTCGTGTTCAAATTCAAATGTATGTTATTATTTTGAGGATCTATTTTTATAATTTCAAGATTGTTTTCCATTGGAAATTCAATAGCATAAATGATATTTAAAGAAATCAAATTATGTTCATACATAAAAAAATAACAGACCTAATGTAAAGAATGAAACACAATCATAAATATGACTAATTTGCTAAACAGCAAAAGAGAAAAACAAATAAATAAAATCTAAACACACAGTCTTTTTGTATTTTGTATATTCTGTTGGTACAGAATATACAAGGTTTCTAAATGAACAACGTATATTTCTGTATAATTCTGTATAATTCACCTGTTGGTATAGAATATACAAGGTTTCTAAATGAACAATGTATATTTCTGTATAATTCTGTATAATTTGCCTGTTGGTACAAGGTCGGGTCAGATACAGCAATGAGCTCTCTGAACCCTTCTCCATTAACAATGGCGTGAAGCAAGGCTGTGTTCTTGCACCAACCCTCTTTTCAATCTTCTTCAGCATGATGCTGAACCAAGCCATGAAAGACCTCAACAATGAAGACGCTGTTTACATCCGGTACCGCATGGATGGCAGTCTCTTCAATCTGAGGCGCCTGCAAGCTCACACCAAGACACAAGAGAAACTTGTCCGTGAACTACTCTTTGCAGACGATGCCGCTTTAGTTGCCCATTCAGAGCCAGCTCTTCAGCGCTTGACGTCCTGTTTTGCGGAAACTGCCAAAATGTTTGGCCTGGAAGTCCGCCTGAAAAAACGGAGGTCCTCCATCAGCCAGCTCCCCACCATGACTACCAGCCCCCCACATCTCCATCGGGCACACAAAACTCAAAACAGTCAACCAGTTTACCTATCTCGGCTGCACCATTTCATCAGATGCAAGGATCGACAACGAGATAGACAACAGACTCGCCAAGGCAAATAGCGCCTTTGGAAGACTACACAAAAGAGTCTGGAAAAACAACCAACTGAAAAACCTCACAAAGATAAGCGTATACAGAGCCGTTGTCATACCCACACTCCTGTTTGGCTCCGAATCATGGGTCCTCTACCGGCATCACCTACGGCTCCTAGAACGCTTCCACCAGCGTTGTCTCCGCTCCATCCTCAACATTCATTGGAGCGCCTTCATCCCTAACATTGAAGTACTCGAGATGGCAGAGGCCGACAGCATTGAATCCACGCTGCTGAAGATCCAGCAGCGCTGGGTGGGTCACGTCTCCAGAATGGAGGACCATCGCCTTCCCAAGATCGTGTTATATGGCGAGCTCTCCACTGGCCACTGTGACAGAGGTGCACCAAAGAAGAGGTACAAGGACTGCCTAAAGAAATCTCTTGGTGCCTGCCACATTGACCACCGCCAGTGGGCTGATATCGCCTCAAACCGTGCATCTTGGCGCCTCACAGTTCGGCGGGCAGCAACCTCCTTTGAAGAAGACCGCAGAGCCCACCTCACTGACAAAAGACAAAGGAGGAAAAACCCAACACCCAACCCCAACCCACCAATTTTCCCCTGCAACCACTGCAACCGTGTCTTCCTGTCCCGCATCGGACTTGTCAGCCACAATCGAGCCTGCAGCTGACATGGACATTTACCCCCTCCATAAATCTTTGTCCGCAAAGCCAAGCCAAAGAAGAACAGAATATACAAGGTTTCTAAATGAACAACGTATATTTCTGTAAAATTCTGTATAATTTGCCTGTTGGTACAGAATATAAAAGGTTTCTAAATGAACAACGTATATTTCTGTATAATTCTGTATAATTTGCCTGTTGGTACAGAATGTACAAAGTTTCTAAATGAACAACGTATATTTCTGTATAATTCTGTATAATTTGCCTGTTGGTACAGAATATAAAAGATTTCTAAATGAACAACGTATAATTCTGTATAATTTGCCTGTTGGTACAGAATATAAAAGGTTTCTAAATGAACAACGTATAATTCTGTATAATTTGACTGTTGGTACAGAATATAAAAGGTTTCTAAATGAACAACGTATATTTCTGTATAATTCTACTTGTCCTGCAGGATAAAGAAGCTCAGGATTATATGTGATGTCATAAATGTGCTATGACAATAAATCTGAACTTTATCTAAATGTAAATAAGATCAATGGTTTATCTGTATATTATCTCAATCATGTAATAGTTCAAACAATTATTAAAAATACCTCTTATTTGATGTGTTTTTGCTAATAATCATAATTTGCAGGTACAAATTGGGTCAGATTTGAATGATTTGATTTGATGATGTCTCTCATATTCATATGCTACAATTTCACAAGATATGTTTACTTTTGTTGTCTGCAAGAGAAATTAGTGCTCCATTGTAGCAAAAAGGTTCCTTCTCTTTCTCTAATTTTCTTCTATTATATAAGACTAAAAGATACCCATTTTGTGAGGTGATACTGGTTAATTATAGACTCGTGGTTTATGTCAGAAGTTAATCAATTCACGGCAACCAGTTCCTGGTTAAGACCTGTTAATATTAGATATGGCTGTGGCAATGAAGAAGGAGCATCAAGCAGAGGGGTGGCAACATCCTATATGATCAGATTAGCTCAAACAATAGATGTACCTTACATCATATTAACCATCTGGGATTGTCTTACTTTCCCCTCATGTTCCTTTGAAGTGCCAGGCCGAAAATTAGAGTTTAAAATTAAATAATTGTCAAACTAATAGGAAGACTGTTATTAGTTGAACAGAGCTGATAACTACAATGGTAATGTTTCAGGAAATGGGACAAAGGTATTGGATTTACTTTCTAGGGTACAAGATCACATCCTGCAGCCTGTTCTGTGGTGAGTTAAGTTTGGAGTTCACATTGTAAAACAAACATAAACAAACTAATGTCAGTAAATGTGTGCCAGGTTCTGCAGGACAATTGACCTGACATCTTACAACATTAAGCAGGCTGCAAATTCACACAGCTTGAGTGTCATTGTAATTTTAAAGACCAGTTAGGAGATTAAATATGCTGTTATTGCTTTATTGGATCCTTGTGGTTCTCAATTTTGTGATGAACAAACTTTGATTAACCAAACTTAGACATATTAATAAAAAGGGAATGAAGACAAATTAGATTGCAGGTGCTATAATCTGGAAGGAATCTTGATGCATGGCCCGTTTTGCTGTTAAAAGCAAAGTTCCTGAAAACAAGCCTGCTGGTGTGACAAGTAGTTAAGGTAAATGGTATATTAACTTTCACTGCATTCAATACAAGAGCAAACTACATTACTACAACTATGGATCAGCTGATTCCCATCATGTATTTTCCATTTGAAAATAATCTAATTCGAGAGAAACTGTAAGCAACTTTATTCATGCCAAGATGGCGCCTAACTGAGCCTTCTCATACAATGTAACTCCTTGTCTATAACATCATGCATGCATGAGCATTCCCACAACACTCTTCCCCTTCAAAAAAATGTTTTGTGATTAGTGTTAAATAAGTATAAAGTTAAAATTAACTATGTTAACATTACAGAGAACTTAAGCATAGCCTCCACTAATCAAGTTAACTATAAATCGCACGCTACCTAACTTAAAGTATGTTAACTGGAAACATAAAAGTCTTTAAGTCACAGCACATAGTCCTTTAAATGTACTGGAGGGTGTCTTTCTCTCTTGGACTTTTTCAGGGATGAAGAACACTGAACCAGAGAACAACTTCATTAGAGGTTTGTTGAGGAGGTTCAATTGTCAAAGAATCATCCTCCTCACCTCAATCCTCTATCAATCCCTCTCATCTGTGTGGTGAATTGCGAATGGTTATCTCCATCTTGTATTCTTGAAGCTCTCTTTCCTCCAGTGAGTCTCGCTTAGATTCCCTGTCATCCAAATTTTCCAAATGTTTCCCATCACCCTTTTCCTCCTGTCCTTGCTATTTCTGCCTTTCACATTTTCTATGCGCCTTTTCTTGTTCCTCTCGTTGCCATTTCTTCGCTCATGTCCCCACTCTTTTTCCTTATCTTTATCCTTCTCTCTCAAGTGTTTTCCCATTTCTTTGCTCATTTCCTTGAAGATTTTAACGTTCTTCTCGTCTGCCTTAAGTGCCCGGAAGACATCAAACACTGAGTTTCTTTGCAACAGTCTTTGTTTCCCATGATTCATTTTTGAAAGTGGCTTTGATGCCTTCGGTTTTCATCAGAAATCTTCAACCAATACCAAAGGTTAATTATTAGACCTCAGCTCTGAGCACTTTGCTTCATTCTGAGTCTCTTCATCTCAAGATGCCAAAGTAATGTTTTCAGGCCTATAATGTTCTTATTGGACAGACAGAATGTATTTTCATCTCACACACAATCTCTCTCTCAAAGGCAGTTGATCAAGTTCATCCATGCACAAAATGATTTTTCTCTTGTGTCTACAAACCCAGCCCTTCTTTGTTCCTTTTCTTCATTAAGTGTTGACGAAATGCATCTAGTTGTTCAACACTGGGGACATCATCATAATCAATGGAGTAGCCTGTTGTACACAATATATCACAAAGCTCTTCATCTTCCTCCTCAAAGCACTTTAATTTTGAAATCCTCTCTTTCTTCTCCTTCAAAAGGACTTCCAAACATGTCCGCAAATGCTTTTCCATCTGTAGCATTGTGTAATCTTCTTCCAGACATGCATCCAAACCATGTTCCTGACACACTTCATGGATCTCTTTCTGGAACACAGCAATGCTCTTTTTCAGCCGCTGCCTTAAATTTTCTTCCTTTGCAATCATCCTGTCCAAAAGGCCTTTCATGTGCCTTTTAACAACTTCTGTTATTTGCAGTTTTTGATCTTCTTGAATTCCAATATTTTCCCAGATATTCTGAAGATGGGAAAGTGCTACATTGAGACAGGTAACTGACCCGCTGACCAATGCATCATTTTTCTACATCATCCTCTGGGCTGTCCTGACCTGGCTGTCCCAGTCCCAGCTACCCAACCCTTCTGTGGTTGTCCTGTCCCTGGCTGTTTGGCCCCTCGCTGGGCATCTGGCCCCCGGTTGAAATGGCCCCAGCTGTCTCAACCGCTCACTGGGCACCTGGCTCCCTTTCTGACTTTACTATTTCTCTCTCTTTTCTCACTTTTTCTCCCTTTTCTCCCTTTCTCATTGATTTCCTGAGTTTCTTCCTTTTTTTTCCTGCTGCTGAGCACGTGCTTTTGTCTCTCTTCAGCTCAATGTCATTCCTGTCATTCATTTTTCACCTCTGATGTCCTTTTTACCCAAAATCCAGTAGATCCCATGTATAGAGCATCAAGTGCGCATGCGTGTTTCCATAACAATGCCTTTCTCTCCATCACCAGGTTGTCCTGGCCATGTGGCTTTCATTGTTCTTTCAATCTATTATCACAGGGCAGCAAAGTTCAGAGCACTAGGTTCTTCAAAACCTTGTCAACATATTTTATGTTTCTTATGCAAACTAATCAATGTAGACTGTCAAAAGGTCTTTGTGGACTGGTAAAAATACTGAACTCTAACTTATTTAAAGATTGGTAAAAATCATTAAGGCCATGCCAAATATCCATACCCTGTTGAAGAAGTAGAGGTGTTGGTGTGTTTCTGAACTGGGACAAATTGTTGGTGTGATGCAGATGATCAGGGTCTGGGTACTTGATGGCCTTTAGTCCAATTAATACTATTTTCCTTTAGTTCCTTCCTATGTCTCGAGTAGTCCTTGCATTTAGAACTCCTGGCCACAAGACTGGATGTTGAGGGTGAGCTCTGGGTAACTGGGACATACAACATGTGGCCATTACTTGAGAACAATTCTGGTTTTAAAGTCAATGGCACCATTACATGGTAAAGATCTGTGCAAGAGTTACATAAATATAAACAGTTGCTAATGTTTATTGAAGCTTGATCTTTATTCTGTCAGCTGATATGAATAATTGAGCATGATCTAATTTTTTATGTCAGCTGGAAGCAAAAATTGAAGCTCTCTGTTCTTTTTGATTATGTTAAGGAGCCTATTACTGGGAGTATGTTTGTGTTATATCAGGGACAACAGTTGGGGCACCTTTGCACTCTGCTGTGGAGGAAATAAAAAAGAAGTTACAATCTTCAGACAGAGGAAGCAAACGTGAGGATCAGCAACTATGTCAATAAGAGTGGTGCTGGAGCAAGGTGATAATTTTGTGAACTGTTCTGAGTGGAACCTCTCCTTATATTCAGCATAATTGTTCTACCCTCTTACATCTCTTCTCTAAATATCACTTTTGTTTTTAATTCTTGCACTCCCTGTTGTACTATGTATACGTTGACTTGTCTGCAAAACAAATTGTCCACTGTATCTCTGTAGACACGACAATAAATGATAATATATGAAAATTTAGGATGTGACATGCTTTGGTTGTGAGATTGCTGTTTTGTTTCAAGTATTGAGTAAATTGTATTCATTTTAAGGGGGTGGATATCCATATTCTGTGACGGAGCAAAGATTGTTGGTGGTTTTGAAGAGACGCAATTAATTTTATTTTAAATCCTGGAAATGTCTCTCTTGAAATCAAATAAAGTGATAGGAGAGCAGGTTAGACATTAGAAAACTGAAGATGCCATGGCACAAGGAAAGTTACAGCTGTGCTAAGTTTCTTGGACATAGCAACTTTCAATGTGGTAAAATATCTCAAGGGCTCACAGGAGAAAAATCAGATGAAATTATAATGTTCACGAATCAGAATATATTCATAGAAGAGTACTGTACAGTACAGTCCCTTTGGCTCGTGATGCTGTGCTGATCTATATAAACCTCTACATCAATCTAGTCTATTCAAACCTCTCAGCCAATAATCCTCTATTTTTCTTATATCTATGTACCTATTTAAGATTCTTTTAAATATCCCTATTGTATCAGCCTTTACCTTCACCACTGGCAATGCTTTCCAAACACCCACCACTCTGTCTTAAAAATACCTACCTCTGGCTACTCTCATATGTTTTCCACCACTCTTGTGTCTACAAACCCAGCCCTTCTTTGTTCCTTTTCTTCCTTTGATAATTTCCTTTGATATTTTTCCTCTGGGAAAAGGTGTTGGCTGTCCACTATTAGCTTGGGTCTCATAGTCTGACACATCTCCATTAGGTCACCTCTCATCTTTCATCACTCCAAAGAGGAAAGCCCGAGCTCAGTCAACCTTGTTTCAAAAGACATGCTCTCCAATTCAGGCAGCACCTTGGTAAATCTCCTCTATACCCTCTCTAAAGCATTTAATTAGGTGACTAGAATTTAATACAATACTCTTAAGTGTGGTCTAATCAGAGTTTTAGCAAGCTGCAACTTAACTTGTCATTCTGAACTCAATCCCCTGATTAATGAATGCCAATACACTATATTGCCTACTTCATCACCCTATTTCGGGCAGATGATGCAAATCCTGGTAGAAAGAGGGGTAGACAGCTGTTTTAGAAAACAAGAATGAGCAGTTTAAATAGTTGCCATTACAAGCCAATGTAGATTAGCAAGGACAGGAACGATGGGTGAATGGCCCTTGATTTGAGTTGCGTTGTAGTAATGGCATTGTTCACTAAGTATAAAAAGCTATGATGATGTTATTGTGAAGAATACCGAAAGAGCAAAAAAAAATCTATTTAACAATGTATTTTGCCAAAATGGCAGTTCTGGAACCAGATGCAATGGCTTTGCTGAAATCTTTTCTGAATGCATCTTCCATCTGTGTATATATAATTGATATTTATTTGATCATTCTTCGATTCAACAACCAGAAAGGAACAGGAGATTTTGGAGAGATGATTTCAAGCACGCAATTTTCCTAAATTTGGGCTCCATATTGCCAACACTAATTAAGGGTAATTGGTATTAGGATGAATTCAAGCTTGTCATTAATTTCTTATCAGGATCTATTGAACCTCTCTCAAAATCTGTTAATTATTGCATCATTGGAGCTAAATAGCAAGGAAAAAGACCCTTCAGCCTAACTTCAGCATGCTAACATGAGATCTGGCCCATATCCTTCAAAACCTTCCTGTCCATGAACCTCTCTAAATGCCATTTAAATGTTGAAATTATATCTACCTGCATCACCTCCTCAAGCACCTTGTTCCACATACCTTGTATGAAAATGCTGCCTCTCTTGCTCCTTTTAAATTCTTCCCTCGCGTTAAATTTATGCCCTCTAGTCTAGACTCCCTTACCCTGGGAAAAAGACTGTGGCCTTATCTGCTCCCTTCATGGTTTCATATAGCTCACCATACGACATACCAGGGAGAAAAGTTCCAGTCTATTCAGTTTCTCTTTCTAACATGTCCTCCAGTACCAATTACATTTTTATGAATCTTTGCTGAATCATTTGCAGCTTAATGACAACTTTCTTATAGTGATAGAACTGCACACAATGCTTCAAATGTGGTTTAACCAATAGTTTGTACAGTTATTTGATGCCAGAGCTCCTATACTCATGACTGACGAAGACCCCAACCACCCTATCCACCTGTGTTGGAATTTGCAGGAAATAATGTATATTGTACCCCTAGGTGTCTCAATTCAACAATACTCTTCAGGGCACTGCATGTATTGTGTTTATCTTCTCAAAACATCTTTTATTTTTCCAAGTGAAGTTCCATCTGCTGTTCTTTGGCCCACTTTCTCAGTGAGTCTATATACTGTTGAAATCTTAGAAAACCTTTTTTCACTGTCCGCTCTACCTCCAATTTTGCAAAATCACTAACCATGCTAACTACATTCTCATCAGAATCATTCATATCAATGACAACAGTAGATTCAGCTCTAATCTATCTGGCGCTCTACTGGTCACAGGACTCCAATATAAAAAAAACCCTCCACTACCTCCCTCTAATTTTTTCCAGCAAGCCAGTTTTGACTACAATTGGCTAGGTCACCCAGGATCCCATATGATCTAGCCTTCTGGGCCAACCTATCATGCAGGACCTTGTCAAGGGTCTTACTGAAGTCCATTTAGACAGTGTCCATTGCCTTCACCTGTTCATTAACCAAGTTTAAGAAGGGATCATCAATGCAGAATAGAAATCCAATCTTCACTTTTAATTGAAGTGAAAATTTTAGATCTGTCATTGTTTAATATACTGTGAGATTTGAAACTGCATTATAAAGTTCTGAGACACTTTATAATGCAATGCTTCAAAAGAAAAGGAAAATACTTCTAATCATCTTGTGGTGGGCGTTTTTAAATTTTTTTTTAAACTCATGGGATGTGAACAGCATTGACAAGGCAAGGAATTATTATTCATTATTAATTGCCCCTGAAATTAGAAACTTGCAGGGATATTTCAACCACATTATAGGACCTAAAGTTAATGGAGACCATACCAAGAAAGCTCAGTAGATTTTGTTCCTTGAAGGGTGTATTGGGAAAGGTTGTGGCTGTCATGTGACAGCACTGTTCCCTATCTAATCAGAGGACGCACATCAGCTGCCAATCAAGGTTTGGTTCCACCCCAACCATTAGTGCACACCTTGCTGTTGGTCACATGTAAATTATCTGGACTGCACTGTCCAGGTTGCCTTTACTTGGCCTTGGGCCATTGACTGTTGTAATTAGATTAACCCTCCTGCCACTGAGCTATTGGCCTTCAGTAAATGATGTGGGCTTTTCCCTCCAGCACTGTAAAGGTGCCATGTGCTCTTTGTTCTCCATCTTTGCCAGCTCAGGACCACCCTGCTTCACTCCAGGCCTAGGAATGTGGAAGGGTGCTGGAGAAACTGTTGGTAAGATGTGCACTGTTAAAGGGGTTGGGAGCATTTAATTAGTGTCCCTTGTAGCGTAGAGCCATGCCTGCACTGTGTCAAAGGGTGGTGGGGCATCATAGTAATTTTTTTCCCTGATCATTATATGTACCGTTCATTGTGTGTGTAGAGGCTTGCCTAACATATTGACCCTGTTGTCCCATTTCCATCCCTGAAATAAATGTGTGCTTTGTACCTCAACTTTGGTCTGGTTCTTAACCTGTGGGACCCACATGAACTTGAACAACAAAGGGCAGTAGCAAATTAGATGGGTCTTTCAAACAGTCTGGTGGTTTGCAATATTTTATTATTTTTTGAAAATAAATTCCCTATAAATTTAAAGTCCCCAGTTGTTCATTGAAATGAAGGTATGAGTATGTCTGTTGTGAAGAAAATGGTTTGCAAAAGAGGAAAAGAAGATAGCAGCAAAATAAATGATGCACTAAGGATGTATCAGCATGTTACCCCTCCCCCCCCTACCAAAGATATTCATCTTTGTTGGTGTTCTAACCTCTGAAACCAATGTTGACTTTTGGTCGTTGTAATATCTTAGAATGCCGTGCAACATTCATTGAAAAGAGTTGGAGAATTATGGCAATTGTTGGCTCAGACTTGTATCTTCATTGTAATTAGGAGTAGAAGTTTTCAAAAGGGTGAATATGTTTGCCATCGTGTACTCTAGGGATGGAGTAAGAGTAGATAAGTAATCCGAGTTAGAGAAAAAGACCATCAACATCTGATTGCTGGCTGAAATTAGGGAATGCCACACCATAGTATTGAAATGAGCTTCCACTTCAAACCTTTTCAGAACCCTGAGTTCCAGTGGCCTGTTTCATTTTCCATTCAACTCTCACACTGACAACTTTGCCAAAAACTTTGTAAATTAGTCTAACAAACCCCAATCGAAGTTCAAGAGACAGGACTTCCTCTTCCATGCAGACACCCTATGGCCGTTGGAGATCAATTGTGGTCTCAACAATTTCAGATTACCAGTCCTTTCTGTTTGTGCCTAAAGTGTCTGATGTGCTCGCTATTTGTAAGATTCTCTTCTATTCCAGATTTATATTGTTACGCACTAACAAACCTTTTAATTAGGTTTGGGACTAAAGGGGTTTTGTTAGCAGTAACACAGGAATAGCAATGGAAAATTCATCAGACAATGGAAAATTCAAAATAATAGTTTTTTATTAAACTATTAATAATGTAACATTTCTTACTTAACTCTAAATTTTACCACACTGTGTAAATGTGTGTGTGTGAATATATAATTCAAATTCCCACTCTGAAAAGTCAATCTGTAAAAGTTCACATCATTTTAATCTTGCTTTAAGGTCTTAAATTCTCAGTTCAGAAATAATTATAAAGTGCTTTCAAACATTACATCTTCAGGCCTCTTTTACTCACAATTATGTTTTCCTAATGAAGAAACTGCCCTCTTCAGAAAGACAGTGAATGTGTCTGTTTTCTTCCACAATGAATTCACAAACCCTAACAAGGGTTAAACAACTGTGGTTATGTTCTTCCATGATGAATTCACAAATCAGACAGGTTAAACAAAAATAGACCCAGTTGTACTCTGTCCTCTTTTCCAAAGAGACAGCAAAATGGTCTACATTAATTCAAAAGCCAGGGATTCTGTGTTCTCCTTCTTCTAGGAGTAACACACAACAAACAGAACCAATTCAGAGAGTTTTAAGCTCTGAACTCCAAGCTGAACTGTTCCAAAACTGAAATCAAAAATGTCTGAATTCAGAAATATATTTCTCCAAATCATGTGACTGTTACAACATCACTGAGGGGAGTCCCAATTCTTGGAAACTACGTGACCATCAGTTTTATTTCTACCAAAATTCTGTTCTTTTTTCAAAACCGTTCCATATCCATAACAACCTCTGACCTCATCTCTGTTCAAGAGGCTTAGGTGGCTTTGATTAAAAGCAAATGGCTTCCTCAGCAGTTCTTGAATAATTAAGACCTACTTGAAATCCATTAGTTCTGTTTTTCCAAGACACCACTCTGAGAATGAACACTCTTCTCAGAAAACAATGGTTCTCTATAAATGTGCTGTGATCTGTTGTGAGCCCAGAGGACCCCAAAACCCAACAGCAATAGAAATTCACCAAGAAAAATTATTACTTAAACAAAAGTTGCTTTTAATTATCTTTAAACGTGAAAATATAATCACACTTTAACTTATTACTATTAACATAACTAACCTAACTTAACCCCCTTTTAATTCTATGTAATGTGTGTGTGAGCTCAGAAAAGTTATTTGATTTACAATCCAATCTCACTTCTCATTCCTCCAAGTTCACTGATTGCAGGCAATTCTTGTATACTGTGCACAGAATTTAACATTTGTAAAGTTCACTAGGCTTTGGTGCTTGAAAGGTAAATGGTTACCACTCAGGAAGGTTCTTGTCAGTTTTCAGAGAGAGACTTGTACGCTGGACACCCAAACTGATTCCTTTTTAATCAGCCACATCAGTGTCTTGCAAAGAAACTTGTCCCAATCAGGGTTCTCCAGATGATAACCCCTTTCTTTCAGGTCACCACAGAGTTCCTTTCTGTTTCACTTATTTCAAGTGAAACATTAGACAGCCAGATCTCTCTTCTTGCATGAACCACAAGAGCTTTGACCGGGTTGAACTAAGCACTCACAACCTGTCTTCCAAGTAAGGGTTTCCCCAAGCTTTTCAGCTTGTCCTGTTCCAGTCCCAGCTGCTGCTGCTGACTGTAAAACTGCAGAACTGAATTCTGTTTCTCTCTGAAAGAAAACCTGTTTGACACTCTCTCTGCTTGGAAAACCACATGACCCTCCTTTTTATAAAAGGAATATAGTTTACCATTGTAAAGCTCGTCGAAAGAACCAAAGACTTGTTGATCCAAACCAAGGCTTTTATTAGCAAAAGACAGAAGCTCTTCACAGGTGGCCGAACAGTCCAGAATGATCCGACCTGGCTAGGGACACAACCCTTTAAGGCCCAGACAGTAGGTGTGGCTAAGCTCTCAGCCAATCGCTGTAAGCACAGTCATTACATACTCTAGATACTGTAACTATATACATTGGTGATAGGTCTGTACTATCACAACCATTAAATTAAAGATGATCATAAATCCATTCCTCTAGATTTCCAAGAGCTGCAGTGACTTGCCTCTAAAATATACAATGTTTTTTTTTAAATTTGCTCTCTAACTGATTTCATTTACAGCAGATAAATTCAGGGATACAAAGGGCTTAGAAAGATATGGACAAAATAGAGGCAAATCAATCTAACCCAGAATACCCAGTTCAGATGAAGGGCCTTTTCTGTGCTGTGCTGGAGATCATAATCTAATCATCAGGCAGTATGTTTTACTTGGACATCATTTATCCCTCCTATCACATGTATTCTTTGTTCTCTCTGATGCCAGCTCTGACAAATAGTCAATGACCTGAGTATTTCCAACCATTTCTAGTTTCACTGTTTTCATACCACTGATTCCAACAAACATTGATTGAACTCAATCAGTAGGCTTCCACAACTATTTATGAGTTGGGCAGAAAAGGGCTTATGGATTCATTCAATAAAAGGCCTCACAATTTTTGTGAAATTGGAAGGAGTGGTTTGTTTCTCCTGACACAATGGGGTTATGCTGACCTCCCCTTGATTTTATTAGAATCACATCCCTGAAACAGATAACAATGCACAGCCACTATTATATTGCTCATTTGGCAAATGCAACCCAGGACAAATTTCCACCCAAGGAGTGTTATTTCTCTCAGTGCTGACACACAGCTGGTCAGCACGGAAGCTGCACCAGAAAGGTTAAGGTTTGGCTGGTGTGAAGCAATGTTGGATTCTGTAAATATGTTGTGATACTCGGGAAGCAATATGCAACCTGTCACTTTCTGCTGAGAAAGTCAGCACAGCATTAAAAATAAGGAGTGAGCTGGCTTGAAGGAAATGCTTGTGTGATGTGATGAGGAAGTATTTCTGCTTTTGCTAGAAGCTGTGATGTGCTCTGTTGGTGTCATCATCAACTTTCAGAATGCTCACACCTTTGAAGCGGAGACAAAGTTGCAGAAAAGGGAGAGATACACACACACACACACACACACACACACACACACACACACACACACACACACACACAAGCGTGTGGACGTGTGCAGAGATAGAGGCAAAGAGAGAAGGAAAAGCACAAGTGAGTCTGAAGAATCTTATAAAATCATTTATTTAAAGACAAAATTGTCAAAATCATAATTTGTTCCACAGATTACACAAACTCTCAAAATATTCTTGTAATGTATTTGCTCACAAAAGTAATGTTTTCTTTGAAGTGATGAGTATACCCAATGCAACTTTCTTTTTGAGGCAGTGGTAGATCCTGAGAAACAACGATACCTGCTTGTCTATGATTTCCAATTATTGTTAGAGATATTTGAAATGTTCAACCTGCCACCTACCTGGAGGTGGTCACAAGCAAACTGTTGATGTGATTGTTGCATCTGGGGACAGAAGAAGTCACTTGTTGATAATCCTAATCTTCTGCAGATGGAGGAATTGACTCCACAGCTTCTGTAGGAATCCATCATGAGGTAAAATGGGAACTTTCATTCCATGAATAGACACAATAAGCTTCACGATGTAATTGGCCATTATTTTGTTTTTAATAAGAGACTAATATACAAATTACAGTGACAAATTATATCTTTACCCTCTCACCTCATACCTTTGTACTCTACCATAACCTGTGACCATCCGCCTTATCTGTGCCCCTCATGATGTTATAAAACTCTTTAAGCTTATCCCACAACCCTATTCATAAAAGGGAAACAGTTCCAGTTCCTTATAACTTTGTCCTCCAAGCAATAGACGTGAATTTTTTCTGCACCTTCTTGAGTGTCCGCGCTCCCTCTCCTGCCTCTGTCTGACACACTTTCTGTTTTTGCTCACTTAATTTTCTATACTTTCTTCAGTTCCCTCAAGTGCCACAATACTACTTTGCCACCTTTCCAATTAGCTCCAGCAAATCTCCCCGCCAGAGTATGCAGGTAATGGGCAAGCTTTGAGATTTTTCATGACCTTACTTAAATTATTGACAATATTTATTGTCCATCCTCTAACGCTTTTCTTTATTCTTCCATTCCTGTGTACACTTCTATACCTTGTCCTTTTCCAGTTTGTATCTAACCCTACCAAATTTAAGTGGTGAAATGTGAAAGACAAAAACTGAAAGTAGAGCTAATAATTCTTGATTGGCAGTTTTAACAATTTTTGACATCATCTTGAAAGCACTGGAAGCAATTCATCATATTTAAATCAGAAACAAAAAATGTAAGAGTTAAATATGTGAAAATACTATAATTCTATGATGACAGTTATACAGCTGGTAAGTATCTTTGTCTCCTACAGATGATGAAAAGACCGGCTGAATTCTTCCAGCATTTCGGTGTGTTTTTAGAACCTTGTTGCCACTCATCGTACAGAAGGGCGACTGGAAAATTTGGCAGTGAGGACTATTTGACATTTAATTAGCTGACCTGAACTTAGTTCTTCTTGCATCCTACCAGGATGGCTGACAACCACCCTTTGCAGCCCATTACATTCAACTACTGATGCAGAGATAAGGCCTGAGTTCTAGATCTGTTGCTCCCCTTCCTGCTGTGTTCCATCCTTCACCAAATGTCCATCAGATGGAGCCTGGGATAGCAGCAGAAATATTCATGCAGCAGCCTCCACTGTAGACCCCTTTGAGAAAATGTATTTTTATGGATATATCTCTTTAATAAGTACTCCATCAATGGTGGCAGTCCGAGTTTCTGTTGGGGGTCCTGGCTGGCACCCATAAGCTTGATGTGGATCATTCTCCCTTCAAATACCTGAATTCATAATAATTTACACAGCCTCACACACCATGCAAAATATATGTGAAGATATTAGTGCTTAATATTTATTACAACTCAGTCAACTTTCTCACTTTTTTTTAAACAAAGACATAAACCCATTTAAATTAAATATCACCACTTGTATTAATTAGCAGAAAAATATAAAATACAAGTTCAATAGATGGCATACAAGACATCCCCACCCCCCATTTCAGTAGGGAATATGAAGAATATTATGAAATTTTTTAGTGCATTTTAGTGCAAATGGGTTCATCCTGCACCTCTTGTGCTGTTGGCGGTGGCTGCTATTCTCAGTCTTCTCACCGGGGAAATGATCGGCGTTGTCGGCTCTTGAAAGCACGGCCCACCGAGGGAAGGTGGCTCGTGAAGCTGTGGGCCTGCTTCCTCGACAGCTGCAGCACAACTGTGGGCTTCTTGAAGCTGGGAGAGTAGCTGGTGACCTGCTTAATTTCAACTCTGCATGGGGAATATTTTGAGCTAATTTTTGGGGAAAAAAAGTGGGTTTTATATGCCGTCAAATATGGTATTATGTGATATTGTAGCTGCAAGCTACTCGGAAGAAGACACACACATGTAGTGTAGTCAGGTTAAGCTCTGAATTTTATTAGGGCTCAGGCCCAAATTTTATATTTGCATTGTTCCCATTGTGGACCCCTTGCTTGATGTCACAACATGCATAACAAAAGTGGGTTCCTGTGTGCAGGTACTTTTCTGCATAACAATGGCCGCCTTCCCTGTGCGCTGTCGCTGTCTGTTGGTTGTGCTGCAAGGCCAGCGCCATTTTGGGGTCGTTGTGCTGCAAGGCCAGCGCCATTTTGGGGTCGCTGGCCTTTAAGCCGCTCGTCGTTCACCTGCCCATTTGTTTGTCGGGGCCAGTGCCACTGTGCGAGCTGCTGGCCTTTGGTTGCGCAGGCCACCAGATGACCCCACCCTAGTATTGTCCTTAGTGTTTGGAGGCAAAGTCTGCAGCTCTTGGTGGCCTACCCTTTGGCATGATGCTGGTGTCTCGATCGGTTGTACCAGGTCAAGGTGTGCAGGCTTCGGTCTGTCTGCGGTAAAGACCTCCATCTTGCCTCCAACCTCCAGCTCAAATGTGGCCTCATTGTTGCAGTTGACATGGAACGGACCGTCATATGTCCTCTGAAGCAGTGGACGATGTGGACCCCTGTGAATGAAAACATACTCACAGTCCTGCAGGTCTTTGGGTATGTTGGTCCTCGCATATCCATGCCTGGAAGGTGGAATTGGAGCCAGGTTGCTGACTCTTTCCCTTAGCTGTTGAGGAATGCTGCAGAGTCGTCCTGCTGTCCATCTGGAATGGTATGAATTCTCCTGGGACCACCAGTGGAGCTCCATAGATGAGTTCGGCCGAAGTGGTTTAGAGGTCCTCCTTGGATGCCATGCGGATGCTCAACAGCACCCATGGTAGCTCGTCTACCCAGTTGGGTTCTTGGAATCTGGCCCCTCTGTCAGATGTGATGTAGGATGGTAACTGTCCATGGATGGAGTTGAAAACCTGTCTTCTCCAAGCTGCCGGGACGATGAGTCTGTCCTGACTGGTGGCCATGTCACACAGGAGGATGGTGTTACCTGTGCCAAATGGAGCTACAGTCCCAATATGGCATCTCATTGTCTTTCGGCTGTGCCTCCACAAGTGCCACAGAGTCCACTCCCCTTGATAGCGCATGGATACTTTGCCTGAACAGTGCGTCGGCCACCACGTTGTCCTTGCCAGGGACGTGCCTTACATCTATGGTGTACTCCGAGATGCAAGACAGGTGTCATTGCTTGCCGGCCAACCAGGGGTCCAAGATCTTAGCCAAGGCAAAACTCAGGGGCTTGTGATCTGTGAAAGCTATGAAGGACCGGCCCTCTTGGAAGTATCTGAAGTGGCAGATGGCTAAGTACAGCACCAGTAGCTCTCTGTCAAAAGTGCTGTACTTCAGTTCTGGAGGCTGCAGATGTTTACTGAAAAAAGTCAACGGCTGCAAACTTCCTTCAAGCTGCTGCTCCAGAACTCCTCCGATCACTGTTCCTGAGCCATCCATCGTCAGGGCTGTTGGAGCGTTTGACCTGGGATGTGCCAGGAAGGTAGCATCTGCTAGGGCTTCCTTGGCCTTCATGAAGGCTTCCGCTGATTCCTCATCCTAGGTGATGTCCTTCGTCTTAACTGACATCTGGGTGAACAAGGGCTGCATAATCTGGCAGCTGAGGGGATGAACCTGCGATAGAAATTGATCATCCCCACAACCTCCTGTAGTCCTTTGGTTGTGTTGGGTCTGGGGAACTTCCAGATGGCCTCTAGCAGTGTGGCTCCTTCCCTGGTTATCCTGTGGCCCAGGAAGTCAATGACCTCCAATCCAAACTGGCATTTGGATGGGTTGATCGTCAGGCTAAATTTGCTCAGTTGAATGTAGAGGTTGCGGAGGGGCACCATATACTCCTGCTGGTTCCTGCTCACCTCCAGGATGTCATCCAGGTACATTAAGGTGCCATCCAGGTCTTAGCTCATTACATTCATGAGCAGCTGGAAGGTCTGCAGCATTCTTTAGTCTGAATGGCATTCAGAGGAATTTGAAGAGGCTGAATGGGGTGATGATGGGACTCTTGGGGATACCATCGGGATGTACCAGGATCTGATGATATCCCCGCATAAGGTCCACCTTGGAAAGATCCTTTCCCTATGCAGGTTAGTTGCAAAGTTCTTGATGTGCAGCACTGGGTACCAATCCAGTGTTGTGGCCTTGTTCAGCCAGCAGTAATCGCCATATGGTCTCCATCCCTCAGTTGCTTTGGGAACTACATGCAGGGGAGAAGCCCATGGTCTGTCTGACTGCCATATGATGCCGAGTTCCTTCAGCTTCCTGAATTCGCCAGCTGGAGGAAGGCATCTTCTCCTTGCGTGGAGAGACAGGCCCTGGGTCAGGATGTGGTGCTGTACTCCATGTCGGGGCATTACTGTGGTGAACTGAGGGGTGAGCACTGCAGGGAACTCGGCCATGAACCTAGTGTGCTTGTCCAGTGGAGTCCAGGTGGAATGCTGGGAGCCTGGCGTCTTTGAGGGGAAAGGTTTGAAAAGTCTTGGCATGGACCAGTCTCTTTCCCTTGAGGTCCACTAGTAGGCTGTGGGTGCACAGGAAGTCTGCCCCGAGGAGCAGCTGTTCACTGCAGCCAGCATGAACACCTACAAGAAGAGACTGCTTCCCAACTACAGTTGGACCTTGCAGGTACTGTTGGTCCGAATTATGCTGTTGTTGGCAGCCCTCAGCATTGGGCCTAACTGCCTGTTCCTGATGTCTTGTCCTGATGGGGGCAGGATGCTGACCTCTGCTCCTGTGTCCCCAAGGAAGTACTGCCTGGATTGGTGGTCTCAAACATACAGGAGGCTGACTTAGTGGCCAGTCGTAATGGCCATTAGCGACGACTGGCCCCGGCATTTCCCTGAAACGTACATGGCACCAAAGAAGAGGTACAAGGACTGCCTAAAGAAATCTCTTGGTGCCTGCCACATTGACCACCGCCAGTGGGCTGATATCGCCTCAAACCATGCATCTTGGTGCCTCACAGTTCGGCGGGCAGCAACCTCCTTTGAAGAAGACCGCAGAGCCCACCTCACTGACAAAAGACAAAGGAGGAAAAACCCAACACCCAACCCCAACCAACCAATTTTCCCTTGCAACCGCTGCAACCGTGTCTGCCTGTCCCGCATCGGACTTGTCAGCCACAAACAAGCCTGCAGCTGACGTGGACATTACCCCTCCATAAATCTTCATCCATGAAGCCAAGCCAAAGAAAGAAGACATGGCAGCCTGCACCAGTGGGCTCCAGTGCCCCATCTCTGGTGGTAGAAACACCACTGGTCATTGGGATTGCCTCCTCTGGGGCGCTGCTGTTCTCTTGGTGGCTCTACACAGGACTGGCTGTGGGGTTTAGTGATGAGCCCCACAAATGCCAAGCACTCTCTCCTGTTTCCACAGAATATCCGCTCATGCTGCGACTCTCCGGTGGTCGTTGAAATTCGCGTTAGCCAGGAGCAGTTGGATGTTCTCGGGCAATTGCTCAGGAATGCCTGTTCAAACATGATGCAGGGTTCTTGTTTGCCCAGGAGGGCCAGCATCTCATTTATGAGGGCTGACGGGGGCTCCCAGGTAGAGCAGATGAGCCCCTCTCTCACACCGTGAGACCCTGAAGGACTCGATCAGCAAGTCCTTGAAGATGGTGTACGTGTCTTCCAATGGGGGCTCCTGGATGAAGTTGGCCACCCAGCATGCTGTGTCCTTGTCCGGGTGAACTCTGCTGTGATCTGCTGGTCAAGCTACATGCGTGGTTGATTTGTCCAGAAGCTTGGCAGCTTGAGAGCGATTGTGTTGACTGCTGTCTGTTCACTGGGTTTAGATTCCGTCTAAACTGTCAGGGTCACCAATTGTAGCCGTGTACTACTTGAAAGAACACGCACTGTAGTCAGGCTAAGCTCTGAGTTTTATTAAGGCTCAGGCCCAACTTTTATACTTGCACTGTTCCTGCCGTGGCCCCCCTTGGCTGATGTCACAACATGCACAACAAAAGTGGGTTTCCTGTGTGTGGGTACTTTCCTGCATAACAATGCCCTTCTTCCCCACATGCTGTCCTTGTCTATTGGCTGCGCAGCACAGCCAGCGACATTTTTGGGTCGCTGACCTTTAAGCAACTCTTGGTGTTCACCTGCCAGTTTGCTTGTTGGGGCCAATGCCGCTGCATGGGCTGCTAACTTTTGGTTGCGCTCACTGCCCGGAGCAACAGCTCGATCACTGCTGCAGCGGGCCCCTACAATATGATCATCCAATAACCTTTTGGCTAATAGGTTTACTGGGAAATATACATTTTTTACTTCTGTCTTTTATAAGATTACATTTTGAAATTGTTCAAATCTTGTTTCCTATCTGTTCCATTGTCAGAACCAATGTTATTCTAATTTGCTATTATTTTGTGGATTATGAATTAAGCTTTTGATTTATATGTGGATTTATCATCTTCATTACAAATGTATGGTGAGTGTCCACAAGGTTCTTAACATCTGGATAACTGTCAAGGTAGAATTATAGTATCTTCACATATTTAAGTCTTATTGTCTTGTTTCAGATTTTAAAATGATTAATTGCCTTCAGTGCTTTCAAGATGATGTCAAAAACTTTTAACTCTGCCATTCAAGAATTATTAGCTCTGCTTTCAGTATTTGACTTTCACATCTCACCACTTGAGTTAAATTTGATAACGTTAGATACAAACTGGGAAAGGACCAGGTCTAGCAGTGTGCACAGGATCAGGAAAATTTTTAAAGAAAAGGTGTCAGAGGATGGACAAATAAATATCATTAATAATTTTGGTCAGATCATGAAATTCACCAAGTTATTATTTGGCTTGCACATCACTCGCACATCCTGGTGAGGAGATTTGATGGTGCTAATCGGAGAGTTTAAGCGAGTCTGGCAATGTAGTATTGTGGCAGATGAGAAAGCTGAAGCAAATACAGAAATTTAAGTGAGCAAACAAAGAAAGTGTGTCAGGCAAAGACAGGAGAAGGAGCGAGGAAAAAGTTCACAAGGATGTTGCCGGGACTGGAGGACATGAAGTCATAAGGAGGGGCTGGATAAGCTGGGACAGTTTCCCTACCACAAAGAGGTTTGAGGAGGTGACCATAAAAATGTTTATACTGTAACATCATGAGGGGCACAGAGAATGTGAATGGTCACAAGTTAGGGTAGAGAACAAAGGTTTAAGGTGAGAGGGGAAAGATATAAAGGGGATCTGAGAAACAACCTTTTTCCACAGATGGCAATGGGTATATGGAATGAGTAGGAATAATTACAACATTTAAAATACATTTGGACAAGTTCATAGACAAGAACAATTTAGAGTGATATGGGCAAATAGGACTAGCTCAAAATGGCACCTTGGCTGATATGGACAAGTTGGGCCAAAATGTCCCATTTCTGTGCTGTTTTGCTCAATGACTCAATAACTATAATTCTTCTGTACCATTCAGATTTTTCTCTAACTTTTGAGTCACTTCACCCAGTTTATCCAAAAGTTAAACACTAGAGGGCCAATTTCATAATTTCATATTTCCACATACAAACAGTCCTGGAAGGGCTGTACTTTTCAGGAATTCAAGTGAATAGATCCAATGTAACTAACTTGTAATTGACAGAATGATTCTGCATATTAACTAGATAGATTGCGTCCTACACTAAGGGAGCAGGCACTTCATCCCATCATGCCCATTATGAACAAGCTACTCTCATTTGCCAGCATTTGGCCAATATCCCTTCAAACCTTTCCTTTCCATGTTCCTTTCAGTGTCATGTTTGTCCCTTCTTCTACCCTTTCCTCTGGCAGCTTGTTCCATATACTCCCCACTCTCGATGTGAAAAAGATGTTCCTTAGTCCTTTTTTTTAATCTGACTCCTCTCACCTCAAATCTATGCCCTCTAATTTTAGATTCCTTACCCAGGAAATAAAAAACAATTACTATTTTCCTTAGTATTGCCCCTTGTGATTTTATAAACTTCCTCCCTACCTTCCCACGCTCCAGGGAGAAAAGATTAGCCCATCTAGCCTCTATAATTCAACCTTACTTGTCCTGGTTACATTCTTGTGAATCATTTTATGTACTATTTCCAGATTAACAATATCTTTCCTAAAACTGCACACCATGCTCCAAGTCCAGTCTTAGCAATATCTGGTACTGTTATTTCATGAAACATTTCATGTTCGGCTCTGAATCATGGGTCCTCTACCGGCACCACCTACGGCTCCTAGAACGCTTCCACCAGCGTTGTCTCCGCTCCATCCTCAACATCCATTGGAGCGCTTTCATCCCTAACGTCGAAGTACTCGAGATGGCAGAGGTCGACAGCATTGAGTCCACGCTGCTGAAGATCCAGCTGCGCTGGATGGGTCACGTCTCCAGAATGGAGGACCATCGCCTTCCCAAGATCGTGTTATATGGCGAGCTCTCCACTGGCCACCGTGACAGAGGTGCACCAAAGAAAAGGTACAAGGACTGCCTAAAGAAATCTCTTGGTGCCTGCCACATTGACCACCGCCAGTGGGCTGATAACGCCTCAAACCGTGCATCTTGGCGCCTCACAGTTTGGCGGGCAGCAACCTTCTTTGAAGAAGACCGCAGAGCCCACCTCACTGACAAAAGGCAAAGGAGGAAAAACCCAACCCCAACCAACCAATATTCCCCTGTAACCGCTGCAACCGTGTCTGCCTGTCCCGCATCGGACTTGTCAGCCACAAACGAGCCTGCAGCTGACGTGGACTTTTTACCCCCTCCATAAATCTTCGTCTGCGAAATCAAGCCAAAGAAAAAAAAATACCTATACCCCTAAGTTTCCTTGTTCTGCAACACTCCTCAGAGTTCTACCATTCACCATGTAAGTTCTTCCCTGATTTAACCTCCCAGACTGCAATGCCTCACACTTACCAAAGTTGACGACTATCTGTCATTCATTGGTCCAATTATCCTGTATATTTATATCCTTTTCCACTGTCCACAAGACCACCAATATTGGTGTCAGCGGTAAGCCTACTAACCATGCTAACTACATTGTCATACAAGTGAATAATTTTGTTGGTGAACAATAGTGGATGCAGCAACAATCCCTGCATTACATCACTGGTCACAGACTTCCAATCAGAATTACTACCCTCCACCACCACTTTCTGTCTCCTATCATCAAGCAATTTTGTATACAATTGTCATTTCACTAATTTCTATTAAAAAATTACCCTTCAGGTTCCTGTTAAAACTCTCCTCACTCACCTCAAACTTGTGTCTTTTGGTTACTGATCACCCTACTCTGGGCAAAGCAGTCTGTATGTAAAACCTGCTGTTCCTCTCATCATTTTATATACCTCTTTGTGATCACCCCAGCTGCACTTCAAGGAATAAAGCCCTAACCTCCTCAACCTTTCCCTATAGCTCATACCCCTAAGTCCTGGCAAAATTCTCGTAAATCTTCTCTACATTCTCTCAAACTTGACAACATTTTTCTTGTACCACTTTGACAGAAATTGAAATAAACTCCAAATGAAGTCTCACTAACATCTACTCTACCCAAAGCTACTGAATACTCTTACTGATGAAGGTCAATGTACTGAAATCTTTTGACCACCCTATTTGCCTGTGATTCTATTTTAAAGATACTATGCACTTGTATTCCTGGATTTCCCCTGACCTACAACACTTCCCAGATCCCTATCATTCACTGTGCAGGTCTGATCTATGTTAACCTTCCCAAAGTGAAACTCTTGTATTTCTCTGCCCAACTGATCAAGATTCTACTGCAATCTTTGGCAACAGTCTTCACTATCTACAAATACTTAGTGTCATTTGTGAACTTGCTAATCATGTCATGTTTGTTTTCATCCAAATTATTGATACAGATGGTAAACAACAATGAGCCAGGCACTGAACCCTATGTCACACCTTCAGTCACAGGCCTCCAGTCTGAAAAACAACTTTCCACCATTACCATGTGCTTTCTTCCATGAAGTCAATTTTCCAATCTGTTATCTCTCCTTAGATTTCCTGAAATCTAACTTCCAGAGCAGTTTAACATGCAGAACTTTATCAAATACAGGGCTACTTTATGTAACACGGTTAATACATTCCAAAAAGGTGTGTTATGGAAAACTGTACTTTTTAAACCATTATTATAATATACTTTAATCTATTATGTTCCAATCCTATAATTATTTATTTGTTTACCTGGAACTCTTATGCAAATGTGCATACAATATTCCGTTTTCTTTAATTTTATCTTTATTCTTGATTACAATTCAAACAGATGATTCATTCATGCCTTTGTCTTGTGCTATTTTAGCAAATGATGTGGCATCTTCATGTTACTTAATAATTTCCAGTTTCTTTCCCAAGATTAACCATTTCCATTTATTACGTGTATCACTTTCACCACATTTTCTTTTCCTGCTCATATTGTTTGTAAGAGTGCACTTTTATACAGAGCAGCCATGGCCTTGCCGCTTAGAGTCCAGAGTAATATTAAAACAATTTAAGCAATAATGAAGTTGAATGAATGCAGCTGAGCGGCGAGCATTATTGCTGACACGTTAAATTATTGGGCCACTGTTGGTTATGTAATATTAATAAAATTTAACAATTTTTGGTCATTACTATATTAAAATTATAAACTGCATTATATCAATACCCACGCTGTTCAAAACTGTGTTGCACAAGGTATCCCTGTACTTTGCTAAATCTGTATAAATAATGTCTATAGTTCTGACCTTATCAACCTTTTTGGTTAGATCTTCAAAAAAACTCAATCAGATTTCTGAGACATGACCTCCCACTTACAAAATCATTCTGACAATCCATAATCAACCCTTGTCAATCCTACTGTGAGTGGAACCTCTCCCTCAGGATACTTTCTGGTAACTTACCAACCACAGATGTTACATTCAATGCCCTGTGGTTCCCAAGGTTTTCTATTCTTGAACACGAGACATGATTTCCCACATTCAAAGCCTTGTTGGACTGTGCCCAATCATTCCTGGATTTTCAGAATCCCCTCCATTCATTTGCCTATGATTGTTGTTAACTAGATAGGAGGCTTGTCATTCCTTGGTTTGCCTTTACAGCCTATTTTAAATAAAGGCACCATATTAGCCATTTTCTAGTCTTCTGTGCTTGACAATGCAAATATCTCTGCCTGAACTCCTTGCAATTTCTTTGCTAGCTTCCCATAATGTCCCAGGACATACTTGATCAGGCTCATTTATGCATTTTGAGTCTTCCAGCACCTCCTCTACTTGAACAATGACTTTCACTAGTTTCCTTGTCTCCATAGTTTCTCAACAGCTTTCATTTCTTCACACTCTTCTCAGTACACAGCTTACCTTGGAAAGATGTGCAACAATCTCTCATTTATGACAGAGGAGCCCATAAATTACCATTGTTGATACTACATTATTGATGCTGGTCATGTTCTATTCATGTCACGTATACCATCCTTTCTTCCCCACTGAAAATTCCTGCATTCCATTTTGGGCCATCCCTTGTTTCCAGCTTGCCTTGCTTGACCAGGGGAGTTATCTGTTCAGTCCTTGTGCCTTTCTCTTGAGATTAATTTATCTGTCCTGTCTCCGCCTAAGAAATATTTCCAGGAACCTCACATAATCCTTCACTTACTGCTGCTCAGTGTGTTTCTTTTAGCCAGGACTTTGCAGGACATGGCATAAATTTCATTGAACTCTCCTGCCATATATCTGCAACTGCAGTCTTCAGAAACCCAGTTTATGTACATGTTGAAAGATTTTATTTTTGCCAAACCAACAGCTAAATGGCAGGAGAAACCAGATAGATTTGAACACATTTTGGTTATCTTGTGTTCCTTTGCATTTGGCTGAAGGGCATTCATTCACTTATAATTTATACCAGTGGTTCTCAACTTTTTTGTTTCCACTCACATACCATTTAAGTATTCCCTATGCCATAGATCCTCTGTGATTAGTAAGGGATTGTTTATGATGGTGTGTGGGTGGAAAGAAAAAGTTTGAAAACCACTGTTTTATCATACCTAATTGACTGGTTATGTGCACAATTTCAAAACTCCAAAGGAAGTGGGCCAATAACAATTTTTCTCAAGCAAAATATTTCAGTCACAATTGAGTCTAGAGCAGTGGTTCTCAACCTTCCCTTCCCACTCACATACCACCTTAAGCAATCCCTTACTAATCACAGAGCACCAATGGCATAGGGATTACTTAAAGTGGTATGTGAGTGGAAATAAAAAGATTGAGAATCACTGAATTAGACAAAGTCACTTTGAAATTTATATAATGGTTCAGTTCAAATCCCCTCCTTTATTTAAAAAGGCTTAAAACAAATCCCATAAAACACAAAATCCGCAGATGCCGTAATTGAAGTAAAAATGCAATACTGGAGAAACTCAACAGGTCAAACAGTATACATTATGTTGCAAAGATAAAGGTACATAACCAATGCCCTTCATCAAGGTATGAGCAAAATGTTGGCAGTCGCCTGAACAAAATGGGTGGGCCGGGGGTTGGAGCACATCCCACAGGGAAGAGGATAAGAGAGGGAAGGCACAACTGCAAACAGGGAGAGGAGGGAAGGATGTGGACAGCTGGAGGAATGGAGACAGGAATGGGGAAAAGAGGGAGAACAGAAGTGGGCTAGCAGAAACCAGAGATGTCGATGTTAATGCCATCTGGTTGGAATATCGAGTGTTATTCCACAATTTACAGGTGGCCTTGGCTTGGCAGTACGTGAGGCCATAGACAGTCATGTCAGTGTGGGAGAGGGGCACCAGATTGAAATGGTTGGTCACTGGGGGATCTTAATTAAAAGGAATGCTTATTATTGTTTATCAGTGAAAAGAGTGAAGACATTTCCAGTAGCCGACGGGCCTCACAAACAGTTTAGGATTTGTTTTCTTCATCTGTGCACTGATAACTGAAACACATTATCACCTGTTGATCTAATGCTCTTTTGTTAAATTGCCTCAGAAAAGGGGGAAGAGATTAAGGGAAGCACCAGGCTGGAAACTACAAATCCTTACATAGAAGAAGTGATGCCAGTAGTGAGTTGAGGTGATGTGGGTTCTGACTAGGGAATGCCAGAGTAAAAATGTAGGCAGATCTACCACAGTGGTTGTGGAAGTGAATCACATTCCCACAAATCATTAAATAGAGTTGTGAAGATAGATACATGAGGCAGACATATGACTCAGCTTTTCTTCCATGGGGAAGGTCGATCTTTCTGAAGCGTGGCTGGGAATCACATTCATGGGAAAGAGTGATTTCAGATTTATTGTCATACATGACATCACATACAACCTTGAGATTATTTTTCCGTGCATGCAAGACAGAATGATAGTGGGAAAAAAAATTACACAATATACACATGTCAAAGAAATTTAAACAAACTGTGCAATACAGAGGAAAAAAAAACAAGAAAGCACAATAGAAAGAGTCCTTAAATGAGTCCCTGATTGAGTTTATTGTTGAGGAATCTGATGGTGGCAGCTGTTTCTGAACCTGTCTTATGGCACCTATACCCCTTTCCTGATGGTAACAGGGAGAACAGAGCATGCGCTGAGTGGTGTGGATGCTTGATGATTGCTGCCGTTCTCTAACGGTAACATTCCACGTCGATGTTCTCAAAGGTGGGAGGGTTCACTATCTTTGGCAGGACTTTACATTCAGGGGTATTGGTGTCCGCATACCAGAATATTATATAGCCAGTCAGCACACTTTCCACCACACATCTGTTGAAATTTCCCAGGGTTTCTGGTGTCCTACCAAACCTCTGCAAACTCCTGAGGAAGTAGAGGTGCTGACTCACTTTCTTCATGATGCCATTAGTGTGTGGGGTCCAGGAAAGATCCTCCAAGACAGTGACTCCCAAGAAGTTAAATTTTCTCACTCTCTGATCCCCAAATAATCACTGAATCGTACAGCTCTGGTTTTCCCTTTGCTGGAGTTAACAACAATCAGTTCCTTGGTTTTGGTGATATTGAGAGTGAAGTTGTTGTTGGTACACCATTCAGCCAAGTTTTTAAGCTCCCTCTTGAATGCTGATTCATCACCCACTACTGAGGTATTGTCGGTGAACTTGGAGATGATGGTGTTGTTGAATAGAGCCACAGTCATAGGAGTAAAGCAAGTAGAGCAGGTTACTAAGAATGCAGCCCTGTGGTGTCCAGTACTGATGGAGATTGTGAAGAGGATGTTCTTACCAATCCTCACTGTATATATGGAGAAAGAAATAAAGTTAAACTTTCAGGCAGAAGATACTTTATCATAACTGGGAAAGAGAGAAACCAAATTTGTTTTTCTAATGTTGCAGTAGAAATGGGAGAAGAATGGGAAGGGCCAATGAAATGTTGTAGAGAGAGTGAGTCCAGTGTCGTCATGAGGATAAGTTGGTGATGAAGTTATCCAGATGTTATGAAGGGATTGGAGAACAAAAGTATGGACAACCACATTTGAAAGCTATGAAATGAGGGTGTTGGAGGGAAAGAGAAAATAGCATTGTATGAAGTGTAGAGCACCAGGATATGCCCAGCATATTCAGTCATTATAACTCTGAATATTTCTTTAAATGGGCTATGATTTATGGGATTCTCAGCATTATTTCACCCCCCAAAATTACTGTCCTTCTCTGTTTCGCTCTCCTAGTAAAATTTTAACTACATTCTGTAAAGGAACATTTACAATTTCACTTCACATCATGACCAGTGAAATGTTAACATCACTATTTGTTCAATATGCCTTGGTTAAAGAAAGGCACACACCTTTCTATTATTAACAAAGTATTGGTTCATTCTAATAGAACAAGACCTGCTTTGATTTCAAATCATATCCTGATATTTTGATATTAATATCCTTTCCTGCACATAGTTTTGTTTTTAAACATTGCTACCTGCGATATCAACAGCCAATTCACCATTAGAGAGACATGTTAATATTACTATCATGTACAAGGCATCGTAGCAACAATGTCTTCAGATTTCAGATTTATTTTCAGATGACATACCTGGTATCACATACAACCCTGAAATTCTTTTTCTGCTGGTGAAGCAGAATGACCACTTACTGGTAATGCAAAAAAACAACTGTACACCATGTATACATGTAAACAAATAAAGAACTGTAAACAGATAACAAATGTAAATAAACTGACTGTTCAATACAGAGAGAATTTTTTTTAAAAGTGCACAAGAAAGAGGCCTTAAATGAGTGAATCCCTGAATGACTTGTTGTTGAGGAGTTTGATGGTTCCTAAACCTGGTGGTGTGAATCTTGTGGCACCTGTACCTGTTTCCTGATGGCAGGAGTAAGAACAGAGCGTGTGGATCCTTGCTCTCCAACAGCAGCGATCTCTGTAGATGTTCTCGATAGTTGGGAGGGTTTTCCCTGTGATGTCCTAAGCTGTCTCCAGTACCTTTTGAAGGGCTTTATGCTCAGCGGTATTGGTGTCCCCAAGTTTGCTACGTTCCTAGAACTTAAGCTATTTTTCAGCTGTTGAAGAGACTTGAAAATTGTTATTCTTTAATACTTTCATGTACGAAAGGCTGTGTGTTTTATAGTCTGAGCAAATATTTTGTGGTTGGTTCATATTAGGCCAGTATTAAAGAACTAACGGAGCTCTTTGCCAAAAAGCATCAAGCATCAACCAGATTGAGAGGTGCTATGTTGTCTGTATTCCCAGTAGCTCCACACTCATCAGCTTAATCAGTCAGCTTAAGTTTTGGTGAAAAAGTTATTTCAAATTTACATGTGAATTTTTAAAGTTCTTTTTTTATGGTTTAATGAAACTCACACATTTATTGGTTTAATTTACATCAGAGAAGAGTTGTCTTAAAATTTCTTATTGAAAAATATAGGGTCACATGGATGAAAAATAGTAACAAAGCCCATACCCTAGTTTAATTTCAGTGAATTCATGTTATGTTATCCTGTTGGCATGGTTACAGTGATGTTTAGTGAGACGCGTCAGTTACAAAAAAATCAGAACAGTTGGTGACATTAAAGAATTATAACAGCTTCATCAGGTGATTCGTGACAAGATGGAGAGCTGTGAGAATTTAAATATTCACGGACTTCCAGCTCATGCATTCTGCTGCAATGATCACAATCATTTATGGTTTGGAAACAAATTCTACAAAATTACAAAAATGAAGAATAAATAACAAATCCAACTCACCGAAGGGAATGTATTTGGTGTCTGCCCATTTCAAATATGGCTTCACCATTATAATCATTGACGAATGGATACTTTATATGGAAGTTGACTATTCTATCAGATTGGCTAAGATTGTGTACCAACAAGAATTCAATCTAATTTGGGATGACCACTGGTTTAGCTCTGAAAATCCTTATGGAGAAAATATTTTATGACTATGAAACCTGACCCTTAATACCCAGAAGGCCAAGGAGGTCAATGTGGACTTCAGGCGTGCTGGGAGCCACACTCATGCCCCTATCTACATCAATGAAGCTGTAGTGGAATGTGGATCAAGTTTCAAATTCCTTGGTGTCCACATTTCTGATGATTTCACCTGGCCCCTGAGCTGCTCCACCCTGGTCAAAAAGGCACAACAGTGCCTTTCTTTCCTGTGGAGCATCAACAAAGCTCACCACTGTCCCAGGATACTGATGGATTTTTACAGCTGTACCATTGAGCGCATACTTACCTATGGCATCTTGGTGTGGTATGGCAACTGTCCCATATTGGACTGTAGAGAACTCCAGCGGGTGGTGAAAACTGCCCAGTGGATTATCAGCACCAAATTGCCCACCATTGAGAACATCTATCAGAAATGCTGTCTGGGCAGAGCGAAAAACATAATTAAGGATACATCTCACCCTAATTATGGATGTTTTACTCTCTTTCCATCATTACAGGAGCCTCCATTCCTGAACCAGCAGGCTCAGGAAGAGCTTCATTCCTGAGACTGTGACCCTGCTGAACCATGCATCACAGTGCTGAGCAGTATTGTACCCATATTGTACTGTCAGTACTTTTATACTTGTTTGTTTGCTGGAGCACTTGCTTTTATTCATAGTTACTTGTAAATAGCACAATTCTTTGTACTTCTGGTTAGATGCTAATTGCGTTTCATTGGTTTTGTATCTGTACTTGGCACAATGGCAATAAAGTTGAATCTAATCTAATCTAAAAACCATTCTTTGTATTTTTGATATTAAATGTTACATTATTTGATGATTTACTATGTAATATTGTTCCTTCTGCTCATCGTCTGATCGTAATCATTTAGATAATTGAAAACAAGTCTTCAGTCTATTTTTGGCTGATGTGGCCACCAGCCAGAGAACTTGACCCAGTCAGCATCAATTCTGACCCTATTCGACCCCTGCCATTGCCATTGAACTGTTCCAGGGACTTGCCTTTATCTTGTCCTTTGCTCAGTTGTCTTTGACATGTACTGTGCATGTTCTATTTCAGATGATATGATTAATTTTAGCATCAAATTGAACATTTCTAAAGATTTATATAAGTGATTTCCTAAGTTTATCACTAGTCAGTAAAAATTGCTGGAGTACTAGTAAGTAGTATCAACAAAATGCTATACTTCCCATTGTAATTAAACATTCATAGTTTCTTCATAACATAACATGACATGAACACTATATGACCCTGATATATGATAAGAGGCAATGGGAGATGACTTCAGGCAAGAATAAAAATAGGGAATGTTTGGAGTTTCCAGATGGAACATTTGGGTTGCGTAGCACGACTGAGAACATTCAAGACCAGAGAGAGTATAACATTCTTTTATTCAGTAAGAATAACTGGGGTTTTGGTGGGGATCCAGGGTTTATATCGGGATATGTGGGGGTGGAGTCAGGGGAGGAGCCAGTCCTTAGAACATCACACCAGAAGTGAATTCCCATTTCACTACATTCACCCCTTCCTTTAGAATGAAGTCTGCGGATGAAACAGAGAACATAGAATAGTCAATTTATTTTTACAATATTCACAAATTCAACCTGTCAGGAGGTCTAGAGATGCAGGCAGAGTGTTTGCAGGCTCTGGACTTCCTGGTCCTCCTGGGGTTCGGGGATCTTGGAGTGTGGGTGATCCGAGTCTGTTGATGGGTGGCTGGAGCCACTTCCTGAGAAGTCTCACCTGAGCCCCTTGGTGTTCCCAGGGAACCCTGGTAGGTCCTGGCTCCTTTGGGGTGATGGACCCTCAGTTCCGGTGGGTGCCAGGTCCCTGATCGAGACAGTGTCTTCCCTGCCATCTGGGTATGCCATGTAGGTTTAAGTGGGGTTGGCATGGAGTAGGTGCACCTTCTTGACCAGGGGGTTAGTTTTTCTCCTCCTCATGTGCTTTTGAAGCAGCACTGATCCTGGTGCTGTAAGCCAAGCAGAGAGGGTGGTCCCTGACATTGACTTTCTCTCGAAAGAAAACATTGGCTCGTGAGGAGTCGCATTGGTCACAGTGCAGAGTAGTGACCAAATGGAATGGAGCTCCATGTGTAGGACATCCTGCCAGCATGAGTCTGCAGGTGCTTTGGATCAGAGGGCCAATTTTACAGCCTTCCCCGTAGCATTCTCTTTCACAATCTGTCCATTCCCCCAGGGGTTATAGCTAGTCATTCTGCTGGATGCAATGCCCCTTACCAGCAGGAATTGATGTAGCTCCTCACTCATCAACGATGATCCCTGGTCGCTATGGATATTGCTGGGATAACTGAACAGGCTGAAAATGGAATTTAGGGCCCTAATGACGGATGGCATGGAGATGTCCGGGCAGAGAATGGCAAATGGGAACTGAGAGTACTAGTCAATGACTGTGAGAAAGCACACATTCCCATTCATGGAGGGGAGGGGTCCCTTGAAATCGACACTGAGTCATTTAAAGAGCTGGGATGCCTTTATCAGGTGCGCTTTGCTGGGGCAGTAGAATTGCACCTTGCACTCGGTGCAGACATGGCATGACCTGGTCATTTCTCCAACGTCCTCAATCGTGTAGGGTAAATTGTCAGCCATTAGAATAATGCCTGGATGGCAGAGCTCATTGTGCAGTGATCGCAACTGGCTGGTGTGTGCAGAGGCACAGCTTCCTCTGGACAGGGCATCTGGAGGCTCATCGAGGGAACCAGATCGGTTGACTATATCGTAGCTGTAGGTGGAGAGTTCGATCCTCCATTGAGCAATTTTTATCATTTTTAATTTTACCATGCTTCGTATTGTTGAACATAAATGCCACCGATCGCTGGTCTGTGAGGAGTGTGAATTTAGTGCCTATCAGGTAGTGCCTCCAGTGCCTGATGGCATCCACAATAGCTTGGGACTCTTTCTCCAATAATGGATCCCAAAGCTCGTGGCCGAGTAGGGTCCTGGAAAAAATTGCAACCGGCCTACCCACCTTATTAAGAGTCACAGCCAGAGCTACGCCTGAGACGTCACTTTCCACCTGGAAAAGTACATTCTAGTCCACCGCATGCATGGTGACCTTCACAATGTGGCTTCTGGGTAGCTGAAAGCAGTTTGAGCTTCAGCTCTCAGAGGAAATGAAATGGTTTTTAAGAGGGACTTTGTCTGCATATTGAAGGACCCACTGGGCATATGGGAAAGCACAGACACCTACTCAAAGCCTTCATAGTCCTCTGGATTGGGAGTTCTAACAGGGGACACATCCTGTCAGGGTCGGGGCCAATGATGCTATTCTCCACCACGTAGCCCAAGATAGCTAGGCTTTTAGCTCTGAACATGCACTAACTGGTATTGTAAGTGAGATTCCGGGCCTCAGCTGTGTGGAGGAAATTCTAGAAGTTGGTGTCATGGTCCTCCAGAGAGTGGCCACAAATGGTAACATTGTTGAAGTTGGGGAAGGTGGCCTTAAACTTAAATTCATCCACCATTCAGTCCATCTGTCTCTGGAAGATTGAGACCCTGTTTGTGATACCAAAAGGAACCTTCCGAAACTGATAGTCTCTCGTTAGCCTGAAGTTTCATGGTCGAATGAACCTTATACTGTACAATTTTGTTCACCATGTCCAAAATGCGAGGGAGGGAGTATGTGTCCAGGAGTGTGAGGCAATTAATAGTTTGGCTATAGTCAGTTACTAACCTGGACTTTTCTTCCCCTTTACCATAACACCCTGCACTCTCCATGGGCTGGTACTGTGCTCGATAATGTTCTCATTAAGCAGTCGCTGTATCTGAGCTTTGATGAATGCCTGGTCCTCTGCACTGTAGTGCCTGCTCTTTGCAGCAATTGGTCTGCAATTGGCGCTCAGATTCAGGAACAGAGTGGGTGGATCTATATTCAGGGTGGAGAGACAGAAAATGGCATCAGCGTTTTGAGATCTTCCGTTCCGAATTGTAATGGGAGGGAAAGGACCAGAATACTCCAGGGTCACATTTTTAAAATGGCGCAAGGTCAAGATCCAACAGAACCAGAGCATATAATTTCTCAAATACATACAGTGTGAACTTACAGAATGCCCCCTCCTGTAAAGATAAATGAACCATACAATATTCTTGAATATATACAGACTGTGTTGTGTATGGGATACAAAATAAATATGAGATTGAGATTTTGGACTGTCTCTGTGATTATGAAGTTTTCAGTTGAGCCAGAGTCAATTAGGCATTTCAGTTTATGCCCGTTAACCCACACCTTTGTCGGGGAAATATTCAGTTGGTGTGGTACCTCCTAGTCCAACATCATTGCTGCCAGGACTCCAGTTGTTCCCCTCGCTGGAGTCGCTCCCCCCATTCTGATCCTCATGCAAGCAAGATGGCTGCCCTCCTCCTACTTCTTCTGTTGTTAATGGTGGCAGTTTTGAAAACTGGCAAGATAGTGGAGACCACATGGTGCAGCAAGATGGCTGCCCTCCCTCCTCATCTGATGAAGATGGTGCCAGTTTTGAAATGCAGCAGGTTGGTCATTGGGGTTTCTCACGTCGCTGATCTTGCCACGCGGCCCCGCAGTAAAGCCATGGCGTACAACACTGGCAGCAGAAGGCCATGGATTTCAGTTTCAGGCTCACTTCAATTGGCCCATCGGGTGTCACGCACGCATTGAACCTCTCAGGGCTCCCTCTCGCCCTGCAGACCTTCACCCAGTGCCCCTTCTTTTCACAACTGGAGAAGATGGAGTCTTTTGAAGGACATTGAGTTCTTGGGTGCTGCTGCTGACCACAGAAGAAGCATCCCTTAGTGCCAGAGGCTGCTGCTGTCAGGCCTGGTGCAGCATGTGGCATCGCTCTGGGAGCCAGATCCTCCTGGAGGGCGCTGCCACCACCTTCCAAGTTATCAGCTCTCATTTGGGCCATCTCCAGCAACTTGGCCAGTAGTACCTCATCAGACAGTGCCACGCTGCCTTGCTCCAGCAACTACTACCTTGTGTACTTGGACTGCACACCAGTGACCAAAGCATCCCGGATCTGCTCTTCCTCCCGTTCTCAGGCCGTGCCATCCTTGTACCCACAGTTCCTCGCGAGTGCTCATAGGATGAGGACAAAAATCTTCAATGGACTCACCAGGCCGCTGCTTCTGTGGTGAGAGTTGATACCTCACTGGGACAACATTCTGGGGCCTCATGTAGTGAGCCTTCAGCCTTTTGACTGCTGACTTGTAAGTTGTACGGTCCCTGATGATTGAGAATCCTTTCGGTCAGACATGGGAGAGGAGTGCCGAACTCTTCAGCTCATCTGTTGAGTCGACTGCTTGTGTGCCCTTCAGGTACATGTGGGAGCACTCCAGCCAGTACATGAACTCTTCCAGGGCCTCTGGGGACAGAGGGTCAATTAGGAGCATCGCAGGCTTCAACAGAGCTTCCATCCTCTTCTAAAATTGTAGCGCGACTGAGAGCACTCAAGACCAGAGAGAGTACAACACACTTTTATTCAGTAAGAATAACACACAGTCTTTGGACTGAAATGGGGTTTTGGTGGGGATCCAGGGTTTATATTGGGATATGTGGGGGCGCAGTTGGGGGAGGAGCCACTCCTTAGAACATCGCACCAGTAGTGAATTTCCAGTTCACTACAGGTTGCTATAAGCAGAAGCCAGTTAAGAGTCAAAATCTGCAAAATGATTGAGCTTATCAGAATGTGTCCTAACCTGGTAGAGCAATAATTTGTGATATTGAATATCCCTAGTGTAAGATCAAATGTCATTATCATGACTTTATATGATGCTACCAATTCTTGCAAGTGTATTCATTTAGGTGGCACAAAAGAGACTCTACAGCTTCACATTCCAGCTTATGAGATTTGTGTAAATGTGGAAAAAAATGTTTTGAGAATTATACCAAAAGATTCAGCTTTGTAAAAACAGTGACAGCTGAATTTACTTCACAGCTTTCAAAATACACACACATTTAGGTGACACAGTAACATCTGCAAAAAGAATTCTTTGTAAACTTTCGAACTTATAGAAAAATAACCCGTTAAATCCATTAAAAGTATCGAGGCAACGTACTAACTAAATTCTGTAGGTTAAAGCAAATGTGAATATTTTAAAAATCATTGGATTTAGATTTTTGCAGTTACTTTGCAAAAATGTTACAACATTGAATAATGGTTCACATAAAATCAGATATTTTCTAAAATAATTGCTGAATATCAAAATCCTATATATTTGCTGGACGACATTGTGTGCTTTCGGGTTGGTGTTTGTGGGAATTTTATGTTAGTTTTAGGGTTTTCCCATATAAAGTTATGGCCGTTATGAAGAATCCATCATGTACAGTAGCATTTCTTTCTTCTCTAATAGACTGGCAAGCTCAGCACAGTGGTTCCCGCAGCACCATTTCATCGCCAGCACTCCAGGTTGAATCTGGTGCCGATTGTAAGGTGTTTGTATGTTCTCCCCCTGAACTGTGTGGGTTTCCTCCTGGTGCTCCTGTTACCTCCCATCCTCCGAATCGTACAGTGCTTGGTGGCCTAATTTTACAGGGCCGAATTGCCTACTACTGTGCTACATTATTTAAATTAAAAGCATTTAAAAAATTAAATACTGATGAACTTTCTATAGGCAGGAGCTTGATGCAGGAAAACAAGCTGCTGGAGGAAACTCAGCAGGTTGAGCAGCACTATGGCGGGAAAGGAACTGTCGATATTTTGGGTTAAGACGGGGAATTATGACAGAGTGGTACAAAGAGGAGATGGGGAAATATGAGTCAGGGCCAGACGGTGATAGGTGGACAGGAAAAATGAAGCATGACAGACA